>NC_044323.1:37689193-37992223 GCF_007399415.2 Gopherus evgoodei
TTAACTTGATGGCAAGAATATTGTGGAAGACTATATAAAAAACTTTGCTAAAGTCAAGATATATCATGTCCACCACTTCCCCATATCCACAGAGCCAGTTATGTCATCTTAGAAGACAATCAGGATGGTCAGGCATAACTTGCCCCTGGTGAATCCATGTTGACTGTTCCTGATCACCTTCCTCTCCTCCAAGTGCTTCAAAATGGATTCCTTGGGGACCTACTCCATGGTTTTTCCAGAGACTGAGGTGCAGCTGACCAGTCTGTACTCCAGATTGTCTTTCTTCCCTTTTTTAAAGATTGGCACTATATTTGCCTTTTTCCAGTCATCCGAGACTTCCCCTGCTCGCCATGAGTTTTCGAAGATAATGGCCAATGGCTCTGCAGTCACATCAGCCAACTCCCTCAGCACCCTCGAATGCATTAGATCTGGACCCATGGACCTGTGCATGTCCAGCTTTTCTAATTTTTTTGAAAATTGTGTTGTGTGGGGGTATTGATCATTGAAGCAGTGGAGATATGTCTTCAGGTTTTGAAGGTATTGTTGTGACAGAGTCTAGTGCTGCTTTAATATTTTCATCTACTTGACAGACTGTGGTTTTGTCCTATGACTGTACGGGTGTTAACAGGCCACTTCACCTTGAATAGTTCCTTAAAATATGTTAACTACCTATGCTAAACAATCAGTTTCAGCTTGTATTTCGCTGTAACACTCTCAGTACCTTTCAGAAACCAGAAGAGTTCTCTGTTGCTCAAAAGCTCATCTCTTTCACGATCAGAAGTTGGTCCAATAAAAGATATTACCTCACCTTTTTAGTCTCTCTAATATCCTGGGACCAATGCGGCTGCAACAACACTGCAAACAATTTACTATTTTGTTATTTTCTTACTGAATTTTTTTCCATCTGTGCTGTTGATTAATATAGTTGGCTACTAATCAATATTAGCAGTTAGCAGAAGAGATCTTACTACATTAAAGTGATCTTTAAAGATATGGTCTGAGAAGCAATCATTTTCAGAACCACATTAGTTATCAAAATGTTGACAACTTTGATAACAGGATTTTAATATCCTGCTGAATAATGAAACTTCAGCCTTACACAGAGTTTCTCTGTTTCTCCAGTATGATAACTGGATATTACTTCTGATTTAGTGAATGTAATGGAATTCTATTTCTGCATTGAAAGACTGTTAATAGTGTTTTCTATCAGTAATGTTCACAGGTATAAGCCTAGAGTTACAAAGTGCAGCTGCTATCTGGGAAGAAAAATTCAAGTTCTCTAGCCTTTGAATCTTCCAGCTTGTCTTCAGTTTCAGACTAATGTGCTGTAGTGTGCTCCTGTGCTCACAGATGACTCTGGGCAAATAAATAAATAAATCAGGGGAAAGAAATAGACTTTATGGAAGCAAACAACATCAAAGGATGATCGGGTTCCTTGCGGATGCCAATTGTTCAGTGGCACATTTTGTGTGAATTATTGTATTGGCATACCTTCTGCTTGAGTGTAGTAGAGATAGATGTACTGTGCTTCACTTTGCAGCTTGAGTCTTGATTCATTTTTTAAATAAATGAAACAAAAGGGAGCTTATTAACTAGGAGGTGTTGAGCTCTGTCTCCCAGTGATAACCGCTACTATACCTTTGTTTAATTATTTTTTTCATAACCCATTTATTAAACTTATTTTGTTTGTATACAAATGTTTTATCATAATTGCTCAAGTAAACTAACCTAAAAGGATACAAATATAAAATTACTAACCCGTGCATGTAGACTTAAGTATAGTATTAGTAAACACATTATCACTATATGGAGTACAACTTAATACTTACAGTCATACACATTTACCAAGTAAAATCATCACATTTCTGATGACAATAGAATCAATAGAACATTCAGCTTGCAGGTACTTACCTCAGGGTTTTGGGTGTGGGAAGGCCGTTTTGGTAATCAGGGAGGAAGACTGAATTGCTGGTAGTTGTGGTTTGATCCAGTAGGATGGGCTTAAGTTATCAGTTTCCTCTGCACTTGAAGATGAGCCTTAGTTTGTAAAATTTGGGTGCTTCCTTAGGGCTAGATTGTAGCGAGTCATATCACTGTCATAAAAGAGCATAAAAGCCCAACCCTCTTAAATCCTACCTCGCCTGCTCAGGTTGCTGCTCATGACATGTGGGAAACAGCAGGCTCTGCAGGGCTTCTAATTCTGCCTCCAAACAGGTGGCCCTTGGGTCTGTCCCCTTCATGTACCAACCAGCAAAGCTGAGCCAGGGCTATAGGAGAAAGCCACTAGGGTGACCAGACAGCAAGTGTGAAAAATTGGGACGGGGTGAGGGATAATAGGAGCCTATATAAGAAAAAGCCCCCAAAATCGGGACTGTCCCTATAAAATTGGGACATCTGGGCACCCTAAAAGCCACCCTCCTGGGAAGGAGGAGAGTAAAGAAGGAATTGTCACTGTTTGAATGAGAATTATTTCCTTGGCTGCTCTCAGGGCAGCAGAGATTCACTTTGCCCCTTCCACAAGATGAGATGACTTATTTTGGCCCTTGATGAATGTGAGGTTGAGACATCTAAGGGAGGTAATGAGCTGTTTTTTCCAGGTCTCAGTGAGAACCGAAGATCAGAGGATAAGTATCCACTTTTGAATAACTATGGGGAAGGTGTTTACCATTTCCAGGTCCCTCACATATCCAGTATCAACACTGGTAATGTTTAGCATGTAGAGTGAGGAGTGTAAATTGCTGTGGAGTCCCATCATTGCACAACAAATTTGTTGATTTTAGCAGCAGAAGTTACTAAGCATGGGACAGACCCACTTGCAATGAAGGAATATGGCTGAACCACACTTGGGACAGTATAAAGTCTATTCTTATCTGATTTTGTTAGAGATAATCTCGTTGCACAGTATTATGTTGCATTTGCTCAAGTTTGCTGCAAATAAGCAGCTATACATAACCCTCAAGGATTTCTACCCCCACGTCTTTGTTCCAGGACAGAGTTTGTTCTTTCTTTCTTTCTTATAGAACTCTTTTACAACTTGTACAGAGATGAATGGCATATATACACAAATTATAAATTGGCCTATATATTTGGGAGTTAAATTTGGGATTTATCCAGGGGATCATGTGGAGTTTGGCTGCACAACAATAAGCTTATTCTGTCTCTACCCAGTGCTTATCAGGGTTTGGTGTTATCCAGTTGTTATGAGGTATTCAAACTGCACACTGGGAAGGAAGGGGTTACAGGACAACTCTGGGCCCAGGTAGCCCTGCCCCTCCAGTCCTTTAGAGCATGCTCCAACTGGAGACAGGGTTAAAAAGGAAGCAACACAGCTCAGAAGAGGGAAGGCAAACCTACCTGGAAGGATCCTGACAAAGGCACCAGAGAAATTCCCCTAAGGAAATAGGACTATATGCTGAGCCTGGTTGGGGCTGGCTATTTGGTTTCTTTTTGTCTCATCTGGAACCATAAACTGAGAGAGGAAAGCGGCAGTAGGAAGTGACCAAGTGAGGGTAACTCCGAGGGCTCCCATAGAGGCCAAACACTGCTGACCCTGCTAGGGGCCTGGATCAGAGTCTGATGAAGTGAGTGGGCCCCAGGTTGTCTTCTACTGTTTCCCACCCCCCACACACACTACTGGGTAGGTGCTGACCACTAGGTCACCCAGTCCATCAAAGACCCCATTAAACCAGTACATTACATTTGTGAGCCGACTAGCTTGATAACAGTGCTTAATGCTGATAAAGCCAATCCTCCCTCCTGCCATGGCATTTGAAAAGTAGATTTCTTAACTGAGGTTTCTTCTTTCCCCAAATGATTTTGTTTATTTTATATTGCCATTGATCTAAGAGATTTGCTGGGTCTAAAACCAGGAGTGTTCAGTAAAGGAAATTAATTTAGGGTAAGATTCATTTTAACAGCCACAACTTTGTCTGATCATATTTTGACCAATTTTCCAAATCTGTTTTAAGACATAAGAACAGCCATACTGGGTCAGACCAAAGGTCCATCTAGCCTAGCATCCTGTCTTCTGACCATGGCCAATGCCAGATGTCCCGGAGGGAATGAACAGAACAGATAATCATCAAGTGATCCATCCCCTGTCGCCCATTCCCAGCTTTGGGCAAACGGAGGCTAGGGACACCATCCCTGCCCATCCTGGCTAATAGCCATTGATGGACCTATCTGCCATGAATTTATCTAGTTTTTTTTTTAACCCTGTTATAGTCTTGGCCTTCACAACATCCTCTGGCAAAGAATTCCAGAGACTGACTGTGCCTTGTGTGAAAAAATACTTCCTTTTGTTTCTTTTAAACCTGCTGCCTATTAATTTCATTTGGTTTTCTTAATCAAAGGAGTATAATTAATATTACATCAACCCTGCTATCTTCTATTCCCAAGTATCTTATTGAAGTAGCTGCCCATTTATATTTTGTGTTTATCTTTTCTATCTTTCTGTACATTAGAGTCCACACCCAGATCCTGGAGTTCTTAGTTGTAATAGTTCTATTTTTAATCAGAACACATTGCCAAAGCTGAAGATTTCCTCTTGCAATTCTAGTACTCTGTCAGCTGGATTTGGGGGAAGGGAATAAAAAACCCCTAACAAGAAGGAACTGTATCTCTAGGTTGCTTGGACTCTGGGGGACAAGGTTTTCTAACAATAAGAAAGGGATCCCCAGCTTCTTAGCCTTAAAGGATGTAAAGAGCTTTCTTATTATAGATGCTTCTGTTACCTTTTGAAACTTAAGATATTAATTCATTTGTGTATGTACATTTACCTGATTTAACCTTATAAATAACTGTTTCTTTTTTCTATTTAATAAATCTTTAGATAGTTTGTTATAGGACTAGCTACAAGCATTGTGAGATCTAATGTGCAATTGACTTAGGGTAAATGACTGATCCTTTTGGACTGGGAGTTACCTGAATTTTGCTGTGATTTTGGGTGTAAGGGATCATCTAATCACAAACAGGCTTGTCTTGGAGTGAGACAGACCGGAGTACCCCAGGGGACTATATGTGATTTCATGTTAAGCCTTAACCTCCATGATTTTATCTAGTTCTCTTTTAAACCCTGTTATAGTCCTAGCCTTCACAACCTCCTCAGGCAAGGAGTTCCACAGGTTGACTGTGCGCTGTGTGAAGAACAACATCCTTTTATTTGTTTTAAACCTGCTGCCTATTAATTTGGTGGCCCTTAGTTCTTATATTATGGGAACACTTTCTTCACACCACTCATGATTTTATATACCTCTATCACATCCCCCCTTAGTCTTCTCTTTTCCAACCTGAAAAGTCTTAGCCTTTTTAATCTTTCCTCGTATGGGACCCTTACAAACCCTTAATCATTTTAGTTGCCCTTTTCTGAACATTTTCTAATGCCAGTATATCTTTTTTGAGATGAGGAGACCACATCTATATGCAGTATTCAAGACGTAGGCATACCATGGATTTATATAAGGGCAATAAGATATTCTCCATCTTATTATCTATCCCTTATGTTTACATTTATTGAATTAGGGAAGTAGTTATTTTGAAAACCAGTCTGAGATAGTATTGAGTCCTTTAGATATCCAGCCACTCGGTAGCTGGTAAGAATTTTACTACTCCTGTCTTTGAGTAGGAAAGGCAGTATATGATAACTATGCCAATCATTTTTAAAAGTCTTATATAAAGTTGCTAGTGATTTATTAATGTCTGGATTTAAACTAGCAATAATAATTCTAATGTTATGCACCTAGATGGTGTGAATAACTTATAAAGATATATGATATATTCTTCAGTGGACTGCCAGGCTGGGACATTATGGAATACTGTTGCCATTATTGTTCAGAGAGACATTGCATAATTGTATAATTTCAAATTCAGCCTTCTTTTTCCTTTAATAATAGCATATGTAACAGGTGTATTCTAGGCTTTGAATTCTTCCATAGAAATTGCTGTATGGCTTTATCTAGTAGTTTCTATGGCAGATTGAGAAATAAATGGGTAAGACTTGAAAGGGGTAGAGGAGAATGTTCATTTCAATTATGTGGCTATATCCCTGCAATGAAAGGAGGAACTCTTGCTATTCAGTGAGGTCTGCCTATATTTTTTTGGAGTAAAAGGGGTAGGTTTTTGGAGGATAGTACAGAGAGATGAATAGGAATTTCTACACCTAAATATCTAAATCCACTGTTTCCCCATTTTAGCTGAAAGTCTTGAGGAGAACACTTTTTTTTTAAACCTTGGCCAACATGGCTTGCTTCTGAGTTATGTAGATTTATTTTGAATACAGAGATATGGCAATCAAGCTTGAGTAGATCATGAGTTATGGAAGAAATGTGCAGGATAGTTTTGTGTCTATTAAGTAGTCATCAAATAAACATTATGTTAATAAGGGCTGATCTTAATTCCTAAAATATTGGCGAGTCTGTGCATACAATTGTTGCCAAAGACTCAATGGCCATTGAGCACAGGAGAGGAAACATCAGGCAGTCCTGTCCAGAATCTTATCTGAGATTAATGGATGTCCCTGAGTTATAGAAATATCCTATTCCTGTATCCAGGAAATAAATAGTGGACCACAATTTAAAAGGTCCAGTGTATGTGAGAGAATATCACAATAGACTCTAACAAATGCTTTCACAGAGTTTATATTGAGGAATAGTGCCTCCTTTTTGTTTCATTGCAAAATATATAGGGCCAGATTAACTGGAAACCTCTGGTTGCTTTTCACTTTTCCAGCAACACAAAGCAGCAATAAACCTAGTTTAACTGGCCTGTTAAACCAGGTTTATAGCTGCTTTGCGTCATTGGAGCAGTACAAAGCAGCTAGAGTACACTTGTGAATCTGCCCCAACATGTTTAGTAGTCTCCTGATGTTGCTGGCAGCAACGTGACTGTTATGAATGAACCCAGAATGAACTGTATAAATTATATTAGGTAATATTGGTGTTAGAGTGTTGGCACAAAAAATTTCTATGTTTTATTCTCTGAGTGAATGGCTAATAATACTCACTTATGGGCTGTTTTTTGCATTTGTTGCACTTGGAAGTGAAAAGAGTGTTGGAAGGAATAAATATAGAGGCACAGAAACACTGTGAGACTAAAACAGAGCTGTATTGCTGTAGCACTGATACAGTCACTTACAGTAACTTCTGGGGATTTCCTCCCTTCCCTGGGCAGGACTCTCCTTTCTGTACTGAGCTCTTGCCAACCTCTATTGCCCCTGGCCTCCCTTTAGACTGGGTTTCTCTGATTGTCCAACAGTTTACTCAAAAAAGGAGAAGTCCCCGAGATGTGCTGAAGGAACAGGCATCTCCAATGCCCACACTTGTCCATGTGTCTAACTCTCTATTTTATTCCCAGGTCAGCTTTCCTGTTTCCTTCCACTATCAGCCTGCCCAGAATGGCACTGCTAGGCTCCCAGACAGGAGCCACACTGAACAACTCCCACACTGGACAAGTTAGGAACTCATCTTCCCATTTGAACGTCTTTCCGTTGGACAGAACAGTCCATTGACCATTGCATGAAGCATTCACCAATACTGAACACACCTCTTCAACCTCCTATGGTCCCACACAGTTACCAGAGATCACAGGCATTCTGAAGTTGTGAGTGGGTTAGAGATGCAGAGTGGGAGGCCACACTCACTCATCATGGGGACAGTTAGTTATTTCAGGCAGCCCCTTCATGGAGGAGAAAAATACTTTTTTTTTAACTTCACATTTTTCTTACAAAAATGCTTGGTCTGGGCTTGTGACTGAGTACAGTGAAAATTACTTCTTTACTGCTACGGACACAGGCCAGTTACCACGTTCACACTGCTGGACCTTTTGTTAACTTGTCATAGCTGGAGATGATCCAGCACTAGAGCATCTCTAATCATTCCTCTCTACCAGAACTTAGTGAGATGGGTAACTACCATGCCTTCTCTTTAATGGCTCTGCCCTGTGAGGTCCTGCAGTGATCCATATTAGCCCTTTTTCTCTTCAGTAGCTACCTGAGACCACTGGGAGTATTAGTGAGCTGCCATAGGCTCAACTGCCCACAATATACACACTGCACTCAACTATACAGCTCATTCACCATTGATGTAGCTACTACCACTCCTAAAATGCCAGAATGTCTGTAAGAGATCAGCATTCAGATGAAGTTCAGCTACACTGTAGAACTATCTGGGACTTTGCCCAATCTCCTACTGAAGGGGGAGAGCCACATTAGTCAAAGCACTTGGGATCCTGCTTGACTCTTCACGAAGCTTGGATGACCAAGTGGTACTTATATGCCTTCTTTCATCTCCAGTTGCCAGGAAACTTTGCCCCAGTGAGCCATTCTTTTGTCACCTCCAGCCTGGTTTACAGTATCAAAAGCTGAATGTGAAGATGGAACAGCATGTTGTTGCCCCTCCCCTCCATAGTTTGTCACCATGAGCACATCAGGCCTATGCTCAAGTCCCTCCACTGGCTTTCAGACAGCTTCTGATGACAGCTTAAAGCCTTGGTCCTGATCTTCAGAATAATCAATGGATCAAGATCCAGATATATTAAAGGCTGAATTTTGATCTGTTCACCATCAAGACAGCTCTGGGCTAATGCAGGCCATGAAGCATAGGATGAAGCTCACAAAAGCTGGGGCCAAAGCATTCTCTGTTGGAGGAATCCAGCTGTGGGGAACAAATATTTGATAATGGACTATTCAGTCTACCAGAGAAAAGTATAACACAGTTCAATGGCTGGAAGTTGAAGCTAGACAATTCAGAATGGAAATGAAGTGTAAATTTTTTGGTTGGGCCGGGCGGTGCTGGAGGGTTTTTTTTGGTTTGTTGTTTTTGTTTTGGCTGGGCAATGCTCAGGGGGAGAGGGCATGGCACTCAAGGGGTGGGGGGCTTGGCGGCACGGCGCTCGGGGCAGAGGGCTTGGGCGGCGTAGCACTCAAGGGGAGTGAGGGGCTTGGGCGGTGCTCAAAGGGGGTGGGGGGCTTGGGCAGTGCGGCACGGTGCTCAAGTGGGCAGGGGGCTTCGGCGGTGTGGCGCTTGCAGGGGCGGGGACTTGGGCAGCGTGGCACTTGGGGGGGCAGGGGACTTCGGTGGCATGGTGCTCAGGGAGGGGGGCTTGGGTGATGCAGCGCTCAAGGGGGGTGGGGGCTTCAGTGGCATGGCGCTCGGGTGGCTTGGGCGGCGTGGCGCTCAAGGGGAGTGGGGGACTTGGGCGACTCTCAAGGGGGGTGAGGGGCTTCGGCAGCATGGCGCTCGGGGGAGCGGGGGGCTTGGAGGGGGTGGGGACATGGGCGGCACGGCGCTCATGAGGGGGGGTTTGGTGGTGTGGCACTCGCGGGGAGTGGGGAGGGTATTACTGCAGGACGGCGCTCTTTTTTTTTGCTTGGGGTGGCAAATAAGTTAGAGGTGGCCTTGGTGATAAGTAACAGTCAGCATGGATTTGTCAAGAACAAATTGTGTCAAACTGATCTAAGAGTTTTCTTTGATAGGATAACAAGCCATGTGGATAGCAGTGATGTGGTATAGCTTGATTTTAGTAAGGCTTTTGATACTGTCTCTCATGACCTCATAAACAAACTAGGGAAATACAACCTACATGGAGCTACTATACAGTGGATGCATAACTGGTTGGAAAACCATTCCCAGAGAGTAGTTATTAGTGATTCACAGTCAAACTAGAAGGGCATATCAAGTGGGGTTCCACAGGGATCAGTCCTTGGTCCAGTTCTGTTCAGTAGCTTCATCAATGATTCAGATAATGGCATAGAGAGTACACTTATAAAGTTTGTGGATGAGAGCAAGCTGGGAATTTTTGCAAGTTTTTTAGAGGATAGGATTAAAATTCAAAATGATATTGACAAACTGGAGAAATGCTCCAAGACACCACATTTCAGGAAAGATGTGGACAAAATGGAGAAAGTCCAGAGAAGAGCAACAAAAATTATTACAGATCTGAAAAACATGACATATGAGGGAAGATTGAAAAAATTGTGTTTGTTTAGTCTGGAGAAGGAAAGACTGAAAGGGGATACGATAACCGTTTTAAAGTACATAAAAGGTGGTTACAAGGAGAAGGGGGAGAATTGCTCTCCTTAATATCTGAGGCTAGGACAAGAAGCAATGGGTGGTATAGACTGGATATTAGGAAAAAAATCATGTCAGGGTAGTTAAGCACTAGAATAAATTGCCTAGGGAAGTTTGTGGAATCTCCATCACTGAAGACTTTTAAGAGCATGTTAGACTCTTAAGGGATGATCTAGATAATACTTAGTCCTGTCTTGAGAGCAGGAGACTAAAAATATGACCTCTTAAGGTCCCTTCCAGTCCTACAATCTATGAAAGCAGGGACCTCTGGACACTCAGATAACATTTTACAGTTGTAACTGGACTTCCTCTGACCTGTGCTGGTTGGCTGTTTGTTCCAACCCTCCCTTTCAGTCTCTTCACCTCAGCTTCACTTCACACTTCGCCTTCTTACCCTCTTCTTCTCTGCCCTGCCCCATCACTCATATTCCCTTTTCTTTCCATTGAGTAAATCCCCTCCTAACTATGCACCTCCCCACAAAAAATCATGGCCTTATCATCCATTGGGCGAACACTTTTCACAAAATGATCACACCATATCTGACCTCTCGGTCCATGTCCTCAAAGGATATCTAAATAATGCCCCCAAAAGATGAGATTGGGAACTTAAATTCATAACTCTGATGAAAGACGTGGTTTTATGGCTCATTACAACAATTTGTAACACACCCAACTGTCTGCTAACCGTTAATTGCCCACTTAATTTTAAGTGTTTACCTACAGCATGTGTTTCTCAACCTTTTTGATACCAGCTACTGGCTTGCTGACTTCCTAAACTGTGTGAGGGAGATCTCAGGGTCCGGCACCAATCCATAGACCAGTTATTGAGAATCCTGCAGCATGTGTGAACCTCTTATGCTTAACAATCTGTCTCACCTTTTATTTAGCTTAGGCACTGTGGTTACCTTCTCCAGGCGTGAGGAAGAGCTCTGTAAAGCTTGAAAGCTTGTCCCTTTCACCAGCCAGAAGTTGGTTTAATAAGAAAGATTACCTTACCTACCTTGTCTCTCCAATAATAACAATAACACTGACACCCTTTCTACCCAAATACCTCACCCAAATAATTAAAAAGAATAAATTAAAAAATTACAACAAACAAATCATTCATCATAAATAAGTAAAAAATATGCCATCCAGAGATTTTATTCTCTGTACCTCCATTCAACTAAAAAGGGGGAAAAGTGCCATACAGTCCATGAAGTCCACTATGGACCTTGCTATTGATTTTTAGTGGAAGATACTCATATAGTGTGATGATTGGTGGCAGTATAAAGTGCCAAGATGGAAACTGCAGATCATCTCCCCTGACAATTTAGGTACTTTGGTACAGCTTCTCAATATAATATAAGGAATGTTCTCTATTGCCTGCTAGGTCTCTCCTCATGATGAGGAAAGTGTCAGAGAAAGAGAGAGAAGTAGTGTAAGGTGAAGGACAAATCTCTCTCCTGCTAATAGAAGTTTCTGACAAGGCATGAAAATGTGTGAAATCACCTGCCTCAACCCTTCCAGCTGCTACAATTTATGTGAGAGGGATAGTCTGGTGCACAGATGGCCCGGGACCAGCTGAGTGCAAAGTTGACTTTAAGCTATCTCCCTCCTGAATTGAACTGTATGCTTCCTAGATGTAACCAAAGTTCTGAGTTTCAGTTTTCTTCATCCTCCATGGTATAAAGGTGTGACAGACAGGAGTGCTAGTGAGAGATGTTACTTTTTTCCTGACCTTAGACACCAAGCACAGGTTAGATTTAAAAATGAAATACACGCTGTCACATGATGTGGTCATGCACCAGGAACTCCATTGTATATTCTTACTCTCTTCATCTTTACAGTCTTAGTTATTCTGTCAGAGGAATAGCTGCTATCACCTTAGAAATGATTTTACAACATGGATTCTGAGGAGAAATTTCTGTGGGGGGGGTGTGATGGGGTTGACTCCCCAGACTAGCCCTGCAAGAGCTGAATTAGGTCAGTGGGCCCAATCAGCTAATTAGGCTGCAAGCAGGAGCGATTTAGGCAGGAAGCGGATGATTAAAGGAACAGGATCACTTGTGTAGGAACAGGCAGGGCCTGTACAAAGCCAGGCAACTGGCTGCAGGAAGGGGGCTGTTGCTGGGAAAGGCTGTAAGGAAGTAGGCTGTAGTCCAGGAGTCGGCAACCTCTGGCACGCGTTTCACCAAGATAAGAACCCTGGCGGGCCGGGCCAGTCTGTTTACCTGCCATGTCAGCAGGTTCGGCTGATCGCGGCTCCCATTGGCTGCGGTTCGCTGCTCCAAGCCAATGGGGGTGGTGGGAAGCCGCAGCCAGCACATCTCTCAGCCCGCGCTGCTTCCTGCAGCCTGGAGCAGTGAACTGCTGCCAGTGGGAGCCACAATCTGCTGAACCTGCGGATGCGGCAGGTAAACAAACAATTTACCCTGGTGAGCCGCATGCCAGAGGTTGGTGACCCCTGCTGTAGTCACTCCCTGATTGGAAGGAGTCAGAGACTGGAAAACCCAGAGACGGGGGAAGTCAGATATGTAAGAGGAAGCCCAGGGAAACAGCAGGAAAGGGTAGGATTGTACAGGGACTGTGGCTGCTTGTTATAGGTCCCTGAGCTGGAACCCAGTGTATAGGATGGGCCTGGATTTCCCTACCAGCCGCTGGGGAGCATCAAGGTTGTTGGAGGTGCCAACCAGCCAGCAGGTCTGGAAAATTGTGAATTCCCTGGAAGGGGAGGACTTTAATGACCAGGTTGGTGGGCCAACCCACAAAGAGAAAGATGCAGACTCAGGATAAACAGGGCAGCAGATTGAGACAAGACAGGAGAAGACCACACTGGAGGAAGAGTACAAATTGGCAGAGCTAATCCCCAGGATAGCCAGCAAGAGGTGCCGCTTGTGGTGAGTGGACCCGTGATGGGGGTTTTAAAGCAACAATACTGTGTAATGAACCATGGCTGCCATATACATAGCTACTGCAATCATCAGTGTGGATTAAATATGGGTCAGTCAGTACCAGAAACAAAGCTTTTGCCACAGAAGATAAAGCATAATTCCTTTGCTTATGAGACAGTAGTAGGTAATCATCACTAAAAGAGGAGAAGATTGCATGTCCAGGCCAGTGTACTACATCTGCTGGTGCCTTTTTGTTTTTCCTATAGACATGTTGGCTGAATCTAGCTTTTAATCTTGCAGGAATTTGGGAGAATTTTTTTTTAAGGAAATACTAAATAATAGACAAGATCCTGGGCTCTCCTGTAATTGCTTCACACCATACTGCTGTCGCAAATCATCCCAACAGTTAGTGTAGCTGGCCATTGGAGAATCACTCCTAATGTAGGGAGTTCTTCTGGAGCTTCGTCCTCACTGCCAATATAGGAGGTGTGGCAGAGGGAAAGGGCCATATTGATGACAGTGGTTGATTAAAGCAGCCTCAGGATGCTCCAACACTAACTTATACTGGAAGGCTGGCCTGGCAAACAGGCAGCCAAGGATTGGCCCTGCACTGCTGCTGTATAAGCCACTCCTGAGTTACATTGTGCATCCTTCAGCTTCAGCCAAGGATCTGGGCACTGTATTTTCCTGTTAAGATGCAATATCCAAAATGAATATTTTAGAGCCAAACTCTTGTTACCCAAAAAGAGCTGGCAGCCGTCCAATCCTTCAAAGGGAGGGGTCTTGTTAGTTTTGAAATACTTTTACAGCATTCTCCAAGGGAAAGCCCCTGTGTTTTGTTTCATTGTCCATTAATGGTGCATAGGCCTCACTGCCTGCAGAAACAGATTATGTGTAGGGCTGCCCAATCCTGAGCGGTTTAAATCTGCACATGTCCCATGGCTACTCAAAAATCCTGGGTATCTCTCGAGTCTTCTCTCTTTCTCTTCAGAGCAGAGGGCAAGGGTACTTCAGTTTGGTTTGTGTAGCTCATTCAGTCTTCTCCACTCTCACTTATCTAGGGAGGAACAACCTGCTAGGCCCTTGAAGAGGCATTGTATGTGTTCAGTGCTTCCTTGCAATCCTCCTCAAATACCCTGAGGGTTGCTGGTGCCATTGGTCCTGGAAGGAGTGAGGTTCAGTGGCCCAAGTAGCTTTGTATGGTTCCCTGAAAAAGGATTTCTCAGTCAGTGTATTAGCAGACCTTCATGGCTGCCAGGTCATCATGATATCATATAAGATTAGGGTTGGAAGAGACCTCAGGAGGTCATCTAGTCCAACTTCCTACTCAACGCAGGACCAACATCAACTAAATCATCCTGGCCAGGGCTTTGTCAAGCTGGGCCTTAAAAATTCTAAGGATGGAGATTTCACCATCTCCCTAGGTAACCCATGCTAGTGCTTCATCACCCTCCTAGTGAAATAGTGTTTTCTAATATCCAACCTAGCCCTCTACTGCATCTTGAGACCATTGTTTCTTGTTCTGTCATCTGCCACCACTGAGGACAGCCTAGCTCCATCCTCTTTAGAATTTCCCTTCAGGTAGTCGAAGGCTGCTATCAAATTGTCCCTCACTCTTCTTTTCTGCAGACTAAATAACCCCAGTTCCCTCAACCTCTCCTTGTAAGCCATGTGCCCCAGCCCCCTAATAATTTTTGTTGCCCTACGCTGGACTCTTACCCATTTGCCCACATCCTTTCTGTAGCGGGGGGGCCCAACACTGGACGCAGTACTCCAGATGTGGCCTCACCAGTGCCGAATAGAGGGGCATAATCACTTCTGTGGAAGCAGAGAAAGAACTGACAGGGATTTGAAGGGGATTTCAGATTCAAACAGTCCCCTTATGTGAGCAAGAGTCAGGCTAGTTGTAACCCTAATAACGCGAGATTTGTAGAAGCGAGGATTGTGTGAGGTGAGTGGGAAAGAACTGTGTGAGAAGTTGTTGCAACTTTGTGTTAGATAAGTATGGAATGTAGACTGTAGTCTAAATAGAGGTGAGAAAAATAAGATATCAGGATGACCTATGTATAAACAAAATGCAGCTGTTGCCCATTATTGTATGTAACAAAGGTATAAATGCTTGCTGTAATTGTTTACCTGGAGAGAGAACTGTTTAGCTCTCTCCCTCCATGCAATTGCTAGAGAAATAAAGTATCTGACTTGCTGCATCCAACCTGAGAGTGAGAACTCTGTTTTTCTCCAACACTTCCCTCGATCTGCTGACAATGCTCTTACTAACGCAGCCTAATATGTTGTTAGTCTTCTTGGCAACAAGGGCACACCATTGATTCATATACAACTTCTTGTCCACTGTAATCCCCAGGTCCTTTTCTGCAGAACAGCTGCTTAGGCAGTCAGTCCTCAGCCTGTAGCAATGCGTGGGATTCTTCCGTCCTAAGTGCAGGACTCTGCACTTTTCCTCATTGAACCTCATCAGAATTCTTTTGGCCCAATCCTCCAATTTGTTTAGGTCACTCTGGACCCTATCCCTCTAGCGTATCTACCTCTCCCCTCCAGCTTAGTGTCACGAACTTGCTGAGGGTGAAAGCCGTCCCATCATCCGGATAATTAATGAAGATGTTGAACAAAACTGGCCCCAGGACAACCCTTGGGGCACTCCACTTGATACCAGCTGCAAACTAGACATCGAGCTCTTGAGCATGACCCAGCTTTCTATCCATCTTATAGTTTATTCATCCAATCCATACTTCTTTAACTTGCTGGCAAGAATACTGTGGGAGACTGTATCAAAAGCTTTGCTTAAGTCAAGATATGTCACATCCACTGCTTTCCCCATATCCACAGAGCCAGTTATCTCATCACAGAAGGCAATCAGGTTGGTCAGGCATGACTTGCCCTTGGTGAATTCATGTTGACTGTTCCTGATCACCTTCTTCTTCTCCAAGTGCTTCAAAATGGATTCCTTGAGGACCTGCTCCATGATTTTTCAGGGGACTGAGGTGAGGCTGACCAGTCTGTAGTTCCCTGGACTTTCCTTCTTCACTTTTTTAAAGATGGGCCCTATATTTACCTTTTTCCAGTCATCTGGGACCTCCCCCGATTGCCACAAATTTTCAAAGATAATGGCCAGTGCCTCTGCAATCACATCAGCCAACTCTCTCAGCATCCTTGGATGAATGAAGTCTGGCCCATGGACTTATGCATGTCCAGCTTTTCTAAATAGTCCTTAATCTATTATTTCACCACTAAGGACTGCTCACCTCTTCCCCATACTGTGCTGCCCAGTGCAGCAGTCTGGGAACTGACTTTGTCTGTGAAGACCGAGGCAAAAAAAGCATTGAGTACTTCAGCTTTTTCCACATCATCTGTCACTAGGTTGCCTCCCGCATTCAGTAAGGGTCCCACGCTTTCCCTGACTTTCTTGTTGCTGACATACCTGCAGAAACACTTCTGGTTACCCTTCACATCCCTTGCTAACTGGAACTCCAATTGTGCTTTGGCCTTCCTGATTACACCCCTGCATGCTTGAGCAATATTTTTATACTACTACTTAGATATAGAGCTCTGATTAGCTCTATGCTATGTAGGTACTTGGGACCAATGATGTGTGCCTAAATTCTCATTTTCCAAAACACAAATGTTCAATAGTTTTAGATGATATTCATATTGGGTTTTATTTTTTCAATTTTGGTCACTTCCCCACCACCTTCTAGTGCCCTCTGCATTCCCAAGGTTGGTGCATTTACCAGTTAGAAACACAAACAGCCAATATTTCCTCACTAAATCTATCTGTGTGAATGTGGAGCATGCTGATTTTCATTATAGCATCTTGTATTGTTGAGTGGCATCCTGTGTGATGTGGCAAAGACCCCAAAGTGGAACACTGATATGAAATTCCTTCTCTGTCCCAAAGCGGGTACAGAAGCCACTTAGAGTCAAAGATGATCTATGATACTTTCCACAAATTTGTCGTTTGAGCCACCAGAAGGTAATTTTTTTAAATAGCTTGAATTTTTGCTTAATAAAAAGTAGGGTTGTTCATTAATCACAGTTAACTCACGCGATTAACTCAAAAAAATGAATCTCAATTAATCGCAGTTTTAATCACACTGCTAAACAATAGAATGCCAATTGAAATGTATTAAATATTTTGGATGTTCTTCTACATTTTCATATATATTGTATTCTGTGTTGTAATTGAAATAAAATTATATATAATTTTTATTACAAATATTTGCACTGTAAAAATGATATAAAAAGAGATAGTATTTTTCAATTCAAGTATTGTAGTGCAATCTCTATTGTGAAAGTGCAACTTACAAATGTAGATTTTTTTTGTTACATAACTGCACTCAAAAATAAAACTGTGTAAAACTTCAGAGCTACTCAGTCCTACTTCTTAGTCAGCCAATCACTCAGACAAACAAGTTTATTTACATTTACAGGAGATAATGCTGCCCGCTTCTCATTTACAAAGTCACCAGAAAGTGAGAACAAGCATTTGCATGGCACTTTTGTAGCTGGCATTGCAAAGCATTTACATGCCAAATATTCCTATATCCCTTCATGCTTTGGCCACAATTCCAGAGGATATACTTCCATGCTGATGATTCATGGAAACTTCTCTTATATTTTGTTTTCTTCATTTCATTTGCTCCTGTACACCTGTGAGAGACTGAGATGTGGCCTGTCAGTCCTAGTGGTTAGAGCAGGAGTGAGGCCTAGTGGTTAGTGAAGGAGTCACTAGCCAAATATTGGAGCCAAGGGTCAGAGCTGGAGTCAGGCATTGGAACCAATGGTCTGAGCCGGGTTAACTGGAGTGAAGCAAAGCAGCGGCCAGGCTGGGTCCAAGGTCAGAGTGATGCTGGAACAAGGTTGGGGAAAATCAGATGCAGGAGCTATCACAGCTGTGGGTGAATGGTTTGAGCAGCCTGCAAGCTGCTGCTGCTGGCCTTACGAACAAACTTCCTAGCTTCCTCAGTCAATCAGGCCGGATGACCCATCAGGCAGTCTAACTGATGTTAGCTGTGCTCATTAGGCTGCCAGGAATCTGATCAGGTGCATCTGCATGACCTAATTCTTGACATTCCCCCCTACCTTCAGGTAGCCCCTTGGCACCTCTGGGACTGGCTTCTCAGGTAGTCTTTGTGAAAAGCTTGCAGCAGATCCAGGGCATGAATGAATGTGTTCCATTGCTTCCCCATGTTACCTGGGGTTTTCTGAACTGGAAACTATGGTAACTAGTCTCTATTTTCTAAGTAGTGTCAGGAAGTAAATCCGTGAGTGGCACAACACCTCCATCTGACCAAGTCTGAGATGGTGTTGAGTGGTCAGCACCAGGTTTCTGGTGGTCAGCCTTTATTCTAGCCGCTGGGGAGTTGTATGTCAGTCTCCTTGCTTGTTGAAATGAAATTCTCCAAATTGTACACTCTGACTAATCTCTTTATAGGTTGCTTAGAACAAAGCACATAGCTCATAGTAACCCCTAGTGGGTTAACAATTTCACTAGTATCAGCAAAATAACTTGTAACTCCACTTATCAGCAAAGCAACTCTCAGCCAGAAACTTATGGTCATAGTCATGCAGATCGAAGGTCAGCTTCCACACTCCTTTCCATTCTCATGAATAATCACTTTATCTATCCTTATTAGCAACACTGCAGCTGTTTTGCCTGCTTAGGCAAAGAAAGGCCAAATTATTTTTGACTACCTGGTGTTCTTGCTTCCAGCTAATGTTGGACTGAGTACACAAAATGGCTGTGGTTTCATCGTCTAGTTCTCTCATAACACCAGGATTGTTCATCCAGGCCATAGCCCTCCCAATCCCACAAATATTGGAGCTGTACTCATCTTGGACTGTTACAGGTGCGGGCAGAGGGCTGGAATGGTGCTGGAAGGGTTTCTCAGTATACAGGTTCAGGAAGGAGGCATGACTCATGGGGGTGAGTCTTCAGGGACTTGGGTAATTGCAATTTGAATACTACTGGGTTGATCCATGCTTTGTTCTTGAAAGGGCTCAGATAGTAGTAGTCTTCTTGGCTGAGGGGTGAGTTGATTTAAGATTGTGGGTGGACAGACAGACCTTACCTCTTGCGGAAAGTTCAGGTGGTGGTCCCGGTCAGTGTGATGTTTATATGCTTCCATAGTGGTGATCTAGCTGGTGCAGCCCAGCTGTGCTCATTAGGGTGTCAGGAGAGTCCAGCAGGCGCACCCTTCTAGCGTGTACAAGCTACTGTAAGAGTTCCCATTCAAATCTGTGTTAATGAATATTATTTCATGTAAGATATGAGAACTTTGCATTGCATCAGTTTTCAAAGTAATGTACATTAAAAGAAACCCAGCTCCATGGGCTGTGATACCATGACTAGTTTTCAAACTGTAGCTAATCAGAGCTGTCCCTGTTTAGAAAAATCTGTGGAACTGCAATGAAAACAAAAATCTATTTGATTATATCACATGTGATACTCATGTTCTTTTAATTAATGTAGACATTGTTGGCTAGAATTATTTAATGAGCCAATCAGCATTTAATTGCGGCCTGCTATCAGATAATTTGTAATGAAGTCCACATAAATTAATCGCAATATACAATCTGAGTCAGCACAGTAGAAGAGAGCTCTGATAAACAGAATATCAAAGAATGAGGTCAATGCACTGGTAAATGCAAATAAAGCAAAACTTAGCTTCAGTTGAGATGTGTCTGAAAGTGAATTTTGTTAGGTGATAATCTACTGATACAGTATGTAAATCTGAAAGCATAATTCTTACTGTCGGCAGGTGTTCATCTGTTTTTGAGACATGATTCATGTGCCATGAAGTGTACTTTTTTACAGTGACATGCTGAACTAAAAATAAAATGAAAATCAGTCAGAAAACTGATGACTAAAACTTTACACTCAGGAAAATACAATATATAGTCAGATCCCTGCTAAGTCATGCGTTAGCTGATATGAATATGCATTAAACTGTGATTCTATCAAGAAGTGCCAGACTATTCTTGCTAACTTAACCCTTAGAACACATGCATTTTCCAGATGCCACCCAAATAAATGGTTAGACTGCAAGTTCTTCAGGGTAAGGACTGTTTGTTTGTTATATGCTTGGACAGTGCTTAGCACAATGATTTCTAGATGCTACTGCAATACAAATAATAAGCAGGAAGGACCTTAAGATGATAACCCCTGATTCACAGAAAAGTTTTTGAAACTTTATTAGTCCTAATTGTTCTGCCATTTGCAGGCCTATGGAAGGAGAATTTTAAAAATAGCACCAATAAAACTTTTTCCAACTCAAACTTTTCTACAATTGCTTCTTTCTGAAACAGTTGACCTAAACACACTGTATGATGCCACTGGATGCTATGGCCACATGTTTGGGACAACATGCATCACTCCATCATGGATTTTGCCATTCTTTAGAAGCAGTATTATTGTAGTGCCTAGGGACCCTAGTCATGGACCAGGACCCCACTGTGCGAGGCACTGTACAAACACAACAGAAGGATGGTCCTGGCTCCCAAGTGCTTCTAATCTGAGTGTAAACCAAAAGATGACAGATGGAGATAGACAGAAGGGGGGAATACAAGTGAACATGGTGCTATGATCGGCGCTGGTCTCTGCACACCAGAAGGAGGAGTACCAGTAAGCAACAAGACAGTGGTCAGCTTGAGAGACTGGTCTGGGCTTATCAGCAGCCTAACTGCTGTGATCATTGCAAATATATCACAGTAAAAACTATATCCCAAACCTTAGTTTCATGTGTTTTAAAATAATACTTAATGGGTTTGTAGGATGCTATTTGTAGGTCATAATATTCAGGTGATATTTATTTTAGTTTTTATTAGATTTTAAATAGTAGACACCTGTCCAAGGCTCTAAGGTCACTAACAACTTTGATGGTACTTTATTGTATTACTACAGATAAGTAGTCATTTCAGCAGGAATGCCTTTCCACCCCTTTATCATTATGGGAAGCTCTCAGCTCTTTACAAAAACCCTATCAAGCTCCCAGTTCTCAGTATTATTCCAAACTAATATCATCCCTCCCTCTCCCCACTCCTGAGAGCTCAGGTTCCTACTCTTCCATGGAGACGGTGGTGGATGGTACAGTATCTTGATCTTTTACATCCCTTCTCTGCTGCACAGGACTGCCACATAGAACATCTGGGTTCTATCATTGGCTCTGCCACTGATTTTCTGTTTCAGCTTTGGCAAGTCACTTAGATGCTTTTGAAAACCTCAGTCTAAGTGAGGTAGGCAAACAAGTGCTATTAACAGTCAATGTAATATGTGCTTCTAACACCCCTATGGGCTTTTGAAAAGCCTCCCTTTAACTTCTCTATGCCTTAGTTTCTAAGAGGTGATAACAATAATTACTTGGCATAATTGCTCTCAAAAGAGATAAACAAATTTTTGTAATGCGGTTTGAGGTCATTGGCTGGAAGGTGCTATATCATTATGAATCATTAATGTATCTTGGCCAGCTCCCCACTTTCAGGAGGCAGATAGCTGACAAACTTAATCCTTTGCATCTTGCTTCTCCAGGGAAATGGCAGGAGAAAGTCCCAACCAACTAATTAGAGTGCTGGCTGTTTACTTCTTCACTCTACGGTAGAGCAGCAGAGCTGCTAAAAGAGGAAACTGCAGGGAAGTAGCTGATAAATAAAACTGATTGAAGTGCGTAGAATATAAAAGTAAAGTAGGAAAGAAAAAGGTAATTCAAACTATTAGACAATATGCCTAAAAATCAATGTGGTAGAGAAACTAAGGAACAAATGCAAGTAAACTGGGGGAAAAAGTTACTGAAACTAAGTTATAGCAAAATGTATTGAACAATCTAAAGAATGCTGCAGATGAAATGAAAAACAGGCATATAAATGGCTGAGCTACAGCTTTATAACATTATGCAGTTAACACATTTTTTGTTTATAATCTTGTAGATGGAAGTGAAGTCCAGTGTAATTTTAAGTTATTTCAAATGATTTCATTAATCTAGATGCAGCTCAGATAACATATCATGCCCCAATAACTTCAAGGTAAACGTATAGATTTCACAGGACTAGGCATTTACTTGATTAAAAGTCTATTCCAGAAGCTACCAGAAAAGTGACTCCTAAGAAATTACCTCTCAAACAACAAGCTGGGCTGAAAGGATAGGAATGGTTGCACATATTTTTCAGCAATGGTTTACTGAAATGTTTAAACCCAAGCTTGTATTTTATTTATATTCAGTGGTGAATCCTGGTTTCAAGTGGAAATAATTTCATTTTAGTATATTGCAATAAATATTGTGTGCTAAATTCTCCCCTCAGTTACTCTCATTTACATCCTATTTGATTTCAGTGGGGGGGCACAAAGATTTAATTGTGAGCAGAATTTGACACTGTTCAGTGTAACAAGTCAGCTGGAGAATAATAAATATGGACAACCACAGAAAAGTGGGTTTCTGATGAGACTGTTACTCTAGAATTTAGATATAAAATGCACAAGTGTTACCTGAGAGTCCTAGTGACTTTCATTTCAGCATTTAGGCCTCTACTCCAATATAACGCTGTCCTCAGGAGCCAAAAAATCTTACCGCGTTATAGGTGAAACCGCGTTATATCGAACTTGCTTTGATCCACCGGAGTGTGTGGTGCCCTCCCCCCAGCGCTGCTTTTACTGCGTTATATCCAAATTTGTGTCATATCCGGTCGCGTTATATTGGGGTAGAGTTGTATATATAAACTATCTAAATGTATAGGGGAGCTCTCATGGCATTTTGATTCCAGCATTTAGATACAATGAGCCAGATACTTGTTCTAGCTTATGAACCTTTTTTGTGCTTCTCTGGCAGTGTGACATGGCCATTTGACCATTAAAATTGACTTACCAAAAATCCCCTCTTGCTATAGATGGAATTGTTGCATGGTGCAGAGCTAGCACTGGACAAGAATTTGATCAAGATTTTCAAAAATATGATCCTAAAGTTAGGTGCCTTTGTTATTTATTTTGTTAATGATTTGTATTATGGTAGCACATAGAAGCCCAAGTCAGGGACCATGACCCCATTGTGTAGGTGTTGTACAAACACAGAGCAAAAAGACAGCTCCTGCCCCAAGAACTTTCAAGCTAAGTATAAGACAAGACAGGCTAATGGGGAGGTGCAAGGAAACAATATGGGTCAGTATGATAGGCAGTGGTCTCAGAACACCAGCTGCCTTGGCTTTCGTAGGCTTCATGGCAAGGAAGAGAGTTTTAAGGTGGATGATGAATTATTTTGTTGCTATTAACAGGGAGTGTCTCCCAAGCATGAGGGCAGCATGGAAGAAAGCACTAAGGTGCTTGATTGAAAAGTGGGTGACAGAGACTGGCATGATGGGCTAATTAGAGGTGGGAATTGGCCTTTCCATATGGAATGAGAGATGATAGGTTGTGGCCAGATTTTTCAAAAGTGTTGAGGTTAAAGGGAGCTGCTGGGTCTTCTGCACTTTTGAAAATACTACTACTTGTTTAGCTGCTGACATATGGATTTAGGAGCCTAACTTTTTAGCAGCCGACTTTTGAAAATCTTGACTAAAATCCAAATACAAACAAAAATCAAACTTGGCCTATAAACATGGCAATCTGCCATTGTCACATGCTGAAAGCACATGCAGGAAAGACAGGGCCAGAAGCAGAGCTGTGAAACCATTCAAATCAGTAGCAATCACCACCTGCAGTTGTTTGTCAACTTGTTTCCATCTCTGATAGTGAGAGTTATGCTAGCACTAAATACTCGTCAAGACATTCAGACCGAGTATGTGTCAAAAACGGAAAATAGCAATGAGGAATATCTTGCGTTCTGTGTGACTGATGAAACTGGGTTAAAAGTAGGGAAGTCACCTGCTCCAGAGCTGGTCATGATACCTTGAAAAATATTGAGAACATATTCCATTATCCCTACTAGGCCACAGACTGCTTAGTCCAGCAGTATTACTGAGCTGTGATCTTCAATGACTGAAGAATTTTCCTTTGATGAAAGGATATGATATTAAAAGTCTGAGAACAATAGTGTCTTTCTGTGACATGCAAAATAAGGTGACTTGCTGAAATTGGTATTTCTACTATCTTGACAAAGACAGAGAAGCCATCTTAGATTAAAGCAAAAGTTCCATCATCAGATGTGTTAGGATGAAACTATAGAAAAATATCTACACCAGATAGCCAGTGTCTGCATTTTTTTTTCTGGGAGATATGCTATAGAATTTAAAGGAAAACTTCTAGAGTTTTGCATTTTTTTTAATTCACATCACTGTGTAGCAATTCATTCTTATTAGTGAGCAAAACCAGTTTAATTGCATCTTCAGTCAGTATAGCACAAACATGTCATTATTAAACATGAAATAAAACTGGATCATCATATCTGAACCCCTCTGAAACTTGGTAGGACAGAAGGAGTATGGGGGCTAAACCCCAGATCCAAACCCATTTCTGCATTTTTGGTTCCAGAGAAGTCTTTATTTTCCAGTTTCATTTTGGAAACTCATCTCTGTTGATTCACTCTTAACCCAAAACCCTGAACCTGAGCCTAAACCTAATCTAGACCCAGACCTGAACAATACCTGCTCAGCTGATATCTAGCCATTATAAAACACTTTGCAAGATAGAATATTTTGAAAAGGTTTGGAATATAAATGTTTGAAAACTATCTCTAGATACCCATTTACACATTGCTTTAGTCTTTGTTGTGTATCAAATAGCTTTTCTTCCAAATCTTCAAGCTATTGCACCTCCAACAGTCACAGCTGTAGCTTGTTAACAACATCTTGAAAAGACATGGTTAGTAAACACTATTTACTCTGTTTAGTCTAGCCTCATTGTACTAAATTTAATTGCCTAAGATTTATGCTAGGCAGCTAGATAGAATTACAATGTTCACAACTGTAAATGGTTTTATGTACTCTCAATGAGTTCTTGAAGTTATTGATAAGTATTGTAGCTGGATCATTACTAGTAATATAATTATTACTAATTTATTTCTGGAGGTGTGCAGGATATGTTAGCTGCTTGCAAGCAGAGTGAGAAATCTAGCAGTTTCAGGCACAAATGCGTGCAAACCATTTGGAGTTTAAGATCTTGCTAGTAAACTGCAACTATGGCTGCTGGAAGAGAAAAAGCAAATCATATTTGGTGCAGAAATCTAAAATTCAGAGGTTATTGGCTTCAATTCACATATATTCCCACTCCTCAAGTTTCACGAAGCATTTGGGTTTTGATGATATCCTCAGCCTCACACTGATTTTTTTTTTTAAACCAAGTTTTTAAAAATCTGCCTTGGGTTCATATTCACTTCAAAGTTGGGCCAACATGGACATAGGGTTTGCAAACCTTGTGGTGAATCTAACCTATGATTCTGGTCTGATAGCAAGGCCCAGTCATGCAAAGATTAGATTACAGCTAGTTACAACCTGTAAAGTTAAGCAGGTGCATAAATCTTTCCATATGTCTCTTCTTAAAAGTCCTCTCTCTCTAGCCATAGGAGAGTATTAAAATACCTGGCTTGATGGAATATTGCTGCAACAATCAAAGTTACAAAATATGGGAGGAATGTCTGAAAGTGATACTTGAAATATACCAGGCTGGGGACTGCATGATGTTTTGATTCATGAGGTCTAACCTCTGCAGATAGAGAATGACATTTTAAAAAAAAAACCCACTGGAAAATAATGTGAAAAATTAAAAGAGAGACAGTGATAAAGGAAGCTCAGCTTTTTAACCATGCTGTGTGCTTCAGATCCCTGCCTTGCTCACCCTTAAGCAAGCATCCAACATATGGTTGTGTGCAGATGGCTAATACAGCTGTTCATGCCTGGTATGCAGCGCAGTGTTTTTCTGGCTTTTAAAATATTTTAATTCAAGTTTCATTCTAAATGTCTATAAAGAAGATTGTGGGAGTGAGGGAATATTAAACTACAAAAGACAAGAACACTGTAGTAGAAAGCACCTTAATTTGAAATAATTGGGGTTATCAGCACTTACTCTGAGTTGTTGAGGACTGAATGATGTGCTTAAATATGGCTTTTTCCAATTGTGCATATATAAAATCTTCACAATGATGTTCAGTTTTTGTAGTAGCCCATTGCCACTTTTGTACGGTAACATATGCAAGGAATGATTCCATTTTCCTAGAAAGAGTAGTGGTAAAGTGCCCCAGTCAATATGGATGCCAGAGGGATTTGTTTACCTGTGTCCAACAAAGTTGACAACATCTCTAGATAATGCTAAGCATTTCCTCCTGGGTTCATAGAGATATTTCTGGAGAGTATTTAACTTTTTGCTTTGCAGTGCTGAGCATACTGCATCAAATACCATGTATTTTTCAGAAATCTGTACAGGGCCCTCATGCCCTCCCTCTGATGATTGTATCTGCTGGGAGTGTTAATTTATGTCCCAGACAAATAGTAACAGAACAAGACTTCACAAATATTGATTAGATTAATGAACATTGTTTGGTATCCCATTTGAAATATTTTTGGTTTGAAATTATTCTTCAATAGAAGTTAAACTCTACCTCCTTACTCAGATCTTGCACTAAATTTTCAGAGGGCCAGGCCCTGATATCCTTATTCAGTTCTTCCTAAGGCAAAACTCCCATGTACTTAAAATTAATGGGAGTTTTACCTGAGAAAGAATGTTGGTATTTAGCCCAAGGATTTCAAACAACACAGTGAGGGGAGTTGAGGATGACTACATACACTGGGTAAGATCCTCAGCTGGTGTCAATTGACATACTCAATTGAAGGCACTGAGGCTCCACCCATCTACATCACTTGAAGATGTGGCCCATTTTATTTTATTCTTAGTTCAAACTGGGAGGGTCTTAGTCAGATTTTAATCACTGGGAGTTAGATTAAAAAACTGAGGAAGGACCTCAGGGTCTGGTTAATATAAGATGTGATTCTTCAGATAATGTCATTATCATTATGTGTGTTCCCTTCTGCTTCTCAGTATAATATAATTAAGATGTTCATTTGTAGTTATCAGTATATTTTGGATTTGGGTGGTTTTTCCTGCAGTGTAAGCAGTTGGTGAGTTTCCGTTTCAGAATAATTAATTACCTAAGGAAAAGGTTTCTCTCTATCGATGTAGCTTCAATTTAATGAAGGGTGAGGTGCTCCTGGTAACCCTTATGCACTTTGGGATTCTTCTGGGTGGAAGGAGCCATATAAATATTGTTTTCATTAATGGAAAAAGAGAATCGCCCCATTCTCATTTATTTCAGAAGGCAGATGCTATGGGAATGAACATCAAAGAAAGGCTAACAAATCAGTAAAGAAAATAAATAAATATCCAATCTTCCCACCCCCAAAAAGAGAGCAATTGAGAGAGAGATTTGACTATTATTTTCCAGATTCCTGTTTCAGAATGGTAGACTCCAGGTTTTGTGTAGGATACCACTAGAGATCATAATTATTCCTGTTTTAAATTAAGAAAAGCTAGAATGGTTATTTGTTTTTACACCAGTATTTTAGTGTTAGAATATTATTGTAATTTATCACTGAATAGATAGTGTCATAAAGGGAGTTTCTTCCATTTGTGCCACTAAATATTTTGAGTGGTATCAATATTTATTTTCACAAGTTCATAATTTAGTCATCACTCTGGGCTGAAACTTGGCAAACATGGTCCAGTCTAGGAATGTCAGGGGGGAGAATTTTTTTTTTACAAATAATATTCATTGTGAGGTCATAGGAGTGCAAAAAGATAATTATCATTTAACAGCTCCAGAAGCAGTTTTGAACTTCTATTTTTCAATTTTGGAATTACATTTTTATTTTTATTAGATTTAACCTACAGCACACAGTTATCCACACAAAGATACGTGTCAAGTGGTAGATCTGGCATTTCTAGCACACCTAAAACTCTCATTGACTTTATATAAATGTTAAGAATTTTAAGATTCAATGATGCAATCCAAAGGATCATAGCAATGATCTGTGTCATTGTGCTTTGAGGATGTGTTAATGAAGTTAAGCTTCAGGATACTTCAATGTATCTGAAAACATTTCCCAACACAGAAGAAAAACCTTCATCCAAAAGTCAAACTGAATTTCTTTTCTCACTTGAATTGGCTGACTTTTTCCTCATTATATTTCATTTTCTCATGTATCTACTTTTCTTCAGTTCTTTGCAGCCCAACTGTAAGCATGAAGTACAAAATATGTTCCCATAAGATTTCCAGCCCAAATGTACAAGCTCAAGAGATGTATTTCTCTAATGCCTAGTATAACAGGCTTTGACTTGGTTGAGGCCGATAAGCGGAACTGCAATATAATGTGAAGGTTCATAATGGTTTGGATGAGAAAACAGATTTTTGCATGGCTATCCAAACCCAGCTTCACATTAACTAAAAGCTAAAATATGTTAATCAATACTGAATCTAGAGCAGCTATTGTGCAAATAATCCAGGAAGCAGGGCTTTGAGGTATGTTGAGTGAACCTAGAGTTGTTCTCTAACCCAATGGTTCAGTGGTTCCCAAACTTTTTTCTAAGGCAACCCACTAGCTGAATTTTGTCTCACTTTGTGACCCACCATTTCATATGTGCACCTTCTGCCACAATATAGCAACCATAATCCCAGCGTGAAGGGGAGATCCTGGGGTTTGATTGCCAAGCCTGGTTTGCACTTACCGTGCAGTGGGTGGCTCCTGTTCTCTCTGTCGTCATGGTCTCCCCTCCACGATGATGGAATAACACAGAATATGATGTAGGGATGTCTGGGCCAAATGTGAGTGGCACTGAGACCCTGTGTGCCAGATTGCAATGCCTGGAGTAGGGAGCCTGGCCCAGCTCCATGGGACAGGAGCTGAAGCTGTGGGGTGTGCAGGGTGAACTCGCTCTCCAACTCCCCCTGCTCCCCAGGGCCTCCCCTCCATACTAGGTCAGGAGCAATGTGTGTTTGCCTAGGCCAGGATCCGATGTTGGGTTAATCTGGCTCTGAACATAGCAATTTTAGAACCTTCCTATGACCCACTGGTGAGTTGGGACTCAGTGTTTGGAAAATCTTGCTTTAATCTCTCCAGTCTGAATTGAAAAGGAGCTGCCTAGAGACATTTTATTCTTTTTAGTTCTCTCTGCTTCTACTTCTTTGCATTAATATGTTTTTCCCCTGCCTGTGGAGGCTGGAGACTCAGGATTTAGTCCACAGAATTCTTACTTCATTCAGAAAAATGCATTTACACAAGGTATGTGGCAATGAATTGGTTACAGATTTTTTTCTTTATGTTCAGCATATAAACTTGGTGAAACTTCGTGGATATTGAATGGCAAAGCGTGAATGGCATCTTCTTCCACTTGCTTAATAGTGATGCTTCGAACTGCTGTCATTGGCTACAGCTACAGCAGAATTATTAATGTCATCTGAAGTTCATCCCAAGAATTTACAGCAGAATAACATCCTGACCTTCTAGCAGAAGAGCTAATCACCTCTGGGGCAACAAAACATAAACAAATAAATTCTCTTAAAATTTATGATTGAGGCCTGTAGCTGGGTAGTTACCCTGCTCCTGCCCTAAAGGGCTTAAACCAGCCCTGGGAGGGGGCTGTGGCTGGAGAAAGCAGCTCTAAAAAGCTGGGCTCATTGGGAGAAGTGGCTGCAGCTGGGGCCATGCCCCAAACAGACTCATCTGGCAGGGAGTGAGACACAGGGTACCTGAGTAGAGCAGGGCTGGGGAAAGGCAGAGGAGCTGGGGAGCTCCAGCCTGGAAAGCCCCAGGCTGCAGCCTAGCTTAAGGCCTATAGGTACTGGGGGTTGCAGAGGGCAGCCCAGGGGTAGGCCAAGGCACCCCAGCTAACAGGGCACCAGGGTCCTGGGAGGGACATGAGGCCAGAGGACAGGCGGATCACTAGCCTGCAGAGGGCGCTCCAGAGCTGGAATGAGCTAATTCCCTGAGAGACTAGCAGGAGGCACCGCAGGGGTGAGTCCACATGTCTACAAGACCCATAACATTTTAATGACTTGGCAACTCACCCGGGTATGCTTTCCAAACAAAAAAAACCAATGTGTATTCATCTCTTGGGCTCATGAGTAAGTGTATAAATCTCAGACTAAGTTCTCTGCATTTAATACAAGTTTCAAAGCTGCATGATAAGGTACAATTCGAAACACAATACACATGAAAGGCCTAGTTCTCATTCATAGATGCAAAAGCTGCACTTATAAAATAGAGGTGTTTGCATGAGAATGGGTATTAGCACGCACAATTACCAGAGTTGTATGTGCAACTGCAATGGTGTGTATGCATTTTCAAATGCACACTTGTTGTGCCTGAGGGGAAAACAATTGGGCCAATTACTGCAGCCAGAACTTACGGTTTTTCCGTGCTATTACTGCCTATTCCCTCCCTCTAAAACTTCTGATCTTTTGGATCAGCCTCATTCTTCTGAGGTATTTGCCAAAAACGCCCCATACTGAGCTAGAAGGCAGCCCTTCAGGGGTCAAAGCTAAAACAACTCACAATGAGTGTATGCTTTGTAATGACTCTCATTTCCCCATAAAAATAGTTTTCATGTTGTGTATTGGCCAAATATTAGATTGGATCTTGATTACAAATGTGTGGGCATCTGTTCACTTAGTCAAACATCTGCAGATCAGAGAGAGAAACACTAGCCGAGAAATTTGGACAATGGAGAACAGAATCTTGATAGAGATTTGTAGTAGGTATTATTGGCTCTAAGGCAAGGCATCTCTGCTTAGCTGAATCTATCCAGAGCAAGAACATTTGCTATGAAAGCATGGTAAGTTATGAGCCATCTCTCACTCTTAGAATAAGGTAAAGCAGAAGTCCTGCAGTGAAAACTGATGGCGTAACTTTGATCATGTTGCCATAGGGTTGGTGGGTTGACAGGATGTCCTCCTTACAGAGTAGGACAGGGGTGGGCAAACTATGGTCTGTGGGCCACATCCTGCCTGGCCCCTGAATTCCTGGCCTGGGAGGCTAGCCCCTGGCTCCTCCTCTGCTGTTCCCCCTCCCCCGCAGCCTCAACTCACTCGCTCCACTGCTGGCGCAATGCTCTGAGCAGCAGGGCTGCGAGCTCATAGGCCAGCGCAGGTGCAGAGCCCCGCCTGACCCAGTGCTCTGTGCTGCATGGTGGTGGTGGCGGCTGAGGCAGCGTGGCCCAGCTCCTACCGGGCAGCATGGCTGTAGTGCCACCAGCCACCCGTGCTCCAGGCGGCGTGGTAAGGGGGCAGGGAGCGGGGGGTTGGATAGAGGCAGAGGAGTTTGGGGTGGTGGTCAGGGGGTGGGGGCGTGGATGGTGGTTGGGTAGGAAACAGGGGGTTGAATGGGGGCAGGGATCCTGGGGGGCAGTCAGGAAGGAGGGGCGTTGGATGGGGCCACCAGGGGCAGTCAGGGAACAGGAAGAAGGGGTGGCTGGATGGGGCAGGGGTCCCGGGGGAGCCATCAGGAATGAGAGGAGGGTTTGAATGGGGCAGCAGGGGTCTGGGGGCAGTCAGGGGACAGGGAGCAGGGGTGTGTGGATGGGGCAGGGAATTGAGAACTGGTTAAAAGACAAGGGCAAAGGGTAGGAATTAATGGTAAATTCTCAGAATGGAGAGGGGTAACTAATGGTGTTCCCCAAGGTTCAGTCCTAGGACCAATTCTATTCAACTTATTCATAAATGATCTGGAGAAAGGGGTAAAAAGTGAGGTAGCAAAGTTTGCAGATGATACTAAACTGCTCAAGATAGTTAAGACCAAAGCAGACTATGAAGAACTTCAAAAAGATCTCACAAAACTAAGTGATTGGGCAACAAAATGGCAAATGAAATTTAATGTGGATAAATGTAAAGTAATGCACATTAGAAAAAATAATCCCAACTATACATACAATTTGATGCGGGCTAATTTAGCTACAACAAATCAGGAAAAAGATCTTGGAGTCATCGTGGATAGTTCTCTGAAGATGTCCACGCAGTGTGCAGAGGTGGTCAAAAAAGCAAACAGGATGTTAGGAATCATTAAAGAGGGGATAGAGAATAAGAAGAATATATTATTGCCTTTATATAAATCGATGGTACGCCCACGTCTTGAATACTGCGTACAGATGTGGCCTCCTCATCTCAAAAAAGATATACTGGCATTAGAAAAGGTTCAGAGAAGGACAACTAAAACAATTAGGGGTTTGGAACGGGTCCCATATGAGGAGAGATTAAAGAGGCTAGGACTTTTCAGCTTGGAAAAGAGGAGACTAAGGGGGGATATGATAGAGGTATATAAAATCATGAGTGATGTGGAGAAAGTAGATAAGGAAAAGCTATTTACTTATTCCCATAATACAAGAACTAGGGATCACCAAATGAAATTAATGGGCAGCAGGTTTAAAACAAATAAAAGGAAGTTCTTCTTCACTCAGTGCACAGTTAACTTGTGGAACTCCTTACCTGAGGAGGTTGTGAAGGCTAGGACTATAACAGGATTTAAAAGAGAACTGGATAAATTCATGGAGGTTAGGTCCATTAATGGCTATTAGCCAGGATGGGTAAGGAATGGCGTCCCTAGACTCTTGGAGATGGATGGCAGAAGAGAGAGATCACTTAGACTCATAGATTCTAGGACTGGAAGGGACCTCGAGAGGTCATCGAGTCCAGTCCCCTGCCCTCACGGCAGGACCAAATACTGTCTAGACCATTCCTAACAGACATTTATCTAACCTACTCTTAAATATCTCCAGAGATGGAGATTCCACAACTTCCCTAGGCAATCTATTCCAGTGTTTAACTACCCTGACAGTTAGGAACTTTTTCCTAATGTCCAACCTAAATCTCCCTTACTGCAGTTTAAGCCCATTGCTTCTTGTTCTATCATTGGAGGCTAAGGTGAACAAGTTTTCTCCCTCCTCCTGATGACACCCTTTTAGATACCTGAAAACTGCTATCTGTCCCCTCTCAGTCTTCTCTTTTTCAAACTAAACAAACCCACTTCCTTCAGCCTTCCTTCATAGGTCATGTTCTCAAGACCTTTAATCATTCTTGTTGCTCTTCTCTGGACCCTCTTCAATTTCTCCACATCTTTCTTGAAATGCGGTGCCCAGAACTGGACACAATACTCCAGTTGAGGCCTAACCAGCGCAGAGTAAAGCAGAAGAATGATTTCTCATGTCTTGTTTACAACACACCTGTTAATGCATCCCAGAATCACATTTGCTTTTTTTGCAACAGTATCACACTCTTGACTCATATTAAGCTTGTGGTCCACTATGACCCCCTAGATCTCTTTCTGCCATACTCCTTCCTAGACAGTCTCTTCCCATTCTGTATGTGTGAAACTGATTGTTCCTTCCTAAGTGGAGCACTTTGCATTTATCTTTATTGAACTTCATCCTGTTTACTTCAGACCATTTCTCCAATTTGTCCAGATCATTTTGAATTTTGACTCTGTCCTCCAAAGCAGTTGCAATCCCTCCCAGTTTGGTATCGTCTGCAAACTTAATAAGCGTACTTTCTATGCCAACATCTAAATCGTTGATGAAGATATTGAACAGAGCCAGTTCCAAAACCAGACCCCTGCGGAACCCCACTTGTTATATCTTTCCAGCAGGATTGGGAGCCATTAATAACTACTCTCTGAGTACTGTTATCCAGCCAGTTATGCACCCACCTTATAGTAGCCCCATCTAATTTGTACTTTCCTAGTTTATCTATAAGAATATCATGCGAGACCGTATCAAATGCCTTACTAAAGTCTAGGTATATCACATCCACCGCTTCTCCCTTATCCACAAGGCTCGTTATCCTATCAAAGAATGCTATCAGATTAGTTTGACACGATTTGTTCTTTACAAATCCATGCTGGCTATTCCCTATCACCTTACCACCTTCCAAGTGTTTGCAGATGATTTCTTTAATTACTTGCTCCATTATCTTCCCTGGCACAGTAGTTAAACTAACTGGTCTGTAGTTTCCTGGATTGTTTTTATTTCCCATTTTATAGATGGGCACTATGGGCCCTTTTCCAGTCTTCTGGAATCTCCCCCGTCTCCCATGATTTCCCAAAGATAATAGCTAGAGGCTCAGATACCTCCTCTATTAACTCCTTGAGTATTCTAGGATGCATTTCATTAGGCCCTGGTGACTTGCAGGCATCTCACTTTTCTAAGTGATTTTTAACTTGCTCTTTTTTTATTTTCTCTTCTAAACCTACCCTCTTCCCGTAAGCAATCACTATATTAGACATTCCTTCAGACTTCTCAGTGAAGACCGAAACAAAGAAGTCATTAAGCATCTCTGCCATTTCCAAGTATCCCGTTACTGTTTCCCCCTCCTCACTGAGCAGTGGACCTACCCTGTCCTTGGTCTTCCTCTTGCTTCTAATGTATTGATCAAAAGTCTTCTTGTTTCCCTTTATTCCCATAGCTAGTTTGAGCTCATTTTGTGCCTTTGTCTTTCTAATCTTGCCTCTGCATTCCTGTGTTATTTGCCTATATTCGTCCTTTGTAATCTGACCTAGTTTCCATTTTTTATATGACGCCTTTTTATTTTGTAGGTCACGCAAGATCTCGTGGTTAAGCCAAGGTAGTCTTGTGCCACATTTTCTATCTTTCCTACCCATCGGAATAGCTTGCTTTTGGGCCCTTAATAGTGTCCCTTTGAAAAACTGCCAACTCTCCTCAGTTGTTTTTCCCCTCAGTCTTGATTCCCATGGGACCTTACCTATCAGCTCTCTGAGCTTACCAAAATCCCCCTTCCTGAAATCCATTGTCTCTGTTTTGCTGTACTCCCTTCTACCCTTCCTTGGAATTGCAAGCTCTATGATTTCATGATCACTTTCACCCAAGCTTCCTTCTACTTTCAAATTCTCAACGAGTTCCTCCCTATTTGTTAAAATCAAGTCTAGAACAGCTTCCCCCCAGTAGCTTTTTCAACTTTCTGAAATAAAAAGTTGTCTGCAATGCAGTCCAGGAACTTATTGGATAGTCTGTGCCCCGTGGTGTTATTTTCCCAACATATATCTGGATAGTTGAAGTCCCCCATCACCACCAAATCTTGGGCTTTGGATGATTTTGTTAGTTGTTTGAAAAAAGCCTCATCCACCTCTTCCACCTGATTAGGTGGCCTGTAGTAGACTCCCAGCATGACATCACCCATGTTTTTTGCCCCTTTTATCCTAACCTAGAGACTCTCAACACTTCCATATCCTATGTCCATCTCCACCTCAGTCGAAATGTGTACATTTTTAATATATAAGGCAACACCTCCTCCCTTTTTCCCCTGTCTATCCTTCCTGAGCAAACTATATTCCTCCACACCAACATTCCAGTCGTGTGTATTATCCCACCAAGTTTCAGTAATGCCAACAATGTCATAGTTGTATTTATTTATTAGCACTTCCAGTTCTTCTTGTTTATTACCCATACTTCTTACATTTGTATATAGGCATCTAAGATACTGGTTTGATCTTGCCTCCCAGCTTTGCCCTGACCCTCCTATCTCTCTGCCATTATAGCCCATGCTCCCTCCTGTTTCCGACCCATCTCCCAGGTCTTGTTCCCCACTTACCTGTGGGGTTTGCTCACCTGTCCCCGTCGAACCTCGTTTAAAGCCCTCCTTACTAGGTTAGCCAGTCTGTGCACAAATAAGGCCTTTCCCCTCCTCGAAAGGTGAACGCCATCTCTGCCTAGCAGTCCTTCCTCAAATAGCATCCCGTGGTCGAGGAAGCCAAAGCCCTCCTGGCGACACCATCTTCGCAGCCAGGCATTCACCTCCATGATGCATCTGTCTCTGCCTGGGCCCCTACCTTTGAGAGGAAGAATCGAAGAGAATACCACCTGTGCTCCAAACTCCTTAACCTGTACTCCCAGAGCCCCGTAGTCACTCTTGATCTGCTGAGTGTCATACCTCACAGTATCATTTGTGCCCACATGGATGAGTAGCATGGGGTAGTAGTCAGAAGGCCGGATAATCCTCGACAATGCCTCTGTAACATCTCGGATACGGGCCCCTGGCAGGCAGCATACCTCCCGGGATGAACGGTCAGGGCAACAGATGGGTATCTCCATCCCCCTCAGCAGAGAGTCACCAACCACCACTACCCTACGTTTCTTATTATCAGTGGTGGCAGCAGATCTCCCAGCCTTAGGGGTACAAGGCTTCCCCTCCCTAACTGTTGGGGGCGATTCTTTCTCTCCTGTATCAAGAAGAGCATAACGGTTATCTATTATCGCAGCAGGGGTGGAGCACTGCCTGCTGCCAGAAGTAATCAGCTGCCAGTGTCCACCCTGAGCCATCTCCTCCTCCACTGGTGTGTCAGTAGTCCTGTGAAGTGGGACAGCTACGTCAGCTGTCTCCACATGGATACTGTCCAGGAATTGCTCATGGATACGGATGTTCCTCAGCCTAGCCACCTCCTCCTATAGCTCTCTCACCTGCTGCCTGAGAGATTCCACCAGTAGGCACCTTTCACATTGGATGCCACCCCCAGCCTGGATATCAGTAAGTGGAAATTGCAAGTTACAGTCTTTGCAAACCCACACCAGAATCTGGGTAAAAGCATCCATGCTTTGGTGCTCTGTCTGGCTACAGGCGCAGGTGGAAGAGACAGAAGCAGTGCTGCCACAGGTGTTGCGGGTCCTCCTAACCATCGTAAGCCTCCCTCTGTCAAACTCTCAAATTCCCGTCTGCAGCTCCCTGTCCGCTCTGCTCTGCTTTAAACTTGATCATTACCTCTTAGGTTCACTCCCTCTGGGGCACCTGGCATTGGCCACTGTTGGTAGACAGGATACTTGGCTAGATGGTCCTTTGGTCTGACCCAGTACTGCTGTTCTTATTTTCTTATGTCCCAGAAGGGCCATCAGGGAACCGGGGGGGGAGGGGTTGGATGGGGCAGGAGTCCCCGGGGGGGCAGATAGCAGGTGGGGGCCGGGCCATGACCCCCTCCCCTCCATACAATTTACAAAACCCGATGAGGCCCTCAGGCCAAAAAGTTTTTCTGCCCCTGGAGTAGGAGTTTGTGTCCATCTTGTTAGCATTCCCCCTTCTGATCTTTTGATTGAAATATTGGGAAGGGGACTGGGGAGAAGGAAAGACGGTGGAAATGCATGTTACACTGTAATTTACACTGGAGCATAGTGAATGATAATGTCTCTCAATTCTCTCTTAACCTGAGAGAGCAACACACAGTGGGTGATTTTTTCCAAAGATTATGAGGTTACCCCCCCCAAAGCACAAGGGGGTAGATGAAAGCAGTCTGTATGTAAGGTGGCTGTATAAGACTGTTATCCACGTGTCTGTGCGTGTGTATATATATATATATCTGCTTCCTTCAGCAGAACTAATTCCAGATCCCCAGAATCCAGCATCAGAACTACACAGAGGCTCTGCCTAGTAGAAGGGGTTTATGTCAGACGTGGATTGCCCTCCATCTTGTATTTAAATCAGACGTGGCCTGCCACAGACAGCAGCTCCAAGAAGATTAAAATTATTTGTACTGTCATAGCATTTAGGAGCCTCAGTTATGAACCAGGACCCCATTGTCTGAGGTGCAGTATAAACATAGAACAAAAAGACAGACCTTGCCCCAAAGATGGTAAGTTTCTTAAAAAAAAACTAAAGAGATCAGGAAAGGAAATTAGAGAATTTGAAGTAAATGAAATGACCAAAGTTTAGTTTAAAGTGTACGTTCCATCCTGCTTTCCCATCACCCAAACAGAATACATGTAGTACAATGGAGGAGAAGAAAGAATATAGTTCTATGGGATAGCCTTTATAGCAAAATCCTGTAGAATTTCATAGGAATAAAATCAATAGGTTTTGAGTAATTTAATAGCGATCTATAGATACCACTTGAAATACTCATAGAATTAAATAGAGAATGTGTCTTTTCTACAGGCTTTTCAACAATCTTATAGAAATCTGAATTAGTGATATAATCTTCTATTATATTCTGTAGGACTTTTCCATAAAGGAAGAAGCATTTTTGGCCTTTCTGTCAGTATGTTACAAAGTATAGTAAAATGAATATAGTTTACAGAATTTACAGCATATTGGGTAGTACCAGAGCTCTGCTGTATGTAACTAATAAGCCTAACGTGCAATTAGTTATTTTTAAACTCCTGTCCGCTTTAATGCTCAGGTTTGGAACAGAGAAATAACAAGACAGGATACTGCCACATCTGAGGAAACAAGGCAATGTAGGTTCAGACTGGTTTCATGTTTCAGAATGCTGTAGAAAACAGGGCCAAAGTAATATGTAAGTGACTTTGGAAAATTGTTTTAAAAGTTAAGGGGTAAAATTTTGAAAAGTACTTAAATGACTTAGGAGCTAAAGATCCATTTTCAGAAGTGACTTTGGCCTGGTCAGGCAGTAGGAAAGCTCTATTGCAGTGGTCCCCAACCTTTTCGTGGCCAATAGCACATTCATGTTTTCAGAAGAGTATGACGGGCGCCAACAATTTTTCAAGGCTTATTTTGTATTTGTACATTAAATAATATGAAAAACATCATATTTAATATAACATAATATATGAATCCAGAGAGAAGAGAGAAGTCGGAGAGAAGCCGCGAGGACAGAGAACACCAGCGCCCACAGCCTGCAGCCCTGGAGTTCTCTGTTCGCGGGAGGCGCGGGGCCGCAAATTCTCTCTGGCTTAAGCCGCAGCCCTGCGCCTGCCTGGGACTGAGAACACCAGCGCCTGCAGCCTGCAGCCCTGGAGTTCTCTGTCCCTGTCAGGCATGGGGCCATGACTTGTCTCCCCTGCTGGGAACAGAGAACACCGTGCTCACACCCTGAGTTCTCTGTCCCCCTCAGGTGTGGTGCCACGGCTTCTCTACTGGGCACTAGGCGGGCCCCACGCCTGCTGGGAACAGAGAACACCGCGCTCGCACCCTGAGTTCTCTGTCCCCGTCAGGTGTAGAGCCGCGGTTTCTCTCCCCTGCTGGGCACTAGGTAGGCACACATAAATGCCCCAGCGGGCACCATGGCACCCACAGGCACCATGTTGGGGACCACTGCTCTATTGTTTTGGAGTGTGCTTTTTTTTAACAATATTTATACCACTGTAAGCCCTAATGTAGGCAGGGTTATAGCTGTATAAAGGTGCTCATACTGGTACAGCTTATTTAGCTACCCAAATTGCAATGAGCTATACCAGTACATGCAGTTTTACATTGGCCAAACTGCATTCACAGTAGAGGAAGTTGTGGCTTTAATTATACTGGCATAGATAAAACAGCAAAACTTTCTAGCACAGGCAAGTCTTAGGCACTTAGGGGCCTAAGGCCCATTGGCTTTCAGATGTAGGCTTCTAAGCACGTAAGACACTTGTAATAAATTATACCCAAGGGCTAGATTCTGGATGCTATTGTGTGGATGCATAAATTGGGATAGTGGGATAAAGTCCTTTTTATTCAGGAATAGCGTCCCAGCAGGACTAGCTATCTGCTGCTATGCTCTTCACTTTCCCATGTAGACAAGCCATAAAGGCTAGATTCGTTGGGAATGGAAACACATGTGCTGCCAACCTTATCTTTTAGGCATTTCTATGTACCCCAATTATTTATTTTTATCATTTTTTTCCTATTTATTTGTTGCATCAGCCCCAGGCTGGCAGGAATTTCCAAACATGAGAGAAAGAGAATGGTCTCTGCCCTGCACTTACACACATCTAATTTATGTTCTATGCTCTCAAAACTAGACACTAAGAACAACAAAATATTCTGAGAAAAATTGCTCTGGATCTGGCCCTAAAAATTGCTATGACAAATGCAGTCCCACTGAGTTATAAACCTTTCTAAATGTATGATGAGAATTGGAAAGAAGCCTCAGTCTTAAATTAAATAGATAGTTGCTGGCAGACACTATGATAGTGAAATACAGAAAAAATATTGAGGGATGTGGGACCTACAAAGGAACAATCCAGACCAGGGGGGACCAGTTGTCCCTGCCCTGTAACCTGAGGTTTCTTGCAATGTTTTGTTTTAGTCTCCACCCGGGCTGCTCACAACGAGCTACCTGCATGCAGGCCACTCTCAGATGTTTGCGTAACTGCAACCTGCAATCACATCCTGGTTTTCACCAGATTTGGTGTTACTGCAGGGTGACCCCAATGCACTCTCACTCCTAGATTTCCTCCAGAAATGTATGTTGTATACTGCCCAGCCTTCTCCTAGACAGTCCAAATATATTTTCTGTTATTCCTTTAATGAAATAATATTTCAGGTTATTACATTGAATTCAGTTACCCAGGCACTTCAATTTAAACACACTGGATTAGGTAAAACAATAAAAAAGTTTAACTACGATGAGATTTTAAGGGATTACAAGTAATGATGCATAAAAGCCAGAAATGGTTACAAGAAAACTAAAGAGAAAATACTTCCTAGTGCCCAATTTAACAAATGATATTAGATTCAAGCAATTTTTTTCACCACATTTCCAGCAAGATTACTGACCAAACTCTTCAGGTCAGAATTTCCCCTCCTCTTCTCCCCCATCACCCCAGTCCAAAGGCTGTTTCCCTTTTTTTCCACTCAGGTGCTGAAGTAGATGATAGGCAGGCAGAGAGAGAGAGAGAGAGACAGAGAGACAAGGTGTCCTGGGAGGTTTGCCCTTCTTTTTCATAGTTTCAGCCCCTCTTCTGAAAAAAAACATTTCCAGCTGAGACCCAGGAGACAGAGTCTATGTGGAAGGATGTTCCTTGCTGTTTTTTTTTTCCCAGCTAGTTTGAGCTTTTTTGTTTACCTTTCCTGTTTGACTCTGTTTACTGCTTAAATTCAAATTAATGCAAGCACACATTCCTTTGTTTAGGACAGACCTATTTGCCAAGTCCTGCCTGGGCAGGGCTGTGGGGTTTGGAACATGTTAATAACATCATATAGGGGAATCTTATAACTTCACATACAATGCTGCCCCACACATTTTATCAGGAAAATACTGACCAGCAAATTATGAATTTTCAAATGATACCTTACAAGGCACACCTTATATAAATATTATTAAAATAGTATGTAGGGTGTGAATACAGAGTTGTATTCCATCACAGTATGCAAATATTCTGTTTGACTTTAATATCCCATAGCTGCAATTAACTGATGCTTTTCCTATCTTCATTGTTTCTTTGAAAATAATGAAAAGAGGAGGAGCCAGCTGCCAAGAACCCATATTAACTAGGAGATCAGCCTCTCCTGCAGAAAGATGTCAGTGGAAGACAACAAACTCTCCAAAACTTAATAAGCTGCTCCTCTCCCTATTGCTTTTTATTAACTCTGATATTACTTGCAAAAGACTCAGAGTAGTTGATGATTGAAGGCTTCCTTGTTTTACCCAAGACCTGGCCATGTGGTGTCACCACTTGTCATGGTATAATTCCCCACTCTGAACCTTAGCGTCCAAAAGATGGGGTACCAGCATGAATTCCTCTAAGCTCAATTACCAGCTTAGAACCTGTAGCGCTGCCACCAACCAGGAATTCCAGTGCCTGGTACACCCTGGTCCCCCAAAACCTTGCCTGGGGACCCCCAAGACCCATACCCTCTGGATCTTAATACAAGGAAAGTAAACCCTTTCCCTCACTATTGCCTCTCCCAGGCTTCCCCTTCCTGGGCTACCCTGGAAGATCACTGTGATTCAAACTCCTTGAATCTTAAAACAGAGAAGAAAATGCACCTTCCCCCCTCCTCGTCTCTTCCCCTCCCAGATTCTCCCTGAGAGAGACAGTAATCCTAACACAGAGAGAAATTAGCTTCTCTGTCCCCCTTCCCTCCTTTCTCCCCACCAATTCCCTGGTGAATCCAGACCCAGTCCCCTGGGGTCTCACCAGAATAAAAAAAACAATCAGGTTCTTAAACAAGAAAAGCTTTTAATTAAAGAAAGAAAAATAGTAAAAATTATCTTTGTAAATTTAAAATGGAATAGGTACAGGGTCTTTCAGCTATAGACACTGGGAATACCCGCCCAGCCTAAGTATTCAAGTACAAATTAAAATCCTTCCAGCCAAATACACATTTGAACTCCTTCCAGCCAAATACACATTTGCAAATAAAGAAAACAAACATAAGCCTAACTTGCTTTATCTACCTAGTACTCACTATTCTGAACTTATACGAGCCTGTATTGGAGAGATTGGAGAGATTGCATGCAGACTGGTTGCATGTCTGGTCCCTCTGAGCCCCGAGAGTGAACAACAACCAAACACTAACAGCACACACACAAACTTCCCTCCCTCAATATTTGAAAGTATCTTGTCCTCTGATTGGTCCTCTGGTCAAGTGACAGCCAGGCTCACTGTTCTTGTTAACCCTTTCCAGGCAAAAGAGATATGAAGCACTTTTGTTCTATTAACTCTTACTTATCTGTTTATGACACCACTGCTGGAGGGATTTAACCCCTCTCTAGTACCCACTGTTGCTTCTATCTGAAGGAAACTTCAGCCTCTTGTTTTGTGGAGACGGAAACTTTTCCTAAACTCTCACTGAATATCTATCTAACTTAAGTTTTAGCACTGCCCCATCACCTGTTTGCTTTCAATGTAAAAGTAATTCCAATAAAATTAATGGGGTTATTTTGGATTTACATAATGTGCATACAAGGTGTTAGCTTTTGTTTTCCCAATCTTGATATACCATACACATGAGGAAAATAAATTTAACTTTAGTTCGTGGTCTGAAATGTATTCATGCTGAATTCAGACTTTTTTAGTTTTGTTCATATTAGGTTGTTTTAAAAAGAGAAAATTATTTTACAATCCAAATACGCTGGTGGACTTTGCAGAGTAAAAAAATGAGAAATTGGGGGCAGAGAGAACAACCAGTGAATGATGTTTTCTCATCTGATCTATAACTGGAAATCGAGCTTGATACTATTTTTATTTATTCATTCTTAACATTGGTTGAATGTAATTGTATTGCTCTTAGCAGTTATAGTTAGACATTTGGAAGAAATTGCTATTCATTATGTCATTTGGGGAATTTATTCATTTTATTGTTTTACAGATTTGTTTCCTGTTAGCTTTGTTTCTCTCTATTGTGTCAGGTAGCAGGAATTGGGTTTTATGGATGTAGGGACTGACTTTGCAAGGTACTGGGTGCCCTTGATTTCAGACGTCGGTGAGAATTGAAGGTCCTCAACACCTTTCAGGATTGAGCCCCGTTGCAGGGTTTTGTATTCTGTATTCAGTTTGGGCTTTCCTCTGCCTAAGGCAGAGCCCCACAGAGGAGGTAGTACAGAGTTGCACCTTCCCTCAGTAACTCCAGAAGCTTCAAAAACACAGGGGCAAATATAGGAGCTGTGGGACTCTTTGCCAGGTGTGACACTGAGCCAGAAATTAAGCAACGAGCAGGGTAGGGTAAATGACCCAAATTCAACCTTTAAAGACATATTAGAAAAGTATATAAATGGTAATTAGGGCCATTCCTTATAAATAGCTAACAAAGCCATGCTAGATAGAGCTTTGAAATGCAAATCTATATTGTTAGAGAATTAGAGGTAAATACTAATTGTATTTGTATGTTTTTATCTGTATCTTGTTAGATGTTAACCATTCCCTTTCATGTATTAATTATATTATATTATCCTTGCTGATGATTAAATAAACCTTAAGATCAAAGATGTAAGATATCGCAAGGAAATATTATTGCTTACATTGTCTTCAGTTTAAATTGTGTGTGTCATAATGGGATGCCTAGATAATTTGGATAATTGTCTTATGTTAATTAATACTACTAGTTTGCTTGTGCATACATAGGAAATAGGGATTTTTACTTCAAAACAACCTTATGCCTTCCCTAGTCTTCATTCAAGGAATGCCTGCTGTGTTATGCTGTCAAGAGGCTTTCAAGAGTCTGCCAGAGATCTATACAAGAACTCTGGGGTCCTGATCCTTTTATCTCAGATCTGCTTAAGCTTGGTCAGGGGAACCTTGAGTAGCAAGACTGAGGCTTCCAGCACCAGTCTAGATTACCCTGTTATTTCTTATGGAAGAATTTATACAGACTCTGCACATGGACATTCTATTAGATTATAACCTATGGAATTGATTCTGAAAGAACTTTTTGCAACTCAGTGGCTCACCATTTCTACTATGAAACTGAGCTAAGAACTTTATTCATATCTGCATGTATAATCTTTTATCCACAATCACTCTTTTCTTTAATAAATCTTAGTTCAGTTACTAAGAATTGGCTGTAAGCATGTATTTGGGTAAGATCTGAAATATTCATTGACCTGGTGGGTAATGTGTCTGATCTCTTGGGACTGGTGGAAATGTATATATGGTGAATAAAATTTTAAATAATCCTCACCATATTTGACTTGGATGTCTGGGTGGGAATTCAAGGCTGGGTTGTTCTAAGGGAGCTGTGTTTTTGGCTTCTGAGCAACCAGTAAGGTATTCTAGAAGCTGTTTTGTTGCTGGCTTGGTGAATCTAAGGGTACGTCTATATTACCCGCCGGATTGGCTGGTAGTAATCGATCTGTTGGGGATTGATTTTATTGTGTCTCGTCGCCTGTACTCCACCTTGGCAGGAGGAGTAAGCAGAGTTGATGGGGGAGCTGCAGTGGTCGACTTGCCGCTGTGAGGACGGCCAGGTAAGTTGAACTAAGATACTTCAATTTCAGCTATGCGAATAGCGTAGCTGAAGTTGCGTATCTTAGGTCGACCCCCTCCTACCCCCAGGGTGGATCAGCCCTAAGTGTTAAAATAAGCCCCAGTTTGGGGGAACGTGTACCCCATTCTTTGCAGTTTGCCCTGATTGAGCATTCCCAATGTTCTCCCCCATAGTGACCATTGTCACACCAGAGCACACTCCCTCCCTGCTGCAGCTGCTAGCTGACCCTCTTGGGGACAGTAATGCTGGCAGCACTACCGGTCTCACACAAAGGGCATATATATGGCAATATGGTCTTTAACTACATAATCTTAAACTGTTCCTCAAACAATGCAGAATAATATCCTACAGCTTGTTCTGCAACCTCAGCTCACGGTGTGCTACTCTGTGTATGCCAGACAAATAGAGCCCTTGAAAGACATTTATATGAAAAGTACTCAGTGTGCTACAGGTGAAGCATATCACCATAAAGTAATAGTTGCGTTTGTATATGAGCCAAATAAATCTGTGGCTAACAATAGTCACTGCTATTTAAGTTATACTTCATCTGTAGCATATATTTGCAGAGTATTTTCTACATATTAATCTTTCATGTGTTCTATATGTCTGGCAGTCCAGACCGGGGTGCGGGTGGGGATGGAAATCCCACTCAGAACATTGCAACAGCAAGACTGAAAAGAAGTTTTGGAGGGAGTGGTTTGAGGATGAGCATCTTCAAATTTTAGAAAAGATAATTTTAAGAATTGAAAATTAAGCTTAACAAATACAAGAACTGCTGTATTGTATTGCCGACTTCTGTGGGCCGGAATCTCCTTTCATAATGGTAGATGCTGGCAATGCTATGCTGACTTCAATGGCATTACCTCAGGTTTAGGCTTTGATCCTGTTCAATACAGGACTAGGGCCTTATCCTGGTGTAAGGCCAAAAGCAGGCCCTGTGTTTTATTTTGAATGCTTGTAAGCTACACGCTGACAGACCCAAACACACTTATACAGTTTGGGAAACAAGTTGCTGCCTGAGATCTTGAATGCAGTGTCAGGCCACTGCAGAATGGAATTTGAGGAATGAAAATGGGGTTTTGTAAAAGACACTGCTGACCTATCCAAATCTGAGGAGTCCCAAAGGACACCGCTATAATGTAAATTGCTAGAAAATAAAAGCAGATGGGGAGGCTCTCTTCTGCTTGTTATGCTGGAGTAACAACAAACCAGGCAAGTTTTTAAATGATTAATGATACAAGGATATTAAAAATGCTCAATTTATCTCTGATTTTAATAAATTGTAGTTAACAGAAGGAAAACTGTGAAGAATGGCTGTTGATATATAAGTCCAGTCTGAGTTATAGAAAAAGAAGCATATAAATTAGTACTGACACTTTAATTTTCAGCAATAACACAAAATTGTGCTACTTGCAGAGGAGGCATATAATAACTTTAGTTTATTAGAAGATACTCAGCCTGTATGTACTGTTGTAAAATAAAGTGCTGACAGAGATTTTCCTCTGAGTAGAATATAATGACATCAGCTTGGAAGTGTTGGAATCCTGTGTAAATTTAATAGGGTCTTTTAGCCTCCTTTGCAGGATTTCTATACAATTACCAGTACAAAGAAAAAGCAGAGGTGAAAAAAAATGGTCCGAAACATGAGTTTTCAAACTGGGGGTAGTTACCTGCGGGGATGGGTGTAATCAAGCACTGCAGGATGCAAGTCATGAACACCTTGCCCTTCACATATAGCTAACTTGGAGAAAGGGTCCTGGCCTGGAAAAAGTTGGGAACCACTGACTAAAATAAAAGAGAAATTGAATTAAAAAGAATGAAAAGCACTGCACAGGCTGACGGAAGCCAAGCCCCGAGAAGCGGAAGGAAAAAATGCACGAAGATATACAGAGTGCAAGGAAAGACTGGAGAGTAGGAACTAGAACCTCAGCTAGGATAAATCAGCACAGTCCAACACAGATCAATGGATCTTTTCTGATTTACCCCAGCTGTGGATCTGGTCGTAGAAATGGAAAAAGGGAAAGAAGAGAGAATAAAAACAAAGGAGACAGAGTAAGTTAACACCCCTGTATTTTTAAATAATGCAAGAATATTGTTAGACTATAGGGCCAGATTTGGGTATGATTGCTCAGTTGGGGATCCCCTTGCTCCACAAGTCTCACTGACGCCCTGGAGTCAGATATTCCACCAACATGAGGGAGGGGATTTGAATCTGGGCTGTGTTATTTGATTTTAAATATTGTATTTAATTTTCATTAAAAAGGAAGCTATTATTTTCTTGACGTAAGTTTATCTCACCAAGCTACTGCAGTGTATAAATGTGCCTTATGGCAAATAATGTCAAGAGGACACTTCCTTTCTAATAGACGTGGTATGAATGTATATATGGAACTGATATTAATTGAATTATGTAGAAAATGTCATAGACAAATTTTCATTGTATTTTAAGTGCAAATACTTGGTGTAAATGTTGGTCAAAGTGCTGCTGCGTAGTGCCCAGGGCAGAGAAGGAGGATCTGCAATATCGCTGGGAGCTTGAGGAAGTTAGGGAGGGACAAGGGAATCTAGGTGGAGACGTGCTTACATAATTCTGGCCTTCCCAATGTTTCAGCCACAGCTGCTGTACTAAACCAAAGTCCTATGTCCAGACCATTAAGCTATGACACTTCTTAAATGTTGTTTGCTCATTTTTAATTATATTTTGAAGGAATCAAATGCATATTGAACACATAGTCTATAAAATTACTTTAACTTCCTTGTGGTTTGAATAACATTCCATTCCTCCAGAGAATATCAGCTCTCTGCCTTGCACTGTAATAATGTTCTCTCCCAGCCTCCAGGAGGAGTAGGAGGGACAGTCAATCACTATCAGCCTGGAGTTAGGAAGAATCTCCCTTAAGTGCAAGTTATTATATATATTTGTCCATTATAAGGGTTCTTGCACCTTTTTCTGAAGCATCTGGTGCTGGCTACTTTCAGACAGGATACTACAGTAGATGGTCCATGAACAATTCCTGCTTCTTTGTTCCCTCTCCTTCTGTTCTTGTAGCAGCTGGGAGTGGAAGGAAGTGCTTTCTGTTCTCTCTCAGCATCCAGAAAGGGCTGTACTGGGCAGCCCGTTGGCTCTCACTGTTGCAGGTCCCCCTGATTTCTGCTGCATATTAGTTTTCAATTCTGCAGTAAGGCAAAAAATTCACAGCAACTTGAAATGCTTTTATAGCTATTCAAATAGGCATTTTCTGTTGAATTAAAAATTACAATCTCATTTGCATTATGTATTTGAAAACCAGTGTGCTGCTGTGGACCAGGAGTACTTGCCACAGAATTTAAGGCTAGCGTGCTGCAGAATGCAAAAGGTCCTGTTTAAAATTAGCTTTACAAGGAGGTGCTGAACTTGAGTGTAAATAGCATAACATCTCCTATATTTTTGCAAGGAGTGCACTGCCCTGTGCATGGTGGAAGTCTAGGAGGAGGCTTGCATGGAGGTGGGGAAGGCACAGGCATACTGGCTGCACTTATGGGAGTTTAAGCCCTCCGCACATTGCGTTGTGAATAGATAACAGTATTGTGTCAGGGAAGGAGAAAGGTCACTGGTTTTGTGTGTAGCAGATCCCTGCATGGGGGTTTGGAGGAACACTGGATGATATTCCAACCAGCAGTATGTAGTAGCTCCCACAAAGGGACTGCCTGCCAACCTCATGATCTGCCACAAAGGGACTAGGTGAGGGACTAAGTTCTCATACTCTGTCCCACATAGGAATTCAATCACGTGAGACCCAATCACACAGGCCACACGTGACTTTCATCCAGAGTTCCATCCACAGTGCAAACATGTATAACTGACTTAATTTTATTTTTCTCATAATTCTCAGATGTCAGACTGTGAAATTAGCTCTCTTATTAGTAACAGCTGTACCAAATTTTAGAGATTACTTTTGTTAATTTTGCCTGAATGGCTGAAATTTCACTAACGTGTTTATATGCGTACATTTGTGCTGCCACTATGCAGCAGAAGTGAAAACCACAATTATATATATAACAAAGAAAACATTAGCAAATCAACTACCTATAGCTTATCTTTCTGCTACTGTATTTGTTTCAAGGTTTATGACCCTAATAAATTTCAGGGAATAAGTGAAGTCTGTTCAGCCTATTAAGGTTCATTTTCTTTTAATACTTTAACCCCTCAGGATGCCATTTGTCGTAATTGTTTCTTGAATGATCCCCCCAGTGTTTAAGCTTCAGCATCTTTGCTTGGCAAACTATTCTACATATACTTATGATTCTTTGTGAAGAAAAATGGGACACATGACATCTTTCAAATTTGTCTTTACTTTGCAATTATGCCCCTGGTCCTGTTATGTCTCTTCAAAAACAAAAAAAGTGCATTTGGTATTAACTGTACTATTTAAGGTTTTATATTAAATACCCTTGAACTGTCTCTTTTCAGGCTATAAATTCAGATTTTATAGCCTCAGCTCCTATTTTTTTTGTCCTTGGATCAATAGTTCCTGCCCTTCTTTTGAACTTTGCCAAGAGGATTGTTGTATGTGAATATTGTACTGACCAGAACACAACACTGCTTTTGAAGGAGATGTAAACATTATCCACTCACACAACTGCTTCAGACTCATAGCTCTAATTCTAAGTACATTTCTGACATTTTGATAATTCTAGGTTATCTGGCACTAATCAGTTCTTTTTAGTCTAATGTTTACTGTTGTGTTAATTTTCATATGAGCATCACTGAAAAGAGGCTGAAGACCTATTAGATCAGTGTTTCCCAAACTTGGGACTCCGCTTGTGTAGAGAAAGTGCCTGGTGGTCTGGGCTGGTTTGTTTACCTGCTGCGTCTGCAGGTCCGGCCGATCGCGGCTCCCACTGGCCGCGGTTCACTGCTCCGGACCAATGGGAGCTGCTGGAAGCGACGCGGGCCGAGGGACGTACTGGCCGCCGCTTCCAGCAGCTCCCATTGGCCTGGAGCAGTGAACTGTGGCCAGTGGGAACCGCGATTGGCTAAACCTGCGGATGCAGCAGGTAAACAAACTGACCCGTCCTGTTAGCGGCTTTCCCTATACAAGCAGTGTCTCAAGTTTGGGAAACACTGTATTAGATGATTCCATCCATTTCCTTATCAAAGCAGGACCATGCCTTTGGAAGTCTTTTGTCCAATCTGATTTTAAAAGTTGTCAAGCTTCCACCACTTCCCTTGGAGATTATTTTACAGGCTCATAGATCTTATTTCCAGGAAGGTAGTTTTTTTGACATTCAGTCTGATTTCCCTTTGCTTAATTTCATATTATTATTTATTTCTAGTTGTCTGCCCCAGTAGCACACTAAATAGTTCCTCACCATCCTTGGAAATGAATTTTTTTCACTTTTTAAAAGTATTTCAAAAATGTCCTCTAAAATGAATAGCAAGTGAAAAAATTCAACTAAATAAAAATATTTTAATTTAGGGTTGTCAAGCGATTGGATGTGGTCCACTCCCAATAACTGGTGAGGTATCACATCCAACCTGACTGAACTGGCCTTGTCAAGACTGGTTCTCCACTTGTAAGGTAACTCCCGTCTCTTCTTGTGCCAATATATTTATGCTTGTATCTGTAATTTTCCCTCCATGCATCTGAAGAAGTGGGTTTTTTACCCACAAAAGCTTATGCCCAAATAAATCTGTTAGTCTTTAAGGTGCCACCAGACTCCTCGTAGTTAATCTGAGGCCTTGGCTACACTTACAAGTTAGAGCACATTAAATCAGCCCGAGGTGCCCTAACTCTCGAGGTGTCCACACTGGCAAGGCACTTAGAGTGCCTGGACTCTGCAGCTGGAGTGCTCCTGGTAACCCACCTCCATGAGAAGCACAGAGCTTGCTGCACCCTGGCTGAAATGCCCGGGTGTCAGTGTAGACCAATGGTTGCATTACTATGCTGTGATTGGCCACTAGAAATGTCCCATAATCCCTTGAAGTCAAGTGGCCACTCTTGTCATTGTTTTGAATTTGGCTGCAGGCATACAGATACCCCCTTTCAAAGCTCTGTTTTTGACAGCCCACATGCTTATCTGCTCCAGGACAAAGCAAACCATTACTGTGGAATACTGCTGCTGCTGAAGCAGATGTGCATGTGTGGAGGGTGGGGAGGGGCTGGTGTCGGGGTTTCCCCCTGCTGCTGTCTGAACTTGCAAGACAGCATGCTGACACACTGCCCCCCAAAACACACTCTCTCTCCCCCCCCACACAACACTCTCCACTCCACCCCACCCCCCCATTTGAAAAGCATGCTGCAGCCACTTGCACATTGGGTTAGCTACCACAATGCACTGCTCTCTGTGGCTCTGCAAGAACTGCTAATGTGGCCACTCCACTGTGCCTGCTGCTGTCTCTGAGGTCTGGTTTAACTCCCAGCGCTCTACCTCTGCATGTGTAGCCATGCCCTGAGTAAGGCATCGAACTGCTCTTTGTGCCTGTGAGATGCTTTCAGTTAATCTCCACAGTTTATAAATTAATCTGTGAGACTGTTCATTTTTAAAAAAAATAAACTCTGATCCTTCTGAGATCCCTACAAGAGGTGAACAGCTTGCAAAATCACCACAAGAATGCATAGTTGCATAATAAGGAGAATTCTTGCCTATTATTTTCTTCAGGGCCTCTGTAGTTTCAGGCATAGATCCCCAGAGCTTAGTGCTGTAACATCTGCCTAATGCTGTAACATCTGCCACTTCAGCCAAACTAAAATTAAAAGCACTGAGAGAAGTATATTGGCCCTGCAATGTACAGTGGCATTACACATTGACAGTATAGCTCCATTTAAGCATCTATAACTCCATCTAAGTGTCATATGCAATTATCAAGACCACAAATCACAATGATTCCAGAATGATACAACCTAATACAAAAGCTCCACCAAAATCCCATGAACTGGAGAAATAGGCAAGGACTTTTACATAGGTTAAAGTTCTGTAGACAGATGCATGCCTGTGGCTTGGCAGCTAGACCAGACCCACCAAATGTACTTCTCTTGTCCCCTCTTCACTCTCACTAGCTTTGCATTGCAGCCTCCCTGCTAGCTGCTAATGCCCAAATAATCTCTTCATTGCCTTACTATTTTCAAGTTATTTTATGTTTTCCAAGTTGTATTATTCATAGCTTGATTAGTAGCCATATTTCATCCTGAACAACCAACATCCTACAGTAAACCATGAACAGATGTTTATGCTCCACACCCTGTTAATCAAGGCAGTTTGGGTCACATTTACATATGAGCAAAGAGCAGGTTGGTCAGGCAGACGCTGGTGAGCAAAGAACAATTAATGTGAAAGCACATTTGTAGGAAAGAGGCCTGAGAAATAAATGCATGTTCTCAGTGTTAAGAAAATACCAGCAAAACAAAAGATAAATTGAAGCTACTAAAGTGAATGACGTCCAAATGCAGTGCAGTAAACCCATACAGATAAGCTCGTGCAAAGTCTGAGCAGTGCAGGGGTGGCAGGTTTGCATAATTTTTGATAATGCCCAGAACAGGTTCAAGTCCTGCTTCCCCTCCCTGCCCCCCGGACCTGCCTAAGGCTCTGGGAGTTTGGGTGCAGGAGGGGTAAGGGGTCAGGCTCTAGGAGGGAGTTTGGATGTGGGCTCTGGGCTGGGGCAGGGGGTTGGGGTGTGGGAGGGGCTTGGGGTGTGGCGCTTACCTCAGGCGGCTCCCAAAAGTCACCCACACACATCTCTGGCAACAGCTCCCAGGCAGGGGGTCTGGGGGTCTCTGCATTGCTGCTACCCATAGGTACCACCCCCGCAGCTCCCATTGGCTGCAGTTCCAATGGCAGTGTCAGTGCTCAGGGCAGGGACAGAGCTCAGAGACACAAGCCCCCCCCCCACACTCCCAGGGGTTACAGGGATGTGCCGTCTGCTTCCGGGAGTGGTACAATGCGCAGAGCGAGGGCGGGCAGGAAGCTGCTTTAGCCCCGCTGCGCTGCCAGTGGTGGCGGCGGGGGCCATCGGGGCCTTTTAAAGCTCCTGAGGGTGGCCGGCGGGGCCAGGATACGCTCCAGGGAAGGTGCGCCAGGGTGGCAGACAGGACCAGGGGAGAGACCTGGCCCTGAACATTGGTGGAGCAGGGCCTCCATTCTCTGAATATTCCTGAATGTTTGCCACCTCTGAGCAGTAGGGAAAATGAGCAAGGCCAAACATATTCCAAATTCAGCAAAAAACCTCAGGCTGATAGACTTCAGATGCAGTGAATCAGAACACAGACAGACAGACTTCAAGCATAGATAAGGGCATGGACTGACAAAACATACTGAAACAGATTACTGAAGAGAATGAACAGGCAACATCTTTTTTTCCCAATGGAACAGAACACCTCCTTTTCCCAGAGTCAACAGCTCCTTTAGTCCCTATTAACTTTTAGTGTTTTTTTCTGGAGGGAGGAGATTACCTTCCCGTCAAAGTGGTACCTGCAATGAGCTTATTATATTGACCCAAGTGTTTAAATACTTGTAAAGGCAAGGAACTAAAAGACACAAATACTTGAACATAACTGGAAGCAAAGGGATGATGTGCAGGTGAAGCTGATTCCTTATTTTTATCTTTACCATTTCATTCTTGTTCTTTAAGAAAACATTTTAAAAAGAAATGTGTATGTCACTTTCAATGCTGATATAAGGTGCTAGACTGAGCATCCCAGCTTAGTGATGTACACTGCTGGAAAAAGCTCCCTCCATCGCTTTCTGGGGCATCCTAGACTGCAAGACATCCTACAATACTAGAGGGAAGAAACTGTGAGAGTGCTTTCTTAGGACACAGGGAGAGATGGGAAGTGTCCTTGTGCCATGCCTCTGGGCATTATGCTGGTGCTAAAGTTGGCTTGGTGCTGGGCATGGGCTGTCTCACTGGAGTTTCTGTAGCTTAATGCTCCAATGTGTGTTTGTTCATGGCATAGAGGGTTGGAACAGTAATCTTTGGGGTTGTATTGTTCCTCTTCATTTCACAGCTCAGCAAGGAAGACTCTTTTTGCTTAGGACCCCCTTTGAATATCAGTCAGCCTGCAGTTAATTTTTAATCTGCCAGGGAAGAATCTGTCCCAGCACTAGAACTATAGGCCTTGGCTACACTGGCGCTTAAAGTAGTCTGAGTTTATCTTCAATGGCACACTCTGAACTTTCACTGAATACTGTGAGTTTGTGGTGTGCAAAGCACATGGGATCATGGGAGATGGACACAGGGATTGACTGGAAACACACAATAAATCCACCATTATGTCATTTACATGAGCTCTATTGCCGTATAGAGATAAAAGGAGAGGGTTTGGGTGGCTGTGAATGAATTTCTTCCTTAGAAATATCTTCACAGATGAGGGAGCATCTTGTATGGCTGCTGGCTTTCAGAAACACTTCCTAAGGTCAACAGCGGTGGATGCACTTTGGGGAATGGATCTAGCCCATGGATGCTGTGTTAAAGTCTCTATTTTAACATGTAGTGGTAGAACAAATAGAAATGTTTGTATTTTAGTTTAGATGTGACTAGAATAGGAAGAGAGGGAACTAAATTTTGGCTTGAAGACACATTCTGAATGTCTCTTACAATACCATACTAGACTGGAAGATACAAGTAAATATAATAGAGTGTAATGTCCTTTTACTGTACTGATTATAACTAGCTTCCAGCTATTGCCTGTGTGGAAAATTAATCTGATGTGGTGTAAAGTTGCAGCATTTCCCATGCGTTGATTATAAGAGAGCTGGAGCTGACAAATATTATGCTTAGATGAAGGATTACTTAATATATCTCAGAGTGTATAACCTTTACTGGTTCCTCCACTAGCTGCCCTGACCTGCAGAAGTAAAACATCAACAAGATGTTACGCATGTTAACATACAATTGTCAGAATAATTTCAGATTTTAACAAGTTAAAGCATTCTTATGGAACGAAGATATTTTCCCCTTAAAATCTCAACTGAAGCAGTATGTTAGAAGGCAAAGGAATACAGGAGGTGAATCAATTCACATACCTTGGTAGCAATGTGCAAACTAATGATGATTTCCAGAAGGAAATAATGCCACAAATTGGCAAGGTGGTAACTGCATTCACCAACTTGAACAAGATTTTATCATTAAATCTACAACTTGAAAGACCAATTGATGCATCTTTAGCTCAAATGTTATTTCCACATTTAATATATGGAAATGAAAGGGAGAAATCCACCTCCAGAAAATACTAGGTATTAAATGGAATCAATGCACAACAAAAGTCAAGATTCATCAGAGAAGTCAACAACCTCTTATCTTTAAAGTTCACCAGAAAAGAAGATGGAAATACCTGAGACCTGTGTTAAGAATGAAGCCAGAGCGTCTGCCATGGCAGCTATGCCATTGAGCAGCTGGTGGAATATGGAAAAGGGGCCGACTGGAATACTCCCTCCATTGAACAGTACTTGGAGACAGAAAACTTGTGGGACTTAACACAGAAGACATGCAAAGAGCAGCCCAGGATAGACAGGGATGGCGGAGCCTTGTTTGTGCCCTTCACAACATTCGACAGACTCAGATTTAGATTCAGGAATCTCTCATAGGAGTAGGAAGGCACTCTCACAAACTCTAAAACAGAAAGATAGGACACTCCATAGCCTCTGAACTAAAACAATCAGAACCGAGAGAACTTCTTGTAATGAAAAACAATGAAACACTTTCATTATTATACGACTGTCCCTGACACCTGAGGAATGGAGGGCCCTAGACACAACTATGCCCTTCTTTCTCATAGGCCCTCAGTAGAAATAGAACTTGAAGTAAGGTGTATTTTCACAATCCTGGGGCTAATATGAGGTTCCAGGTTTTAATGTTCACAAAGGGCCCATCTAACGTGGTACCAATGGTGCGCTACAGTACATCTCTGAGACATGCCAAATAATTCACATGCATTACAGCACCAGCTACCTGATTTATTGGTCCACAGACAATCTTTATCTTGCTGAATTAGATCAATGTATTTGATCCCACTATTAGCACTTCAATAGAATACAAAGAGCAAGGTGACCAATATGTCAATGTAAGATATTTTATAATTATATTAGGACTGTCAATCACAGTTAACTCATGCGATTAACTAAAAAATGTATTGCAATTAAAAAAATTAATAGCGGTTAATCAGTGTTTAATCACACTATTAAACAATAGAATACCAATTGAAATTTATTAAATATTTTGGATGTTTTTCTACATTTTCAAATATATTTCAATTACAATACAGAATAAAAAGTGTACAGTGCTCACTTTATATTATTTTTATTACAAATATGTACCTTGTAAAAATGATAAACAAAAGAAATAGTATTTTTCAATTCACCTCATACAAGTACTATAGTGCCATATATTTATCATTAAAGTTGAACTTGACAATGCAACAGAACTGCACTCAAACAATACAATGTAAAATTTTGGAGCCTACAAGTCCATTCAGTCCTCCTTCTTGTTCAGCCAATTGCTAAGACAAACTAAGTTTGTTTACATTTACAGGAGATAATGCTGCCTGTTTCTTATTTACAATGTCATCTGAAAGTGAGAACAGGTGTTCTCATGGCACTTTTGTAGCTGGTATTGCAAGGTATTTACTTGCCAGATATATTAAACATTGGTATACCCTTTCATGCTATGGCCACCATTCCAGAGGAAATGTTTCCATGCTGATGACGCTTGTTAAAAAAAATAATGCTTTAATTAAATTTGTGACTGAACTCCTTGGGGGAGAATTGTATGTCTCCAGCTCTGTTTTACCTGCATTCTGCCATATATTTCATTTTATAGCAGTCTTGGATGAAGACCCAGCACAGGTTGTTCTGTTTAAGAACACTTTCACAGCAGATTTGACAAAACGCAAAGAAGGTACCGATGTGAGATTTCTAAAGATAGCTACAGCACTTGACCCAAGGTTTAAGAATCTGAATTGCCTTCCAGAATCTGAGAGGGACAGGGTGTGGAGCATGCTTCAGAAGTCTTAGAAGAGCAGCACTCCCATGTGGAAACTACAGAACACGAACCACCAAATAAGAAAATCAAGCTTTTACTGGTGGAATCTGACTCAGATGATGAAAATGAACATGCATCAATCTGCACTGCTTTGGATTGATATCGAGCAGAACATGTCTTCTGGAATGGTGGTTGAAGCATGAAGGGACATGTGAATCTTTAGTGCATCTGGCACGTAAATATCTTGCAACCACAGCTACAACAGTGCCATGCAAACACCTGTTGTCACTTTCAGGTGACATTGTACACAAGGAGCGGACAGAATTATCTCTTGCAAATGTAAAAAAAAAACTTGTTTGTCTGAGTGATTGGCTGAACAATAAGTAGGATTTAGAGGATTTGTAGATGCTAAAGTTTTACATTGTTGTATTTTTGAATGCAGTTTTTTTTGTACATAAGTCTACATTTGTAAGTTCAACTTGTCATGATAAAGTGAGCACTGTACACTTTGTATTCTGTGTTGTAATTGAAATCAATATATTTGAAAATGTAGAAAACATCCAAAAATATTCAAATAAATGGTATTCTATTATTATTTAACAGTATGATTTATAGTGATTAATCACAATTAATTTAATTGCTTGGCAGCCCTAAATTATATACAAACACACAGCTGCTCTCCATAAAACAGATACTGTAACTGACTCAAACAAAACTAAAGGGCAATTGCTGAAAGAAATCCCATGCGAAAGACATGCCTTTGTGAATGAGCCTGATATACAAATATAACAGTGGTCAGCAGCAATTATGTCCTGTGCAAGCCAGGATGAAACTGCTGCTGCTGCTGCTGATAATCATAATTTAGTTGACAGGGTGCTCAGAACTTGGGAAGCAGTAGACAAGCCTTTTGCCCTGAGGAGATAATGATAGCACTTAGCAGTTCCATAGCCTTTGGATTAAAGATGCTTTGGAAACATGAAGTAATTCAGCAAGGATATTTGCATTTATGTTGAATGCTGTTGGAATATTGGAAAATACACTTCAGAACAGGGATGGTCAACCAGTTGCTCTGAGCTTCATGTAGGTCATCATAGCCTTGCCTGTGGTGGTTGTCTTTGGTCTGAAGAAGGTAAAGCAAAAGTCTGCACAGTTGTCTCGGAGAAAATAGCTAGGTAAAATAAAAACACAGAAGCATTTGTTCTGGTAGCCAACCAAAGTGAGTGAAAGTATCTGCTCATTTTATCATTTGCCTTTAGCAGAGTTTAAAAAGAAAAATCTCCCTTTGACTTAAGTGCTTTTGAAAGGTTCTAATTGCTAGCTGGGAAATCACCTTGCAAATGTTCTTTAATTCTATTTTGGAAGAATCTTCTATAGGGCCTGTTACAAAACCCACTGAAATCAAAGTACATCTTTCCATTGACTTCAGTGATTTTTGGATCAAATGCTGGCAAAGGCATTAGTTGTGGTCTTTTGAAAAGTCAACAGCTCGTTCCAGAGAGGCTCTGTGATGGGGTGTATTCACTCTGCACTGGATAGGGAAGTGTTAACTCCTTGCTGTAGGTTGAGCAAGCCTAGGATGACCAGATGTCCCGAATTCATAGGGACAGTCCTGATATTTGGGGCTTTTTCTTATATAGGCTCCTATTACTCCCCCACCTCCTGTCCCGATTTTTCACACTTGCTGTCTTGTCACCCTAAGCAAGTCATGCCCCTACTGGGCCTGCTCCAGGTGCTGCACTAGTATAAAAGGGAGCAGCCGAGCCCAGTCTGGGCTGACTGCTGAGGAGGAAGGCCACGCCTTGCTGGCTCCAGCACAGGAGCAGTTGGAACCCCTGACCACTGAAGCCAGAGATGCTGAGACCCAGACAGATGCCCAAGGATGCCTGAGAGGGATCAGAGTCACCAGGAACCACACGTGCTGAGAAGCCTGGAGACCCTGATGATGCCTCAACTGCAGCTCCAAGAGACAAGGTAGAACGTGCCCCGGCAGGAGGAGGGAGGATGGGACGATGGGGACAACTAGCTATAGTCCTTTGGGAAGCCGGCATGTTTCAGTTGAAGCCCTGCTGGCTCAGTGGCGGAACACTCTGCCACTGCTAAGGTCCTGGGCCAGGACCCCCCTGTCCCTGCCATCACCCATCCCAGGTGGCGGCCCACTTCCTTGCCCAGCCACTCAGCCCCAAGAGAAGGGGCAGCCATATTGATTCTGGCTACCAGCCCTGGGAGCTAGGGTAACTCTGTTGACCCTGGCTGCTGGGCCTTACAGCCCTGAAAGGAGGGACAACTCCATTGGCTCTGACCAGTAGGTCTTACTGTCCTGAGGCCTAGGGCAGTCTGGCACTTATTCACGGGGTGCACTCACCCTACACTGGATGGGGTACCTCCACCCCATCACGGGCTCCAAAAAGCTATTGGATGAGAATTACAGATATGGACTAGATCCAAATTGGTTACCTAAAGGCTTATGGCAATTTATCTAATTTCGGCTAATCCAACCTCTCTAATAACCTGTTTTGATGACTGTATTACAGTCCTTTATAATAAACTTGTTACTAAAGTGAGCCACAAAACAAGTGGCTCTTCTGTTGTTTAAAGGTTGATTGTCACTAATCTATTACTTATTATCTTATTTCCTTTTCTATGTATAGGGTTATTGATAGAACTGGTCAGAATATTTTGGTGAAATATGTTTTAATTGAAATATGCTGTTTTGTTGAAGCTAAAATGTTCTGTCTTGATGTATCAATTTTGACAGAGTTTGAATGGGAAGGTTTCTCCTATCCTGAGAGAGAAAGAGAACCCCAGATAGAAATCCTGACCATTTGATCCCCAAATGGGTGTTTCCAACACAATTCCATTTAGTGAGAATACTCCAAAAGTTTTGTCTTCATGACAATGCAGAATGAGACAAATGTCAAAACTTTGAAAGTTGCTGCAAACTGGATTTGTCATTCTCTGGTCAGTCCTGCTCACTGACATTAATTTTGTCTTTTAGGAAAGAATGGGATAGGGAGATGCACATAGAAATAAAAGCTAAGATGATCTTGGGAGATCCTATGCTCTTAGGAGAACCAGACCTTGCATTCCCTCTCTGGCTGTGTCGAGCCTGAAAAGCAATGTGGGAGCAGGCTCCGTAGAGTCAGCACATGTGGTCACACCCCTTGCATACCATGTAGCTTCCTGTCAGGTTGCTCTTTTTATGATGTTATGGAGGGGTCCAGGGGTGAAGGAATGGTCGTATGATTGGCCACCAAGTAGATTCATTTGCTGAACAATTTCATATGGAGAGAAGGGAGTGGTGGCCACAAAGGCTAATGAAAGCATGGGCTGCAGTAATACTGACAGAGCCATTGATTCTTGGCATCAGGAGAATGGATTTCATCCCCTACCCTGACCTCATGGAATCCCCTGCATAAAGTGTGTTTACCTGGGTTTTGCACAGGGGAGAGGATTTGGGACTTAAATACACATTCTGCATTTTTTGATCTTTCTTCTGAGTGGGTTAAATGGGAAAATCTGGGGCTGGGCCATGTCTTTTTGTACAGTGCAGCAGCCTCGCAGCTGTACTGAGACAGCTGTGCCTTTGCAGTCGGTCTGGTGAAAACGCTCTATGCTGATGGGAGAGAGCTCTGCCATCAGCATAAAAAACCCACCTCTGTGAATGGCAGAAGCTATGTCTGCGGGAGGAGCTCTCCTGCTGACATAGCACTGTTCCCATGAGTGCTTATGTCAGTGTAACTTATATTGCTCATGGGGGTGGAATATTCACACCTCTGAGCGACATAAGTTTTGCCGACATTGGCTATAGTGTAGACATAGCCTTAGTGATTGAAAAGCAGGAAAGAAACCTTAGTGACGTTTTGACTGGTGAGGTCAGCATTGTGACAAACAACTGAAGGAAGTTTCTTCCTTTTGATTTTCATGCATATGAGTTTTTGTCTTAATACAAATTGCTCAATTTTCCTCCCGGCATATACTCCTTCCCAGAATACAAATCCCATGTCTATAGATAGGGGTCATCATGACCCATAGTAATTATGGTCTAAAAAACATCCAGAGGCAAAAAGGGAACTCTGTATGCAACTGTCACCCACTGTCCCTACACTGTAACCATTTACTACTTTCCTCATAACTAGAGGATCACACGCTTTGTTGTTTCTGTAGGCTGAGCTCGTTGCAAACACCAGAGGCTCCTTTGTCCCTGCCATAACTAGGGTGACCAGATAGCAAGTGTGAAAAATCAGGACAGGGACTGGGCGCCTATATAAGAAAAAGGTCCAAAAATCTGTACTGTCCCTATAAAATCGGGACATCTGGTCACCCTACCATAAGCTCACTGTGTGCCTCTCATCCCCCTCTATTTCAGGGACTCCCTGAACATCCACCCCCATCTCCTTTCTCTGTCTGTGGATCCCCCCTTTTACCTCTACCCTCATACTAGGTACCCCATTCACCTCAGCCCCCCACTGTCAGGGGCTCAGTGTGTGCCCCCATATTATTATATTACTAATTCAAAATAATAATATAAGGAAAGTAGATAAATTAATAATGAGAAAACATGACATAAATCAACTCAACAGAGCTAACAAATATGTATACATATTTTAATAGCAAAATGAGCTGGAAACAGGGCTTCTTTAGAGTATTTCAAAGCATTTTACAATGCTCATTTCGTATGTGTTTTATCTGCACTGAAGATAAACTACACTGCACAGGTGGCATTTGTATAATGGGATAGAGGAAGGTGCTCTAAGGATGTAAATCTATTATTCAGCATGTACATACATTGTAGGTCGAAAATCTGCCTAACTTGCTAAAACACAAATTCCCCTTTCCCCGGGCAGGCTTAATTTATGCACTGGCATCTTTAAAAGAATAATTTTGCTTCATCTTTTTAGAAAGTGTAGTTGTATGTTCACTCGGGGAGCAGCTCTCATCTTTGCTCTGTGCTTTGTCCCTCCCTTAGATTAGTAGCTATGTGTTGCTATGAATTTTCTACTGAGGAAGAAGAAAGGCTCCATGAAAGTTAAACTTTTAGTTCATCCTTGTTTATGACTGAGATGGAAGAAAGGGGAGAAGAAATCCTTATAAATGGTGCTTTGAGAGGTTTTGAATCAACCCTCTGATGTATCTTGCCATCAGATAAGTTTTGCTTTAATAAATGGGACTTCTGTGGCACGTTCTTATAAAGTAGATGTATGAATATGAAGTTTGGTTCTTGATAGGGATTGCATTAATACTGTGTGTAGAAAAGCTCTACCTTTTCTTGGGAATCCTTGCATCAACACTGTGTTGATTCTGATTATATTCTAATTGCCAAGAGGGGATTTTGTTAATTTTTTATTCCCCTGGCTATCTTGGTCACGAATATGATTGTGACAAGGTTGAAGTGACTTATGCTGTTCCTGGCAAACAAGGAGTTAATAGCAACTCGGGTCCTACAACTACTCCACTAAGGGACCAATATCAGCAACAGATGAAGCAATAGGAAGAGAGAGACTACCTAGGAGAAGACTTTTCTCATTTCCTTACATGAAGCTATGAGGTTAGATAAGAAACCATGAACGTAGGGATAGTTTTGTATTACATTTGGATGTTTGTTACCTATGTTTTTCTTTGATCAAGAGAGAAAGTTCTTGCGGGAGGACGGGATCCAAGTGCTGGACCCCATGTTTTGTGTACTGAACTGCTAGGCCATCCTACACTGATATTATAAACTAATGCAGCTTTACCTGAAAAAATTGCCATAGTTCATGAGTTTTATTTTATTCTGAATTGATGTATTGCTACTGGGCTAACTGCATTTCTGACCCCTCCTGTGCTTTTTGAGTGCACCCTGCTCTATGTTTGGGCCTCAAACCATTACCGCTCTCTTGGGCTACATCGGACTAGTGACTGTACAAGTTTCCATGTGATGACTGTGCCAGAACCCCCTCTCCCCCCACCCGCACTGTCCACATCCAAACCTCAGACACGTGTGTCTGAAGGCGAGCAGAGAGCGAGTAAGCTGGCATGCCTGAGGAATGTGGGTAAGTGGCACAGCGCTGTACTTGTACCAGTTTATGGGGTAGGCAGGGAGAAGGGTAGTGTGCCAGGACTTGAGTTTCAATAGTTCTCCACCCCTACTCCCACAATGCACTGAACCCTTTTCTGCCTGACCCTTAACCCAGCTACAAAGGTCTCTGTCCCCGTATTTTCACTGGTAATAGCCAGTCATGCTGACCACATCAGAACAGCTTTCCGCTGTGCTCTTTACAGACTAATTCAGGTGAACGTGGATCTTGCTCTGAGAGCAGCCGTCTGGCTTGCCGACCACGCCTGGCTTGCCGACCAAACCTCCCAAGATGTCTCCTGGAGCTGCAGCTACATTCATCTGTACTGGGAAATGTCACAGAATCAGGAGCAAGCAGGCATTGAGTGGACAGTGGTGGGGATACACCAGACACTTGCGGATCCTGTACAGGAGAGCAAAAGACTCCAACAGTCACTCCAGGTGGGCTTATTGTACATGCCCTTTTTACCGTGACCTGGACAGGGTGCTGGCAAGGGCTCCCTGTACAGACCCTGAAGAGGTTCACAGCCCCCTCCTCAACCCCATCAGCCTCATTGTCCAATAGGATGTTGAAAAGGGCCAGGGCAAGCAGGGCAGCAGGGACCACCTTGTGAGGATGCCCCAGAAGACTTGGAGAATGAGGAGCATGTGATTCTGTGCCTCTACTCAAAGGAGACAGTTGAGGAAGCCCCCATAATGACCTGGGAGGATGCTGAGCTGCAGAGTGAACCAGAACCCAAGGCTGGTAAATTACAAAGAACCTTCACCCTTCCTGTCAATATCCTCTCTTGCTTTGATACTACATTCATGAATTTAAGCCCAGCCCCTGCTGCACTTCAACTCTTACATAGTCCCCAAGCAACACATGGTTATAAATCAATGATTTACTGATTTCTGGTAAACCGCTATTATGCATTTGGCAGAAGCTATCAAACACATTAAGCACTAATCATTCTGCCCCTGTCTCTGTACTTTCCTCAACCAGCAATCAGGCAGCCATAGTCCTGAGGCCATGTAGACTTGGGGAAGGTAGAATAAAAAGGCCTTGGCTGGGCATGGGACAGTTGTAGAAAACATACAGTTGTTTGTCTAAAGTTAGTAACAGCTGTCTCTTGTCAATTGAAATAATACAGTTTCAGTGCTTCTCTCCACCCCCCACCCTGATCTTACCATTCCCTTACAATCAGGAGCTGTGCAGAATGGGGCAGGGAGAGGGTTGGGGTAAAGAGGGAGAAAGAACACTTTAGTTGTGTAAGGAAAAGTTAGTCACAGCTGTCCTTGCTCCCTGGGAAGATTACAAACTTTTTATTGTCCCTGTCCCTGTTAGCTGGCCTCTCCCTGCACTGAGACTTGCTGGGGGAAATAGGGGGGTGGAAGAAGGATCCAGTGTTGTGGTTGGATAAACCCAGCTTGGCACTGGAGAAGTGAAGGGCTTGTGGCTTAGATCTGAAACATCAGGGAACCAAGAAGTTGGTGTGTGTCTTTCTTTCCTTGTCCATTTCACTGTTAGATAGGCAGAGGGGCAAGATCTTCTGGTGATGCCAGGAGATGAGGAGGGGGGAGGTTTTCATGGTTTGCATCTCCCTGTGCATGCAACTCTGTATGCTCTGCATGACAGTGAATGTCCAGTAATATTGCCTCCCAGTCCAGTAAGCACATTTCAGCAAATTTCTGATGCAGCAGAAACTCCAGCTGGGTCTTGAGGTTCAACGGCAGTGCAAAACTTCTTGGTCCAACCTTATAGTTGACCAGACCCCTCCATTCAGCAATATGTAGAGGGGTGACCATCGGCAGAGACCTCTCTCTGGCATAGATTGCTAGATCTCCTCCACAGGACTAGAAAGCCACCTCTCTTTTCCATTCTTGAGAACTGTTATGTTTTCCAAATGTTGGCAAGCCTTTAAAGAAAACATTGCAAACTGGTAACATAGCCCCTAAAGGAACTTCCACCCCACTTTGAGACACTGTGAACACCTTTAAAAACATTAGTACATGTAACTTACCATTAGCATCCTGTCCTCCTTCCTTATAGGCTGCAAAAGTTGTCTGAGAATCAAGGATAGTCCAACAGTTGCATTTCTGGAATGCTGAAAAGTATCAAATTGTGGCCTTTTACAACAAAAATTATGTGTGGGGAGTTTTTGGCCTCTTCCAAAGGAAAAAAATATATAATGCTACCCTTGCCTTTGAATTGGCAGGACTCTTGGCTCCCAAGAAGGAAACCATTCTGACAAGAGCGCAGGAGCAGCTCCCCAGAGACAGCAGAGAGAGATGGGGCAGGACCCTGGAGGACCTGCTCATTTGCATGAACAGTAGGAACCAGGAGCAGTTTGAGTTCTCAGGGAATGGGAGGATCAGGCTCCTCAGCAGGAAGAGACATGGATGAGCCATGAAGCAGGAGGAACCCCTTAGGGAATGGGAATATGCCCCAGTGGAGAGGCTGATAGAACTGGTAGCTCATTGAGTCAGGGTCCACCTGCACTGCAGCTGTCCATAAACTGTCACCTCCTCCAGCTGCCAGCCAGGATGCAACAAAGGACCCCCACCCCAAGTCACTGTCAGGAGCCTTCCACACTTCACAACACCAGAACCTCTCTCAGGGAGAACCTCTGAGCATTCAGGTGGGGAATGATGAGCCTGCAGGAATCCCTAAAGCCTACCAAACAGCTAACCCTCAACTCTATGCAGAGGACCAACAGGGATGTCTCCAAGAACAATTTCCCCCATTGTTCCCCCCTCAGGGTGTGTGTATGTTGGTGGGGGAGAGCAGATGAGTGCAGAGACAGTAATATTTGGCTGTTGTTCCCAGATTGAGTCTCCTTATGTTTTGTTTACATGTTTTTAACAAATATTTCAATTATAAGTTCCATATAGTACTTTTAATAAATCTTATAGTTTTCTTGACTTGTGTGTGGACCCTCCTTCTCAAGTATGATGAATATAAGATATTTTCATGTTCAGGATTGGACCCCATGATTCACAGCACATGAATTGCCATCATGTAACTGTCTGGTGTTGTCACGCTGCAAATACTTCTCTGTCTGTCCCACACCCACAACACATACACCCAGATTAAGCAATATCTGTAATCCCAAGGATACACAAGAGGGCTGGGAAAAGTACATTCTTATGTGCTTACAGAAAGCACTACTAGCTCTAAAAGCAGCAGACCACACGATGCAGAAAATGGGTAGATAAACGTCTTTATGGCTTGGGTCATATGCCGAAAAACAAAACACAATCCAAGTAACAATACAGGTATTTGCCAGTACCCATTGATTAAATTGCGCTTCCTTCTCCTCCTTCTCCCAGCCTTGATCAGTTTCAACTTTGGGATTAGTGCTCCATAACAGCCACGATAACAGCCACATAACAGTTAGCACTGCTGACAAAGAATAGTTAAAAAACAGAATGGGTGTGTCCCCAAGCAAATGTTGATAAGAGGGATTTAGTGCTCTCAATCGGAGAGCTTTGTAAATAAGTGTGAACAGTTCAAACAAGCTTACAACTCGATCTCCATCCTCCACAGCACACACCCCAGCCCAAGTTAGAGTTACCCTGTTGAAATCATCTGCAATATGTGAGAAAATGGCTAATGACCTTCGGCTACAGGGGAACAAAACCCTTACAAAGCTATGTAGCCCCACAAGTATGTGCCTGTGTTCTATCAAGTGCTGTACAAGGTATGAAGGTGACCCTCAGCATGGGCAGTTGTCATCTTCTGCCTCCCTGTTGTGCCAAGATATATGCTCATATGGCATCCCTGATTTCACTTGCCTGCTGAGAACCAGGACCAGTGCACCTGGGTGCGATCTGGCTGCCTGTAAAGGGTTTGTAAACCAGACTTGTCCTGAGCCCAGTTGGGGTGGAAGAACTCCCCTTTACTCTCACGCATGTGGTGGAGTGTGCAGCAGGAGACAGTTATACAATGGGTGTTGGCCACAATGACCTCCAGACAGATGTGTAGGTAGCACCAACAAGATTTCAGCCTTTCAAATGTGCACTTCTGCCTTTACTAACTCTGAATTTCCTTTTTTCAGGGTCATGGATATCGGGCTATAGTTTCTTGAGCCAAGTTAGGCGTAGGTATATAGGAGTTCCACAAAACAACTGTTTGTTTTTGAAGACTAAAGTCGCCTGCACCAGAAGTGGTGGTCCACCCATGGGCATAGCGTGGCTATACCAGCATTCACCATAGTTGTACCACGACAGCTGAATAAATTGTCATTCACTCTCCAAGTCAGCTGTTTTTGACATATCAGAAAGTTCTGCCCAACATGTTGCTGATCACCTACAATGCTGCATAAACATTTGCACCACAATAAGTAGCTGGAGGAGAACCAGATAATCATCCAGTTGCTCTCACTTTCACCCAGTGTGGCGAGGGGAAGAGCTGAGCAGGAACTGCCATCAGCAAATGTGTGATGGTGGAGGAACAGTAAAGTGATTCCTAGAGTGTCTCCTTGTGATGCATAGAACCCTGGGATGCTGCCCTTACATGGTTGCGCTAACATTGCATAACAGGAGTAGTGTGGACTCTGCTCTATGCGTATGCACAGTGTTATACCTGTGTCCAGTGCAGCATATGTGGACATTTGACATGGGAATAAGCATGTACATGGTCAAATGATGTAACCAAGTATGTATGCCAGTGATATAGCCTTGGAGTAGAATCGTGTGATTCTTCCAATCTTATGGGTCCTGAGCTGCAATCCTCTGTGATTACCTCAGCAGGTCTTGACTTCAGTGTTTGCAGTTCTGTTCCCAGCAGGAGCAATGACTAGTATCTAATGACCAAATAGCCTTCTTAAAGCAAGGTATTGTTTATTTAGAACAAAAGCATTTTAGAGAAAACAGATCTTAAAACCTATAAGCCAGGCTATGTGCCTGTCTGCCTTCCCTGACTTGGGGCAAAGCCCAACTTCTTTAGACTCTCTCCAGACAGCCTCTCTCTGAGTCAGCATATCCCCGACAGCTCCGGCCAACCGACTCCCCTCCTCTCCTAAGAAATTTTTTTTAACTGTTTAGTGTCATTTTGATCTCCAGGCTCCCAGCCTCACAAAAGCAAGGCTTGCATCTCTGTTGGACAGAGTATCTAAGATCCTTGATGCTAATAGCTTCCCCCTGTTGCCTGATGGATATATGCCAAGATGTTCTTATCTGGGGAGCCCCTGTGTTGACTCTGCGTGTGTTCTTCTCTCAGCCCCCCATTGAATTAAAGCTATACAGGCATGTAAGAAACATTCCACTACCATTCTATATCAATAACTAGGTTACTTATCCGTATTCTTGGATTAATACATAGCAATTCCATGTCTGTCACAGAATTAGCTTCTAATATGTACATTAAATGCTTAAAATGACAAAAAGAAAAGTAGCAGATGCATTACATTTAGCAGCTTTCTTTATTTAAAAGATTGGTCTTTCATTAGTTGGTTCACTGTAAGTGTAAATTAAACACAGTAGAGAAAATGTTAAATTTGTTGTGGCATAAACAAATTACAGCTGGGAAGCTTGAAGACAGAGCAAACACTGCATGCAACACATGCACAATACAGGCTTAAGAGGACCCATCATTCGACAGTCCAATCTTTGTATTTCCTGGTTTAACTGAAAGTAGGTCTTGCAGTGTATATTTAATGGTCTTCCTTGCTGTTCATGGGAATCCATGAAAGTTAAATACACTTTTAGGCCCAGATCCTGCAATTGGATCCATGTGGATCCATCCAACTTTGCAACCACACATTGAAGTCAGTGGAGCTCTGCATGGGCTCAGGGGTCTGCCTTCATGGATTCAATTGCAGGATCAGGGCTTTAAAAAGCAAACTGAACTGCTCCAACCTCCCTCCCCCCCAAAAAAAAAATATTGACAAAGATGGTTGATGATTTTCAAAACTTAGACAATTTTGACCAGCTCTGGCTAACATTGTGCTCTTGGAACTGCTACATTCTATTACTCTGCATCTACACAGTTAAATAGTCTTTATGAGTCACTCCTGAGTCTCAAAAGCAATAATCTCAAGCAGAAACCGTCTTTTCTCCAAGAAAATCCATAATGAGTAAACAGCCAGATTTTTATTACAAACACATTCTGGCAAATGCAAATAGTGCAATAAAGAGACAGGTCTTTGGAACTATATGTCTACTGCATACCACACCACAGAGTACTTCATAAAGGCTCTCAAAGTTATTATATAGCTGCTCTTTTAAAACCTCAAAACCTGTCAAGAATATATTGTACAAAATTAAAGTAACATCTTGAAAATCCTCTCCATATAGTGTGAGTTCTTTACCTATTCAAAATCTTTATTTTTTTCCTAGTGATTTGAATCCCATACTGACTAATTTTAAATTGCCAGATTATGTTTAATATATATATATATATATATAAACTAAGATAAAATCACTTATGAACCTCTCAAACTGAAATAGTCAAAATTAATCTATAATTTATCCATGCTAATTAGGGTCAGCTGCTGCTTTTGTTGAAGTCAATGGTAACTGTTCCACTGATTACAACAAAAGTAGGATTAGGTCCTTATTAAATAAGAGTTGTGTTCAGTTCTGCATTTTTTACTAGGTGGTGCTCATACTTATCCTTTTGCTTCTGGAAGAATTTTTCATAGTATTACTTTTTTTAACAGTAGGTGGCACTGGCAATTTCTGCATTCTTTGTGCACCTAAACTCTCAGGGAAGACCCATTCGCCAGGCCTTAAATGTATATTTACTGTAGGGTGACCAGATGTCCTGATTTTATAGGGACTGTCCTAATTTTTGGCTCTTTTTCTTATATAGGCTGCTATTACCCTTCCCCCTCCCCCCATCCTGATTTTTCACATTTGTTGTCTGGTCACCTTAATTTACTGTCACACTGGGTGCACTGTGATATAATAGTCATACATGTTACAGATATAAGCAGCCATAGTTAATACAGCTGACAGCTACATACATGATATGCCCACCATTTATAATAGAAAATAAAACTAAGTCTTCTAAAAAGGACTATGAAAAAGCTAAAGTATGAAAATGTAAATTTAAAAATATTAGTCACTTAAGGCAATACAAAACCCTTGACTGCCTCAAGCAAAGGAAATCCAGATCTAGTGGGTTTAGATTTAGTGCGAGCAGAATGAAGGAGTGCCAATTCCACAGCTTTCATTTCCTTATTTCCCCACTCTGGCCCCATGGATGCCTTTCTATGTGCGTAACACAGTGTGGATTCCTTGGACAGGAGAGGAAAGCCAGCGGTGGAGAGAGGAGGAGACAGGGTGATAGTCTCTGTACTAGGCATTGCCCCCACCAGACATTGGTGTGGATTCTCTAAGTAAAAAATAATATATGGAGATATACCTATCTCATAGAGCTGGAAGGGACCCTGAAAAGTCATGGAGTCCAGCCCCCTGCCTTCACTAGCAGGACCACAAACTGATTTTGCCCTAAATGGCCCCCTTAAGGATTGAGCTCATAACCTGGGGTTTAGGAGGCTAATACTCAAACCACTGAGCTATCTCTCCCCCTTTAAGATAAGCATCCTACCTTGATTCCCTAGCACCATGGTTCCTAAGTCAGCTGTGCAACTATAGGGGCTGAAAAGCTGTGCACAGACAATGGCCTTTGGGTTGCTATAGTCCTGTAGATTATTAATTGTTGTTATTAATAAATTTGTTCTTTGAGTTACCATAGTACCTAGAGCCCTGTGACAGGGTATATAAACCCCACACTAGAACTGAAGGCATTGAAGAGCAACTCTGGGCCCAAACGACCCTGCTCAGCCACACCTGGCGTGCATGCTCCAGGTGGAGGAAGAGGTTAAATGGAAGCCAGACAGCTCAAAAGGGAGTTGATCCAGGAAGGAGAAGCACCTCTTTGGGAGCTCCTGAGATGGGAGCTTTCTTGGGCTCAGGCAGATTGAAGGTACAATTAGTATCTTTCTCTATTATGTGTTCACCGCAGACTGCAAAAATTTGGACTGTAGAGTGGGTGGTAGAAAGTGGCCCAAGGAGGGCAACTTTAAGGCACTTCTGGGTGCTGGACCTTTTCTAACCCTTACAGTGCCCTGGGCTGGAGCCTGCTGGAGTAGGAGGGCCTGACTCCCCTATCAAGGAGGGCATAACTTGCTAACCATTAGGTGACACTTCCATTCAGCACCGACCAACACAAGAACCTGCAAGAGTATATAAGAGATGGGAGAGGGCTGAGTGCTAGAGGATCAGAGGGAGGAATCCCTGAACAGAGCAAAGAAAGGTAGCAATTCCTTAAAGAGTTATTGGATATAAAATCTCAGCCTTTTTGATACCAAACCTGCAATGGTTTTAGGTCTCTTTCCTGCAAATATTAATGTGCACCCTTAACTGTATGCATTTGAGTCATTCACTGAAGCCAAGTATTGATTGGAGCTCCACTTATGCCATTTAAGAGAACAGATCTTAAAAAGAAAAGTTCTTTATTTGGAGGATCATAAAGTCAAACAACCCCAAATCCTGCATTCTCACTTAAAAACTTCCATAGAGATTTTTTTTAAACTGTTAATTCACTTGCTTTCAGGCTGAGAGACCTGGATTTCCAGTGTTTAGCTGAATGATAAGCTCTTAAGAAACAGCCCTTGCATTGGAAGTGCTGACGCAACATCCACTATATTGTCATGAGGCCTGTACATGACTGATAAATAACATGGTGTGTTTCTTTTCAAGAATTTTTTATTTTTTGTGAGTTGTAGGAAATTGATTAAACTTTCCCATCCTACTTCAAGCTAGCAGGATTCCTGAGTGCAGATTCCCTCAAAGAATGAGGGCTAGACTGTGGTTTTGACAGATGGACTGTCTCTCATACTGTAGGAATATTATCTGGGACTTTTCAAAGATGCCTAAGTGAATTAGATGCCTAACTTTCTTTGAATTTCAATAGGCTTGAGGTGTATAACTCCCTTAGACACCTTTGAAAATCCTAGTTATCTGCTAGGAATTTGCTGATATTCAAAAGTAGATTTACTGAAAACTTGGAAATAGACTCAGATCTGAATCTGAGATATGAGTAACAGTGATTTATTGTATGTTACAAAAATTGTCAATTACATGCTCAAATATGAGCAATATGCAAGAAAAAGTGTCATATCTGGACATGTAAAAAACATCCTAAGTTTCTTTGTTAACAACAATACAATACAATACACAGCCTGCTGTTCCATCCGCAATACCATGTGTGTTTGTTTATCATCTCTTTTCTGAAAAGTATGGCAAGGTTCAAGATCCCAGAATATAAAGGAACTCCAGCTCGTACAAGAAGCATCTGGCTAGTTTCTTCATACAATAGAGATCAGTGGTGTTTCTTTAAAAGCTTTAAGAAGTCCAGCCCTTTCCAGAAACAGGAGTCAGGGCGGGCCACTAAAGGAGTTTTATCCAGGAACCAATCATGGACCCCTCCCCACTGGCAGTTTGGGACATAGCTCATAGTGTGGAAGGAAGCACAGTGCAGTTCCATTGGATAGGCCCACAGATAGCTGGAGTCCATGTCACCACTGCTCGGGGAATGCAGTCATTCTCGTGACCACTCCTGTGCAGAGAGGAAGGGTCTGCTGTAAAACAAGATAGTCACATACACAGCACTCTGGGTCCAGGCGGTGGTGGGTGCAGGGAGAGTTTGTTTGGAAGCCAGTGACGAGTGCTGCTGGTTGCTGTATATCAGGTGCCTAGGGAAATGGCCACCCTCACTAGCTGTAAGAATCACCACAGCCCCTACCAATATCATGTATGCAACTCAAGCACACCTTAGAATAGAGGATAGTCCCAATTTTTCCTTCACTGCCTATATGGGACAGTATGCAATATGATAATTTCCTTTGTTAAACAGCTGTACTCAACTGAGCCCTAAATGCAGTGTTGCAAGGAGAAAGATCACCTTTCTATGGTACATGATTGTCTTTACTTGAGCTGGTATTTTTCCTTCGGAATAAATTAAATATCATAGCTGTAGAGAGCTCTTTCCTCTACAGGTTTACAGCAGCTGTTTCCAGTTATACTGCCATTTAATGCATAGTTTATTATGGAAAACTACAAGAATGAATGTGCATCACCTACTTTGAAATGGAAGGGACTGCAAAATTACCTGGAACAAAACCTTTACAAGGGTTTACTACGCAAAATATTTTGCTATTCTGTGGTACACTGTATTTGATAAAAATCCTTTCAGTGGAAAGCTTTGCTGGGAAATTATTTGACTGGAAAATAAATTATTGACACCAAATGTTAAAGATGGATTAGTAACCAATATCTTTAGCAATCAAAAGACAGTAGCACAATTTAGTGAACAAGCTAGATAAAGAAGGAAATTACCTCTCATGTTCATTGATACCAGCATCAGTGTAGCTTCACGATACACATTTTTGGAGTGCAATCAAATAGTTAAGATATTATGTAATATTATCATATTACATAAACTTTTAAACTGTTCACACTTCGTTTTTTTTCTCTGTGCTTTATATCCTATTTGATTTCTTGATTTAGAACAGAATATTTACTATAAAGGATTATGGCCTGTTCTGACTGGAGTGCAGCACAGAGTGTTGTATGTGCTTGTTTGTGTTCCTATACACTATACTGGTGCCAGTCACTCAGAACATAGCTTTTGATTTTTCTACTTTTTTTCCCCTCTATCTCTGTTACATTACCATTCCGTATGAAGAATGTAAGCCTTGTAGGCACTTTATGATCAAGTACTGCTGAATGAAATGGAATCCACAAACAAGCTGCCTGCTGAACAACAGCACTCTGCTCTTTTTGTACTGAGCTCTGTGCGCTGGGAGAAGCACAAAGAAGAACAATTTCAGGATGTGCAACACAATTGACTGGGCAGGAGATGTGTCTGTGTCTGAGAGATACAAAATGGATTTTTGGGAAGAGTGTGTATGTAAAAGGATGAAAAAATGGATTGGAGGGCATGTATGTGTGGGGGTCTAGGCACAAAACTCAATGAGGGGTGATATATATATGAATGGAATTGAAAAGAGAGGCTGTCCTTCTATATACTTCAACTTTACATGTAGAGGATTCTGCTTGCCTGCTGCTGTGAAGTAGCCACCATTTTGTGTTTTAGTGCAGACACAATGTTAAAGAGTGAATCATAAGTTTCTGTTATACAGACTTGATATTTTTGTTTTCTTTAATATGAAAGGATTAAGTTAATCAGATTGGGCAAAATCAAGTTTTGACTCTTTGTGCAGTGTAAGAACATTAAGAAATCAGGCAATGGGAATGTATAACAACAAAGGGATTAAAAAAAGTGAAGAAATCCTAGTTTATGAACAAGAAAATAGAAATGATAAAATGGCCACGTGGAAGATTTTCAGTTTAATGAGAAGGGGGAAGAATACTAAGCCCGTGTTTGGTGGTTGGAACACTATTTTTATGTACATACTGTTAAAACCAGTGGCAAGGGAAGATCTTATTCTGAATGGTGGTGGGGAAAAATATTTACAGTCTTAAATGACATATGTTTTCCACAGGCATGGAATGAGTTGTAGTATAATACTATAACAAAGGTATCTTAAAAGCATAGATGCTGGAAGACTTCTTTCATGGAAAGAAACAAATGGAAAAATAAAATCCTCCTGAATTCAAGAAAGTGCTTCTGAAAACTTTCCAAGAGTAAGAAGAAAGACCCAATCCACAAATGAAGACAGCACATCCCAGGTACCAATAAACCATATCTGTCAATATGTCCATTCTTTGGGAATTTTATGTTGATTGACTGAAACTTCAACTAACTTCAGTGTGAAAGCTGTAGTAAGGAGACTCTTACTGCCAGGGCCCCCTGATGGGGTGCCAACACCACAGGGCAAGTCTTGAGCAGGTTAATTTGGCCAGAATGGGCCAATTAACTTTATATGCTGTACCTGGAGGGAACCAGGCACTGATACAGCTTAATGGCAGATGAAGCCTGGATGGAGGAGGAGCTGGGATAGGATTATAAATCAGGAACTGAGAACAGCAAGATGCTGTAGGGAGGTCTGTAGTCTCTCCCTAGAAGGAAAGGGATTTGGCTAGGGATATGAAGAAGTTCCAGTGGGATAGAAAGCCCTGCTGTCCTGGCTTGGACTGGGGAGTCTGGCAAGAGGTTGAGAAAGGAGAAGTAGCTATAGGGAGCAGAGGAAGTCTGGTGGTACAGAGATGGGGTAGGAAGGAAAGAGCTCAGGGAAACAGCAATAGGGACCGAGACTGAGCAGACCTATTGTGCTAGTTATAGAGTACTGAGCTGGAACCTGGAGTAGTGGGTGAGCCTAGGTTCCCCTACAAGCCACTGGGAAAGTGGCACTGAACCTGGAGAACTCAAATGGAAGATCAGTTGAGGCAACATGTGGATAGCTTGTTTAGTGGGACTTTGTTACCCTGGAAGTTGGAGGCGGGGACAGGGACTACATAGTGGCCTGGTAGGAGGGCTGAGTCATGATGAGGGAGCACCTTGAGTCTCAGAGAGAAAGAAAGAGGGGCTACAGTGCAAGCAACCAATGGAAGAGGATGCCAAAGGGGCGAGACCTAATTCCCAAACCCAGCCACAAGGAGGCACGCCTGTGGTGAGTGGAACGGCCTTCACAGGCCTTTTGAGCACAATGGTAGCACAAAAGAAATCCCTGAGAGGAAATGATTACCACCAGGACTAATTTGACTATAGGAGAACTTGTCTCATGTTCAATTACAACAGAACAGATGGCCCTAGATATTAAAGGACCTTGGATTTCAAAAAATTAATGCAATGAGCTCTCTCCTGATAGTTGTATAAAACAGCACATAAGACTTGTTTCTCTGGAGAAATGAATTGTCAATAGAGAATTACTGTTTGCTAGGCTATATAGATGATGATCCCCAAATCTTACATGTGAAGACACTGGCTGAGTTACAAGGAACATCTTATCTTTTGGAAACAAAAAGTTTGCTTAGAAATTATTTTTGGTAGCATAGTGTTGATCAGGATATTGAAAAGGAAGAGAGTCCACATGAATTGTGTACTAGTCCTCAAATATGCCAGTAGTTACTTCGTGTCTTCTATGGTGGTGGGTCATTAAACCCCGAAAAGAGTAAGCAAATGTCCTTAGTTGAACCAGAGGCTTATTCCAGTGGCCAAACAGATTTAAAAGTTTATTAGAAAATGTTTAAAAATAGATGAAACGGAGAGTTTGAAATGTCAGTTATTGGACATCGGGGGTAACATACAGAGTATAGGGGGATGCTAGTATTTTGGTATTGGACAGCACATAACATATACAGTCTGCAATGTTCCCAATGGCGGGGGGGGGGGTATACGGTGGGTGAGATCAAGATACAGTCAGCAAGCAGTGAGGGTACATCACTCATACAAAAAGTTACAGACAGTCATAGGTACAAATAAGCAGGCCGGGTAATGGGGCTAGGATGACCCTCACATGGTGGAGTTCAGTTCGGTTTGGTGGGTTCAGGGCTCAGGGGATAAAGTCCAATGGGAGATTTACAGGTCTCTTCCCCCTTGTTGGTGCACGAAGTCACGCCGGCTCGCTCTTGATATTGGCGGTGGCCGATGATGTGCTCTGTGCAAATGTCTCTAGACCATCTAATAGTGTCCTACTACATATGACTAACATTTCTGCTGCTAAGGCTAGCCACGTGTAGGGCATATACCTGCTGTGTATGGATTACCTGAAGAGGTTATTTTGGTAAGTCTTCAGTTTGTTCTTCAGGAATTTCAAATATTTCTCAGGAGGAATTCAGAAAAGGACACTCAATATGCTGCTTATCACCCAGCAGCATCAAATGGGCTAGCAGGATGATTTCAGCCATTTTAAAACGTAATGGGGGGACCCATTCTTCCACACAGAAAACTCCAGAAAAGTTTTTTCTTAAACCTTGATACAAATTAGGTTTGATGTATTGAATAATGATTAGGAAAAGAATGGGGAAAACAGGAAAGACCTCCCCTTCCTTCCATCAACATGTGTCTTGACTACAAAAGGAGAAAATTCAAGGGAAGATGTTGTCAGGAAGGTATTGTGAAAAGTGACGTATCTGGAAGAGTTAAAATGGGAGATAATGAGGAAACACAAAGGTCCACTGTTACAGGGTAAAGCTTCACAGAAGGGAAGAAGCACAGAAACTAAGGATGTTGATCATGGAATTATCAGAAAGCAAAATTAGTATGTGTTTTTATTGGCCTGATGATATGAATGAAAATGCAGAAGGTGAATTTGAAAATATAGATAAGGGCCTGATGGACAGCCAGTTTCATATGCCTTTCCTAACAGGCACATTTGGACACAATGAAAATACAAAACTACAGATATCAAAATAATTTTAAATTTCAGTGCATTGTGAATGTATGTAGTGAGTGCAGGTAGGATTTTGTCTTTCATGTATTGCACCTCTAAATTTCTAGCGTGTTGCTGTCTGCAAAAGCAACTGCCATTTTGTGAGGAAGAACAGAGGAGAAATCTCTTGCTGTCTCACATGGACTTTTGTGTACTTGTTTCATTTAAGTTTATATGACTGAAGGTATATGATTGCTCTTTTTGTTTAGAAAGTGTAATCTATTCCATTAGTAATATTATGAGTTAACAACTTTGATTGTAATCCCTCATTTTGCCAAGGAGTCTTCTAAACTTATAAAACCACTCTATTTTGTGAAATAGCTGAGTTCTCATTTTTTCAGTGAGAGCCATTCACAAAAGAAACTAGGTGTCACCTTGTTTTGAAAAGAACTGAGCAATACAGCGTTCATTAGCTATATATAAAAAGCAGTATCTCACACTGATAGCCTTGAGTGTTGTCTTTTTTTTTTTTTCCTTGAAGACTGATATGAATTCATCCTCATGAAGACTAATCTACAGAGGTGCAGACACTGCAGCAGGCAAATAAGTAAGATGGAATAAAAGGATCTTTTTTCATTATTAATAACTAAAATCTTCTACAACATCTTTTATCTCCAAGACTGATCTCTTACTACTGAATGTGGTTCATTTGTTTTGTTAAATTCTGCTTTTGTGTGTTTTGTTCTACTATTATACCATGGAGTACTCACATTACATTCAATAGTTATGCTAAATCTACATTCAAGACTATTTCACAACAAGCAGGAATGTCTAAGAAGCACGTCAAGGCACTGTATTAATTTGTTATAAAGCAAGGTGATAGAGTACAGCCTGGTAAATCTGGTTTAAGTGCAAGATTAAGACTAGACCGAGAGAGAAGTAAAAGAAAATGAAGAATGACTCCTGTGTTGTTTTTTTTTTCATAATTGTTTGCAACCACAGGAGACTAAAGGGTGCATTTGCATTTTCAAATTGGTGTGTGTCTGAGATCCTTGTAATAGTGATAGATGAACCGCAAAATATTGGCATATCTGATGCACACAAATGAAGGAAATAAATGGTTCCGAGTGGCACAATCAAGTACGTCTAGGAGTAATGGGTTGAAAATAAGAACTAGAAAATTAAAGATGAATATTATAAAAAATAGAAGGCTATTTCCCACTTTCATATATTTCAGTGAGGAGTTGAAAACAACATTATGTGAAACATCTAAATTTAGACTGGAATAAGTATGAAAACACCCCAGCCTACATAGTTTTCCATGCCCCCCCTAAAAATTTGGATGAGTATTCTAAGATCACTAAGACTATCCCAAAGCTTGTGGATTTGCAAAACTGGCCTGGAAAACAAGCTTGAACACTGTTCCTCCCCAGTTGTTTATGGGACTGGTGCAGCAGAGAGGGCTTACAAAGCTCTATCTACCCTTGCAGGTTAGACAATCACCGAGCTTGTGGTCTTCTGAACAAATTGGATTACTGCTAACATCCCTATGTTTTTCAAAGAGCAGTAGAACCATCATGGGGGAGGGAACACACTAAACCCATTAAAAGGGTCCTACTGTAGCAGTGACCCATTGTGACTTATGTCTTATCCCAGCATCCTGCTGTAGGTTGTACTTGAAAGGCAAAACAGACCCTTAAATCTGTTTATCTTTCTATTCTTTTCCATCTGCTGAGAACATAATGGGCGTGAGTTTGGCCTCTTATATTTATCACTCTTGTTAAAGATTCACTTTTTCCTGTAGAGTGTTCAAGGTAGCAGTTAAGTGTCATGAAGTGGGAGATTCAAGTAGAACTGCAGGCAAATTTACTCTGCCTATGCAAACGGCACACAGGAAGTTGATCAACAAGTAAGGGTGCTCATTTAATAAAGAGCACAGGGAATTTTCTATATGCTTTTTTGAAAATTGAGCCAAGTATGGAGGACGTTTCTATGCTTTAATAAACACTTGATATTGTATTTATAATGATATATTTAACATATGAATTCCATGTGTTTAGCCCTAGGACTGAATCCAATGTGGAGAAATGTAGCTTCAGACCTGACTTTATTGGACTCCCAAATTTATGAGAGCATAGCTAAATATGAAGTGGAGTGAAGCCTGTACTGATATTTCTCCCGTGGTTTTGATTTAATTGTGTATATTTTTCTTACTATTCACTTTCTTCCTGCCCCTTAGCATTTCTGCTGTTTATTATGGAGACAGACACTGGAATAGTGGAGGATGTGAGGTGTAACACTGCCATAAGCTGGCATTTGTCATTATGCAAGAGGGGAATCAACTCAACAAAGCTGAAACCAGTGATGGTTTCACACCAGATGTTTTCTAAGAATGTGTTTGACCTCTGTCATGAGATTTACAGCATTTTTTCTTTTTCAGCCAGTTTCCTGTATTCCGGTAATTTTGCTCCCAGCCAATGCCAGAAAGTACAGTTGTGTGCAAAACATTTTGAAAACATGAGCTGAGCTGTCTTTTCTCAAACCTCAAGAAAACAGATTGTGTCCAAGTTCCAGTTTTGGTTCAGATTGGTATATGTTTGACCCAAACCGTTTCATCCATCTGCAGTTGAAAACATTTCCCCCTATTCTCTTTCATACTTTGTTCTTGTTCTTAGTGGTACTTTGGACGGAAGACAAGTTTTTGTTTTTCTTAAATTCTTATTTCAAAATAATCAACTATGTTTTAGTGCTTCAATCTCTAAAATAATAAATTTATTGAGAACTGAAACTGAGGTTTTGAACTCTTATCCATAATTGTATAGTCTTTACTTAAAATCTTGTACCTTTCCAGCCAGAAAGAAAGTGAGGATTATGCTCCTGGGAAAGACTCTCATTTCCAGAATATTTTCATCTTTGCAATGGCAATAGCTGTTCAGGAGAATTAGGGCTCCATAACATTCTCCAAAGAGGTTATGAACTGAGGTGATACAGTGAACGAATAATATAATAACACCTGACCAGAGTTACTAACAATTTCTGTTTGCTCTGAAGGTAGGAAATTTGGTAGGAAAGCTTTTCATGTTGTTTACAAAATACTTCCCAGCTAACATTTTATTTTGGATTGACATAATTGTTAATAAGGGCCTGAGTCTGTCCCTGTAGGCATGTGAAATGAAAATTACCTTTGTGTGTTTGTGTGTGTCAGGGCTGGACAATTTGAGCCCCTGGTTACAGCATTCATGTAATTTAAACTCTGTGTTCTCCCTTGCTTTTCAACAGAAATGAATTACTCAAAATGTCAATCTGACTTAGAGGTTACAAATACTCTGTAATTCAAATCCTTATCACCAATGTATCTGACTTAAAAGAGACACTGTCAACCTGTTTAGGCCCTCAAATGATGGTAACACTATGAAATGTTCCTGTAGGATTGTGTGTGTAATACATACAGGCATGGTTGAAAGTTTTTCAACAAAATAGTTTTTCATCCAAAAGTGGGGTTGTGTTGAAAATGATTTTTTAATTGAATTTACAACACACTTTTTTTTTTTTAAAGTTCTGAACAAAACCATTTAGGAAAAGACAATTTTGGGGTATTTTAGAAGATGCTTGTTTTGATATTGTGGGGAAAGGCCTACCGTCCTGTTTTTAAGTTTTTCCTCCTTATGAAAGGGGATAGGGAAACATTTTAAAAATAGAGTAACGCTCTTTCACACTTTCCAATTTTCTCTTTAACTGAAAGAATGTAATACATCGATTCTTTTTCCCAGTTACAAAACAGAGTGTGAGTGAGTGTGGGGGGGAAGGAAGGGATCATTTTTCACACTGTCACTTTTTTCCAGCTAGCAAAAGCTGGAAATCAGTTACAAAATTGGGAAAAGTATGTTTTTCAACTTTTACAAATTTTCACATTAGAAAATCAGACAGGAAAATTTTGAGTGAAAATTGTGAAAAAATTCCTGTTTTTTCAACTAGGTTTTTTATTTTATATATAATATCTTCCAGATAATATATACACACACAATTATTTTAGAAATATTTGAGAATTTTCAAACTTTTTATTGGTGTTATGATTTGCATTCCACTGCCTGTAAAACCAGACTGCACTAGTATTGTGTGCTGAGCCTTGCAGGCCTCAGGGGAGAGAGACTGGGAGAGATTATAACAAGTAATACAAACCTCTAAAATGATCTAAAATAGCTTTTCTAAAAATTGTGATTTTAGTGTTCAATATTTCATCAAACACTTTACAAGTATGAGTGAGGCACCTTGAAATCATGAGATTAAAAAAAAAATCGGATTCTTTGTCTTTGCCTTCTAGTTTTGATCATTTAGAGAGTTCTTGGGTCACATCCTCAAGCTCTTCTTCTCAACCATGAGGGCTACAAACTTACTTTTTTTTATGAGGTAAGGTGAGAATCTCGCACAATCCCTTATCTCCAGTAGCTTGAACTTTAAGTAAAGCATTTAAGTATCATGATACTCATGATGAAATCATTAGAGTTGGCAATACTATAAGTGTGGCTGGATTAGTCTAGATCAGTGGTTCTCAACCTGGGGTCTGTGTACCCCTGGGGGTACGTGCAGGTCTTCAAAGAGATACATCAACTCATCTAGATGTTAGCCTGTTGTAAAACTAGGCAACATAAAAAGCACTAGCAAAGTCAGTACAAACTCACATTTCATACAGACAATGACTTGTTTATACTGATTGATACACTATACACTGAAATGTAAGTACACTATTTATGTACCAGTTTATTTTAGTTTATAATTATTTGGTAAAAATGAGAACGTAAGCAATTATTCAGTAATAATGTGCTGTGACTAGGGCCGGCTCTACCATTTAGGCAGCCTAGGCAATCGCCTAGGGCGCCAGGATTATTGAGGGGGTGGCATTTTGCCGGAAGGGGGCAAGTGGCTCTGGTTGACCTGCCGCAGGCATGCCTGCGGAGGGTCTGTTGGTCCACGGCTCCAGTGGAGCTGCTGCAGTCATGCCTGTGGACAGTTGGCTGCTCCCGTGGCTCTGGTGGACCTCCCGCAGGCATGCCTGCGGCAGATCCACCGGAGCCACGGACCAATGGACCTTCTGCAGGAATGCCTGCGGCAGCTCCACTGGAGCCGCGGGATCAGCGCGGGGGCGGGGGAGAGAAATGGCCATGCGCCTAGGGCACGAGAAACCCTGGCGCCGGTCCTGGCTGTGACACTTCTTTTTGTAAGCAAGTAGATTTTAAGTGAGGTGGAACTTGGGGTACACAAGACAAATCAAAATTCTGAAAGGGGTACAGTAGTCTAGAATGATTGAGAGCCACTGTTTTAGGTGACTCATCATTACTGTGTGCCTATGAGTGACTGGCTGGTACTGGTAGGGCTGGCTGGGGCAGGCTGGGTGTCTGTGGCTTTCTAGCTGCTCACGTGCTGTGGTGGAGAATGTAGGATAAATTACTAGGTAGTTTGTGGCTATTGGGGTAGCTTGGCTGTTTATGGTTGCTGTGGGTAGCAAGGTGTCCGTGGCTGTGAGTGGGTGGGTATGAGTGAATGGATGGGTGGCAGAGACCATGCTTTCTCATATTGTCTCCCATTCCCTACCTTGCCCACTCAATCTTTCCTAGCTGTCAACCCCTGCTCCTGCTCCACCAGCAGCTTGCAATGCCTCTTTCATGCTGTGATCCCCCTTCCCATTTGTTCAGTTTAGACCCTGCATCCTTCCTTAGAGCCCCCATCTCATTCTATCCAGACAATTAATCTTCCTTGTTTCTTGTGACTTGAAGATCCTGTTCTTCCTTCTTCACCATCAGTTTATCCAACTCCAACCTGTGCTCCAGCCCCCTCATCATACAACAGTGGAAATGGCCATATGCTGCATGGAGCTCATAATGTAAACTTGTCAAAGAGTGCAGAAACGTTATTTTAGGTCTGAGCTCCCTAAAGCTGCTGCAGAAACTGTTCCTGCCTCAGACACAATGACTCTGGGATCTATGTACAATAACTATTTTCCATGGTATCTGAGCTTCTGCTGGTCAGTGTGCATCCATATACTCCATCCTACAGGCACAATATAGGGAAAGATTTCACATCTAGGGCAGAAATGGATGATATCAGGAACAGAAGAGTTTGGGCTAAAATGGCTTGTAGGATCAAACTCTGGGAACTGTCCAAACAAGGAATCCACAAATCTGGTGATTTTATCATGATGTCACGAGATCCAAAACAATCTAATTAGAACAAATGGGTGAATTCATTTAAACTGAACACTTTCCCTCCTACTGTGCACATTACAACTTTTATAAAAGTTTGAGTGCTTGGGAAGTGGAATCTTTTCAGGTTCTCTCATCCCTACCAGAAAGATTTATGAGCTTGTCTTACAACAGTTTTGGAGTCAGCATTTCAATCACTGATGTTAGATGGATATTCAGCCCTTCTATGAATGGTGTATTCCAGTGTTATAATTTATATTTTATCTAAAAAACCAACTTTACCTTAATGAAAATGGTCTCTGTCATTATCCTTACAAATAAAAGCACATCAAGCATCTCTTGTCTCCTTGCCAAATGGTCAGTTATGACTAATACGTTTTTTTATTGCAGATCTATTGAGTTGTTTTCATCTGTTTTTATTGTAAATTGTAAGACTGTACTTCCCTCTGTGGATATTGATTAAATGTATTTAGCCATGACTGCCCAATAAGATAAAGCACTGCATTTTGTTTGTATGTTTTAAAATAAATTGAAAACTGCATCTATTACTATTTTCAATTATAACTTGTTAAAAGCAGTAGGATTTAAAATGAGCCTATGTTGTGTTAGTGAATTTTAACAGTCTTGAATGTAAATTAAAGTAGGCAGATTGTTTAAAATTGTAGCAGTGCCTCCTTGCTGAGGCTTGGCAAAGCATAGGTCAGCGGAGAATTAAGATGCATAATACATCAAAGAGAGAGATGAAATGACATAACCTACAGATGAACCCATTTATTGTCTCCTTCAGTTTTAAAATGCCTGGCCATTTAGTAGTTACCAAAAGCTCCTACAAAATTCGAGCCAAATTCACTTCTAAATACTCATTATTGTTAATAGGTTTTGAATTTAAGTCCCCATGTACCACATAAAAAAAATGCAGCCTTGGAATCAAACCAGCATGATATGCATGGAGAAGAGTTCCCAAGCCGAACTGGAAATTGTGAATATTTACATGTAAATTTTAGAATATGACATCAGCTTCATGGTGGGATTAATTACAATGTGTTCATAGATTTCTTTTTATAATTAAATCTCTCATTTATTTTGTGCCCATATCAGCGTAGGCACTTGGGCAAATTAGATTTCCCAAATGGACTTAGGAGACTTAGGAAGAGCAATGCGGTGAGAGTGAAACAGGGACTAAAGCTGGTCATCTTGGATCCACCTCCATCAGCCTCGGCTCTGCCCCAAGAACAAGCCGTAGGCAGCTAATTTAGAGATTTCCCTACTGTTCCTGCAGTATGTGTCCCCCTATCTGTTGCTCCACAATTTCACTCCTGCAAAGAAAAGTGAATGTTAGCTGCATGAAGCACACACAGCTACAGCTGCCAAGAGAATCAGACTGATCATCTGCCACCAGCAGCATTGTGCCAGGTCTCTTTTCCATGGGGATATCTGCTGGGTAACTGGAGAGCTGAGCAGAGCTGGGGCAAAGAAGATGGATGGTGATATCTAGCAACCAGTGATACCAGTCAGCTCTGTGTTCTTGGGGAACCAGGGCACAGCATCCAACCTGTCTGGCTCATGAAGAACACGCCCCCCCCCAGCCTCTGCTTGAACCAAAAGCAATCTGAAGAAAGACTTACAGAAAGCAATGAAAAGGCAGTGGGAAACACCCCTAAACCTCTCCAGACAAGGGTGACAGGATTAAGGCAACTTCCCTAGCCTCATCTGCATCAAAGATGGGACAAGGAGAACAGAATGGAGAACAGAGATCCCATACAGAATGGAGAACAGAGATCCCAAGGCAAGAACTGCACTGAAATCTGGGACCAGAAAAGCAGGGAAGCATTGCATGATGGGGGATCTCTGCTCCAGATGTTAATGAACCTACGCCTGCACACACCCAGCTCAGCAGTTATCAGATCAATTCTAGTAATGAATCCTCGACTGATATCCAAAATACTGAAGCTGCCTAATTGCATTGTAAGCTCCCCTGAAGGAACACCACCCATAGCCAAGAATGATCAGTTCCTTTTGTCTAGCCTAAAGAAAACCTTCGAGTCATCAGTTTACCCATAAACAAATCTAGTGTTCTCCCTTGAACCACTGTTGTTTCCCTACAAAAACACTCTACCCACACTCAAGTAAGTGTTCTGATGTCTGGATTCAAACTCTGCATCAGTTCCACTGGGAGTCCATCTTCTCCTGACTGATTGTGCTGGGGACTCTGCCTGTCTCCAGCACTCAGGATCCTGAGCTACCACCACCACCTGGGAACCCTGACCAGTTACGCTTCATGGATTGGTGAGACCCCAGCTCTCTCTCTCTGTTTTTCTTTTCTACCACAAGTATAACCTTTTAACACTGACTTGTTTGATCAGTTTTTGTAATCTTTAATAATGTAACTGTTATGTTTGTTTAGGCTCTCCTGGTGTGGTTGTCACTATTATTCAATAAATAACTTTTATGGTTAAGCTGGTTGCTTCCCTTCCTCTCTCTCTGAACTTTACTCTTTTGTGTTTTTGGCTTCCCCATTTACTCTGCAGGAACTCTCCTCTCTCCTAAGCTTAAGATCCCTGTAGCACCCAAACTACTGTGGGGTTTGCTCATCAAGTGGGTTATTACCAGAACAATTGTAACATGAAAGTGGGGATAGGAATGTGCTGAACCTGTGACATACGAGGATAGTAGCTTGGAAGTTCTGCTTGACCCAGACTACTGAATCCAGGGGCATATAAGGGTGGCGGCCTGGAAGTGCTGTTCAACGCAGCCTGCTTAGGCTTACTCTATTCTAGTGCGGTATCTGCAGCATATAAGTGTGGTAGCTTGGAAATACTGCTTGACCCAGCCCACTGAGTCCAGGGACATAAAAGGGGTCAGCTTGAGAGTGCTGATTGACCCAGTGTCCACTCAGACTTGCTGTGTGTGTGTGTTCATCTGATTCTGGGGCTGGAGGAACCCAGCCCTAGGGAACCTAGATCTTGCAGGATAGCTGCATTGGGAGGGGACTTGCAGAAGGGAGAAGGAGAGGAAACACAAGTGATGCAAGCAGTACATTATATAATTACAGAACCTTCCCCCCAAGAAGATTAACCCTAATAAATGAGCATATCCCAAATTAACAGGCAAATCTGGTAACAGCAGGGAATGTGGCTTTAATTAGTGCTTGTCTTGGGTGGCTATGTGGGGGGAGGCCATACATACATGTATCAAAAGCATGAAAACACTGTTTCATGATTGCAGTCATCCAGACCACTGAGAACTGCAACTCCCAATCCTCTGCTAAGAATAACAGCAGGTAGGTGGGCAGGCATGGGCTTGACAGCCATAGTGAGAGATAGAAGCAGAGTTATTAAAAGTTGCACTCAAGACGCCATTGCAGTGCATACTCTCAAAAACCTTACTCAACCTAACTTACGAAAAATGCTTCATATTCTTATGTGCCAGTCAATGTCGCTCTTTATTTTAACTAACTATTTACAGATATACTTCTGTATCTCTCTATAGCATTTCCATAGTTGTAGTCACCATTCTCTCTCCATTGTGTGTTGGCTATTCTTCCAATTATTGGTTCATCTGGCTCCTACGTGGGAAGCAAACAGTTGACTTTCTAGTACATTTGACACTGGCCCAGTGGATTGTCTTCCTTCTCCTCCAGTGGAAGAAGGGGAATACAGAAAATATGGCTGCTGAGGTTTTTATTTTCCTCATTGAAAGGCAGAGGGAAAAAAATTCTGATCTCTTAGAAGGAGAATAGATGGAGGTCTGGAGAATAGAGAAAGAGAAGGAAGAGACTATAAGGATGGAGAAAAAGGGCTAAGAAGAGAAAGGGGAAGGCTGGAAATGAAGGGAAAAGGAGAACGAGGAAGAAGAATGGAAAACTGGCAGAAGACCCTGAGACCCTATGCAACCTCAAATAAAGTCCCACCCCTCTGAGCAGCTTCATATGGAGTGGAAAGAGAGCAGGATTTACTTGACTAGTACTCCCTCCTGAGCGGCTGCAGGATAGGTGTAGAGAGCTGGCTTTACCTCTCCAATGTGTCAACAGAGCTAAGCTGGTAAGAAGTGGGAAGAGAGGCACACGTAGAAAAGGGTGATAGTATGCTACTTCCATCCCATGAGCAAAGCAGGAGCAGGGAAACACTTGAGCCTAAGAGTCACAATTCCTTTTCAGGACTCTTCTGGGTGGGCCCAGCTGTATCCATCACCCCTTACACTGGGCTGCTCCTTAAGGCCCTTCTAGAACTAAATGTATGGCTACATGACAATTAAACAACAATGTCTGGCCCATGTCAGCTGAGTCAGACTCATGGTGCTCAGGATCTGGAGCAGTTTAAGTGTGGTATTGACATATGGGCTTGGGCTGGAGCCTGGGTTCTGGAAGCCCACGAGCCCAGAGACAAAGGAAGTGTGAAACTCAGGATCTTGAGTTCAGGAGGTTTTGTCTCCTTGGTTAACCAGACTACACCTCTCCAAGAGAATGTCATGTCATAACTAATTAGTTATTAGAAGACACACAGAAAATAAAAATTATTTCACTAAATGAGTAATTGCGGGCATATATCACAATATGGCAGAAAAAATCCAGTTGTTAAGAAGCAGCAGGTAAATAAGGAGAGAGAAATTTCTTATAAATGTGCTGACTTTGTTCATAGTGCCACTAATGCCATGGCTAACATTAGAGCCACTTACCAATAACAATGTTCATGTCACTATTCTGAACAGCATAGTCAGCAGAAAAATGCCTCCCACAAGTGAAAAAATGCAGGGATAAGATCAATTTCAACATTTACAAGGGGAGGTTATACAGAAGAGGACTATGATGTGATATTGCCTCAAATATTTTTTCTGCACAAAAGACGCAGTAAAGCATTTTGGCTCTGAAAGAGTAAAAGTGAAAAACAGTACTCCAAATAATATGTTATTTGATTCTGAAAAAATTAAGATTGTAGTTTATGATTTCATATGCAATTGTGCAAAACTTTAACAAGTATTCTGCTAGTCTGGCTGTTCTTTAACAAGACTCAATGGTAAATTACCTTTTTTGGTCAAATGTATCTCCTCTGACTTTGATAAATTATTATTTTTTTATTCATTACTTTCTGCCTAGATAGACTACTTCTGATGGCAATATTATGCAAAGAATAGCACATTGGGACTATTTCCCAGACTTTCTGAGAGCAGCATAATAACATTCCACCAGATGTCTAGACATCTGAATCTGATTTTTAAGAAGACTTGAGTTCTTTCATTAGCTGAATTGGTAAGATTATGGGACTAATTTTAATTTATTTTTACTGGAGGTTGGGGATGTTGTAACGGAAATAATTAGCCAGTTTTTGAGTGGGTAACTTCTGTTCTATGCATAAAGAAAGGTTTACAACAAAACCATATTTTTGCTTATAGTTAATTTTTGTAAACAGTTACATAAAAAGTTAACTACTTTGAATATCACCATATTCAAAAAGCTGTGAATTATGAGCCTGTCTTCAAATAATGAATCATGACACGATCCTGGGTATTCAGCTATCACATCTGTTATCTGATACCTTGGATTGCATGCCACCTGCACACTTAGTGACTTAAATGATTTCCAGTTCCTAAATATAGTTTCATTATGTGATCATGCATAAATAGACACGTGTGCACAGACAATAGTGACCAGGACAGATGGAAAAACTGCAGATTAAATGCCGTACAATTCATGCATAACTTGGTGTGTGTGTGCTGCATTTCTTTTGGAAGACTAAGACATTTATTAGTTCATTTAAGAGTCTCATCAATAAACTGGTCAATGCACCTGGGGGAGACTAATTGGCTAACACCTGCTGTCTCTGCTGGTTGTTTGAAATTCCTGTGTGGCAAGACTTTTATGGCCACATATGCAAATCTTGTTTTCATTTCTCACAGACTCTGGGAATATCACTGATACAAGCAGGGCTGGCCTTAGGGAAAATGGTGCCATGGGCAAACTTGCTGCTCAGCCCTCACAGGAATCCGTCAGGGAAGGTGTCATAGAGGAAGAGCTCATTCTCTGAGCAGGGCAGGTGGGTCGGCAAAGTGAGCCCAGGTGCCCAATTCCTGCCCAGTTTCCCTGAGCAGCAGGTGGAGGGGTGGCAGCACTGCTGGTGTCATGCTTCTGGGAGGGGATGTGTGAGAGTGCCTGGCTCCCACCCCGCAGCCCCCTTTACCTCACCTCCCAAGTGGGCATGTTATTACTTAGGAGCTCAGTGTCCTTTTGCAGCCTCTTGACCAAGGCGCCCCTCTCCCCCAACGAGGGCACCCTGGGTGGTCACCCACATTGTCCACCCCTAAGTCTGGTCCTGAATATAAGTAGTTAACTTTGATTAAAATTAATTTACACTTTCCTCTGTCTATTTTAATGGTACCACTATAGTTTAACGTTGTGTTCACAGTGTTCCAGCCCATTCCTGCCCCTTCCACCAATGCTGGCAGCCCTCTTAGGAGGATTCTTTTATCCCATAGGTTGCCACCTTCTGATTAAGGTATCTCCCTTACTACCACCACTTCTGCCCCAGAGCTAGCCTCCCCCAGTTCCTCCAGTCTGACAGGAATTTTGTCATCCCACATAATCCAAGCTCTCTCCTTTTACAACCAGCAATCCACTCTTTTGTGTTAATTTATCATGTAGACTTTAAAAGGTGTCCAGACACAGGTTTTGTGAGGATATGGTTGACTAGAGTAACCCCTGTCGTGAATTTAAGTACATGATCAAGTGCAAATTAACAGTGTCAGACAGGCTCACATCCAAGTATTCATACACATATGGTTATCAGAGGGAACCTATACCCAACACTGCCACTTTGCTGTGGTGTACTAGTTCCAAACTGCAGTTATGGATTATCTATGATATCTGTTTACATCACACCACAGTAATTTTGATAGTATTACAAGCCTAAATTTGGTATAAATTTTGTTCTACACTCGTACATAACAATGTAATACTTTTTTCTAAATTGTATGGCAACTATGTTAGGACTAACCACTTGCAAAGTTTTAAGTGAAAAGTTCAGCTTTGGGTTATGTGTGTGCAGAATAATTAGATTATTATTTTATTTTATTTACATGAATGGGAAACTATATAATTTTTCAGCATGAGATCATAAGACGATAAGAATGGCCATGCTGGGTCAGACCAAAGGTCCATCTAGCCCAGTATCCTGTTTTTTGACAGTGGCCAATGCCAAGTGCTTCAGAGGGAATGAACAGAACAGGTAATCATCAACTGATCCATTCCCTGTTCCCCATTCCCAGCTTCTGGCAAACAGAAGCTAGGGACACCATTCCTGCCCATCCTGGCTAGTAGCCACTGATGGACCTACCTTTCATGAACTTATCTAGTTCTTTTTTGAACCCTGTTATAGTCTTGGCCTTCACAACATCCTCTGGCAAAGAGTTCCACAGGTTGACTGTATGTTATGTGAAAAAATACTTCCTTTTGTTTGTTTTAAACCTGCTGCCTATTAATTTCATTTGGTGACTCCTAGTTCTTGTGTTATTAGAAGGAGTAAATAAAACTTCCTTATTTACTTTCTCCACACCAGTCATGATTTTATAGACAGCTGTCTTATTCCCCGCCAGTCGTCTCTTTCCCAAGCTGAAAAGTCCCAGTTTTATTAATCTCTCATCATACGGCAGCCGTTCCATACCCCTAATAGTTTTTGTTGCCCTTTTCTGTACCTTTTCTAATTCCAATATATCTTTTTTAGATGGGGCGATCACATCTGCACACAATATTCAAGATGTGGATGTACCATAGATTTATATAGAGGCAATATGATATTTTCTGTCTTATTATCTATCCCTTTCTTAATGATGCCCAACATTTTGTTTGCTTTTTTGACTGCAGCTGCACACTGAGTGGATGTTTTCAGACAACTGTCCACAATGACTCTTTCTTGAGTGGTAACAGCTAATTTAGACCCCATCATTTTATATGTATAGTTGGGATTATGTTTTCCAATGTACATCATTACATGTTTTGGCTAAACTGGATTAATGGATTTTGCTCAGTCTTTTTTTTTAATTACTACTCAGTTGAGACCAGTTCTAGCAAATTTCAGCCAAATTAATGGATTTGAAGAATGTACTCCATGGATTTTTTTTTAAATTCATCGTATTATTCGTCTAAGATCATGTTGTTTTCTGAGATGTGTCATAGTGGCACTTGGGATAGAATTTCACTGTGAGTCTGCTTGGTTTGGGCACAGGTATGAAGAGACTGACAGACTTGAGGAAGGTGGGAGTACATTTCACACTACTGGATACATTATTTTGTACCTCCTACTTTTGGAAAAATACTAGATTGTATTTGCAGACTATTTACCACTGCTATACTGTATACATACAATGTATAGACTAGATTTAGACCAGACTAATGATGAAAAGCTGTGGAGAGGGCAGAATTTGGCCTACTGTTTGAAAAAGTTGCTTTGGATCAGATTTTTCCCTGAGATTTGGGCATATAGCTCTGATTGAAGTCAATGGGATCCCTGTATGTGCATCTGAGGGCAGAATATGCCCCTACATATTTGTTTTCATAAATACTTTCAAATATACTTTCCTGCAATGGCACTTATGGGTACTGACTACCCATACTGCTGTTCATTCTCATTAAAGGCCATCTGTAATATTATTGTGTTCTCTTCCTTTCTTTCGCTGAAAGGTTCATAGTCTGCATTCAAGATTTTTTTCCTGTTGATTTATAAGGCTACTGATGCTCAGATCAGTCTATCAAAATTAAAACTTCCATATTAAAGAGAAAAAAGCAATCAGATAACATTAGTATGTGATAATAGAACAGCAGCTAACGGCAGACACAATGTATTTCATCTTCAGCTGTCTTCTCAAAGATAAAGAACAATTCAATCAAATTTAAAATGTGGATACATTTTCCTTCAAGCCACATTGAGTAATCAGGCCTAATACAAAGCATACTGTGCTCCTGAAGCAAGTAATTCCAAAAGAGGTATTACTGTTAGGAGTAAATGGTTTCTGTAAAATAATAAATTGATTTAATAGACTAAATCATGATAAGGAACTTTTCATAAATATGCCAAAGGGGGAAATAATTTTGTCAAGGCTTGTGACACTCATACTGCAGAGCACTGGTGGCATTGTCTGATCCAAGATCCTTTTGATGCCAGCTGGAAGAGGACACAGGGGTACACAAGGGTTACAGAGATCCCTGGTCAGGCTTCAACCTACTAGTCCACCAAAGCATATCATATAAAGTCTCTAAAGAAAGACTATGTCACCCAGCATTGTGACATATATGTATGGAAAATGTGTATATATACTAAAAATTATGTTTTCTAGATCAGTGAGTTAAGGCAAGTCATGAAAAGTTGCTCTGCATACTCCCGTCAGCCAGGAGAAAGAGTTGTTTATCTCACGCTGAGTGGTTATGTGCAGAGTAAATATTGTATGGTTCACAATGGATGCCCACTTACAGTCTGAGCCAAATGCTAATCAATAGCTTGTGGGGGTTACAGGAAAAAAATAAAACAGGTGGGATTATCCTGTGTAGGAGTAAGACAATGATCTTCTGAAACTATATCTAGGCTGCAGATGAACTTCCAGTTATTCCTTCAATCTGTGAGGACAAGTCACCAGTGGGCTCTATCTTAAGAGAAAGTATCACTGCCAACCTGGTTGAAAATGCTGAGAAAAGGACTTGGGGTAAGGTATCTTGTAGGATATGGGGAATGCCTTGTTAGTTAAGTTTAGGCTCTAGAAAGCACATTATAAAACAAAATTATATGTAACCATTTGGTTCCAGTATTTTCACTCTCCTATTTGGATCTCTGTTCTTTGATAAATTTATTCTTGTTTTCATTATATCTATATATTCATATGTACATCTACTGTGGCATGGCAATCCTGAGTTGAATCTTGCAAGCTGACATGTACTAATCCTTTGGGAACAGTGAATCTGAGAGTTCTGTGGGCATGCAGTGGAATAGGAGCTGAGCACTACAGAGGTTGGTGTGTGCCCATCGCTAATCTGCACAGACAGTGTGAAGCCTTTGGAGGCCTGGAAGGCAGTGCTTATAATTTCCAGAGGCTAGTGCTTTCAAAGAACTGATCTCCAGCTGACACAGACAAGACTTCCTCCCACTGACAGCAGGTGGGGGTGAGGTGCCGTACAACCCAGGTTATCTTGGGAAGCATCATGGCTTGATCATGATCCCACTGGAGCTAATGGAATTTCAGCCATTTATTTAGTTGGGCACTAGATTAGGTCCTTGAAAGTTAAACACTTTGCTGCTTTGAACTTTCTGCACTTTGAATGTGCAGATTTTTTAAGGCTCTTCCTTCTGTTCTATGTTGAATTTCATGTGATGGAAGGGACTGTATGGGGCCAGGATGGAAGTCATTATTTGGGAATAATGACAAATACAATGAATATTTGACACAGCCAATGCAGAACTGGACCCTCTAAAGGTATTGTTACAATTTAAAAATATGTAATGTTTGTAATAAACACTAGGAATCCTGAAAATTCAATCTGCTTCCTTATGGGCTCAGACCAATAGTGTGACCTAGTCCAGTATGCTGCCTCAAGCACAGCTCAATAACAATAATTTTGACGGAAGGCAATTTTCACCTCAGTTATGATATATGCACCTCATTGTGCAAGGTACTGAGCCCAAAAGATAAAATAAAAACTTTCCTGATCCTTGCAGGCTATCAGCTTCTACTATGATGACACAAAATTTGGCTAGTTCGCATTCAGGGACTTGATGGGTCTTAGCTTAACAATACAATTAGTTTGGTGCATATGAAATTATTTATCCCTCTGTAGATCTGTGACAGGGCGGGGTCCTGCTCCTCTCTGTTTTCAAGTTACACTCAGCCTGTAGACATCCTTCTGATAAGTGGTTTATTTCACAGTGTTCTCCCCACCAGCTTCACAAACTCGTGCAGCCTGTATTTACAATAATATATAGTCCTTAACTCTCTTGACCAAGGAGAAGAGAGAGGGAAGGGATCTTCCTCCTGGAAGATCCATTTGGGTTTTGAAAGCCTCTCCTTTTTCTCTCTCTCCTCTTTCCTCCCCCACTGAACTTCCTTCCTATGTCTCTTCTGCTTACAGAGCTAGTTAGCCTCTTAGCTTTCTTCAGCCCATCCCAATCCACCATCTAGGCACTGCTCTTCTTAATCAGGTCTATTCTGAAGCAACTAATTGGAGTTGCAGTGACCAGATAGCTGAAGTAGTTTCCATTGCCCAGCACTCAGTCACAAAATCTCATCAGATTATTTGAGTCTGATCGCCTGCAGCAGTGAATTCTATAGGTTAAGTCTATGTGACATAAAATAGCCTCCTTTTTCACTGGGAAACTTTCTTTCTTGGTTTGGGACATAAAAGTCAAATAAAGTTCACAGTCACAAGGCAAATGGCCCTTGCCCAAGCAATTTGAACATCAGTTGTGGTTGCCCAATATGGGCCTTTTGCTGAATTAATAGGTGCAAATCTGATCTCTTCTTCTGCCATGGCAAGGACATTTACTTTTCTAAATATTTATTATAAATATGTTGTTCTTTGACTAAAAGGGTCCCCTGCTACTTCAGTTTGGTAACCAAGTAGATTCTGTTCTATGTCCACCTTGTTCCTCAGATGATTTTTTATTAGAATCCATGGTTTCCTTTATATATAATGCAACTTTTCCCATAGTCTATCTTTTTACAAATTAACAAACATTATAGCCAGAGATCAACATAGCTTGTTTACTTTTATCATTCCCACCACCTCTTGGATACACCACAAATGTTTCTCTTCTTTTCCAAGGTCATGCATTCCACATTGTTCCTGGTCTTAAATTTCAAGCATCTGTCTATATGTTCTGTTTATAGCAGTATGGCTATTACTACTTAGCTGCTTCAACTGAAGTCCTGCTCTTCCTTGGATCAACACCTGTAGCACATCTCTCTTGAGTTCCTTTGCTGCTAGAAATACAGAACTTAACAGGTTTTGTTTTTTTTTCTCTTGGCTCTTCATGGCACCCACATCACCTGCTTGCTTTCCCTAGGTCCTAATTCGAATAATCTTCCAAACCTGTTAAGAGTTCATTGCCAGTAATCTGCCTTCCTTATTGCTCACATAGCCTCCAGCCTCTTGGTTTAAGGTTTTCCTTCCCTCAATGGTCCCTCAATGCCAAAAGAACTTTAAACTTTGGTATACAGCTTGAAATGCAGTGAGACAAATGACTTTTTATTTAACTTCAGAAACTTTTATTGGTTCTAAATAACAAGAAATATAAAGTAACCAATATTATTCCCATTAGCACAGTGGGTGAGTATTTATTTACAAGCTATAGCCAGACCTCTTCATTCTTGGGTACCACATCCAGAATCAAATCCAACTGCAACTCAGCCAACAGAATATTGCAAATTTGCAGACTCTAAAGGGACAATGACCACACTCTGTCACCACAGTTATTAGATCCCTATACAACACACCCTCCTCTTTTTATCAGTGCTCTGGGATTTGTTAGTCTGCCTGGCCTAACTGGTCATGCATAGAAAGCCAGTAGCATTTATTGTAGCTCTGGGCTGCAACCTTTTCTTTTTTTTATTACATTTTATTGATTTTTTTAAAATGACAACTATACATAGAGAAACAGACTAGGTGAGGTAATATTTTTTATTGGACCAGCTTCTGTTGCTGAGAGAGACAAGCTTTTGAGCTTACACAGAACCCTTCTTTGGGTCATATACATCTGTGTGATGGGAAGAATACACTCCTACTGCATGAGCAGAGACAATGCAGTAATATGCATACCTTACAGTACATATCCTATCTACAGACCAATCTAAATTCTTCAGTTTTGCCAAGTCTCACAATTTTGTTGCAACTCTCACAATATCTGGAATTTTTCTTAAAGCTCCAGCTCCTGGAGCTGTGATTAGCTGAGAATCTCAGCTTTCATTTTTTAAATAAACTAAATTTCTAGCCTTTGTGGTTGAAGAAAAAAGCTTGAAAACATAAACCTTAAAGGGTCAAAAACTAGAAGGCATTAAAAATGAAACTAACATTTACTATTTTAAAAAATCTTGTTACTTTAAGGAGCCTGACTCATGATTTTTGAATGCTTGGGCTTGACAATACTACTTCCTCCAACGGTCCACCCCAGTTGGTTATCATTGGTCTGGCCATGAAGGTTTAGTTCAGAGGACTGCTTTATTTGTGCATGTTCTGAAATAAAATCACATATATAGAATTGCAAAGACTTTGCCAAAAGTTAAAATAAAGAAGTTAAGTTTAGGGTCTAGCATCCATGACAGTGCCTAATTAAATGACACAACACACAAAAAAGGAGATGTGCACTTCCTGTTAGAATTCTGCATTACAGAGTACAAATCATTTAGGACCAGATCATCCTCTACTGGAGAAAAACACGGGTGAGGTGGAGGGAAACAAAATATTGCTAGGTTACCCTTGTGGAGTTTCCCTCAGATTGTTTCTTCATGAGGCAGCGTTTGCCCTCCATGAATCAGTCATTTGCTTTGGCCCCTTGAACCTGTGGATCCCCTGAGATCCACACAGTTCTAATGGCTCCCTAAAGGGCCAAACCCCATCTACACTGAAGTACCACAGATCCATGTTGTCTCCCAACCACTGTGGTTCTCCCCAGTCCAACTGTCTGTATGGCTTTGTGCTTTGTAAACTGTAGCCATATCCCCTAGAAATCATCCATAAATGGAGATCCCTCAGCATGCAGAAGCTTAGACTCTATTAAATTGTCAGCAGCTTTTCCGAGTTTGATGGCTGGGTGATTGAGACAATGCACAGCCTTAGGCCAGGCCACCTATGGTCTATGGAAAGGCACACATTCAGAAGAACAGAGGCATGGGGCCACACCGATTGCCCTCTTTTCTCTTCCCCTTCTTCACAGGCTAGAAGAGATCCAAATGATTTGATCTGGCCATTAATTCTTTGCTGCTTTGCTAGTTTGTCTTAATCACAGAGGAGACTGGACTTTGAAAGCCATGCGCATTGTAACAGTGAGTTTTAGGGAGGTTTGCAGAAAAACTATATGTGACTATTTAGAACCTCTTCCTTTTCAGCATGCACCCCAGACTCCATTATAATTGAATGCATTTTTATTGTAATAATTACTGTAAGTAAACATGCCATCTATGCTGGAAAATATAATGCTTTACTTGCTATTAACTGTACTACTTTAAAGAGCAGAATTCCATTTCCTTTCATCCTTTGTCTTTATGGTAAAATGGTTCTTTTCTATAAAAGGCTTAAGTCCAGGCCAAGAATGTGGGTAGAATTTAGGTTGTTGTTAGGTTATTTAGCACATTCTTTCTCTGTTTTTGTTTCTTTGTTTGTTTACATTGATAGATGGAGAAAGAGTTTTGGTCTCAGTAGGAAAACAAACTCTCCTAATGGCTTTCTTAAGGAGACCTGGCCCCCAAGAATATAGAATACAATTGGTAGCAGACCTTAACAGTGTTTGTAATCAATTTATTACACAGGTTGGGTTTCTAATGTAAACCAAAACTGAAATAAAGATGGATCTTTCTTTAAAAAGTTCAAGTGTGAGGTCTGCAACTACATGAAAAAAAATTACATTTTGAAGCATTTTTACTTTACTATACTACACTAGAAAATTGCTGGTGACTCTAGAGTAGCTTATGTGTAAAGAAAAACAATCTAAAAGGAAACGGTTCTTATTCTACCCTACACTTAAAAAAAAAAAATCTCATTCAAACAATAAATAATAGTAAAAGGAGAAATAGGCATTTCAAAGTGAAGCCTACAAATCAAGGGGATTTCTTTACTGTGTTTATACAGAAGTTTCACAAAAAGGTTACCAATAATTCAGATTTAAAAAGTAGTTGATTGGCCTTGGCAATGTTATGCTATTAAGGGTTCTGTCATTGTTTGATGTGCTCGTCTATCTTTTTTTACAACAAAAATATTAATTTAGTTGGGAGGGGGGAACAGTTGAAAAGTACTGGAAGAAAAATGAAAGATTCAAATAATGTTTGATGGATCGTAGATCTGGCTTCCATCTGTTGATAAGGCTCAGGAAGATGCAGCCAAAAAATGTAGAAAGCGATTTACGTTCAGCTTTTCAAACATGAGAACAAAAACATAAAAAACACATAGAACACAAGGAAATGTCACCGAACCTTTCAATTTTGAACTTTGTTTTCTTGTGATGACATTTTGTGACAAAATAAATGACCTATAAAAAATGGCCTATAACTCTGTGTCAGGTAGCTCCTCTAGCCATTTCTTATCTCATGAAGGGAAAAGTGCTTTTGTGTCCATTTAAAAGATTTTTTATAGCCCTTTGCTGACTTTCCTGTATGCACCCCTTTCTTCAGTTCTAAGTTTTAAAAAAAGAATACTCTGACAGTTCATGCTCTGTTTATTTGAGGAAACACTTCATATCACAGATGGACCCTTCTTCAAAAAAAAATGCACAAAGTGGTGGATGAGAAACAGGTTCATTGTCAAAGATCTCATTGCAAAGAATAAATGGCATCATGTGAGAGTATACCTTCCCTGGGATTATTGTCTTGTAAAGGAAACTCCTCGCCTGTCTATTGCTGCTTCTTTCAAATATATTCTTATTATTTTTGTGAATATTTTTGACATATAAACTCTCTTTTCACACTGGTAAGATCAACCTTAAGAAATATCTTACCATTGTCTGCTCCTTGTATGGCGGGCTGAGTAACCAGTAGTAAGAGGATTTTAGTGTATGCATCAAATAATCTGATCATTTTGTATGAAAATCTAATTATGCCAGCAAAGACAGCAAGCAATCCATTAGAAATAAGAACTATCAATAGCCAAACAGACCTTAATCTAAACAGGTAATCTTCTAATAGGTGTGAAGTTTTATGCAGAGGTTATGTACTAGTGGAAGGATACACTTCATAATCACAACAAAAGTGTGTTTACAATGTTTAATGGAAATAAAATGTCAAATTAATGACTCAAGCACTTGCAGCAGTGAGTGACTCCAGGGCATCTAGGATACTGAGACCTGCTTTAAAGCACACTGAAGTCAATGTGATGACTCCTATTGACTATTGGATTTTGGATCAGGACTATGATACATTTGTCGTGGAGTTGAAAGCACAGATCCTGGGGTATTCACCTGTTTCCTGTTCAATACATACCGTAAAGTGGCTTATTTTATTATTTGACTAACTCCCCCTGAAACTAAAACTTGTTGGACAGACATCTGTGAACTGGAAAACTTTGGTAAACTGATACTAATGTCCTGCTTTTATCTGACAGCCTCAGCCATGCTTGGTGCTCGGTACACACATGATAATTGTCACAGTTCAGGGCAACTGCACCCGTATTCCCCCTTTGTGAACTAGCAAGGGCATCCATTCTCAGGCTTCCAGCTCCACAGGTGTCTTCTCTCTTGGGTGCACATCTCCCTCTCTCTCCTGACCATGGTGTGACTCGTTGTGCCTAGGGCACACCTCACTGGAAATGCTAAGGTCAGGGCAGGCTGCAAAAGGGAGAGCAGATATTCCCAAGACTGCTGGGTAACACTGAAGTTAAATCCCCCAATCAGTCACAGACTGTGCTTCTGATCCCCCACACTGGTTATCAAGAAGCAAAAAAGAAATCACACAGTCCCCTTATTTCATTCCAGTTCTCTGGCTCCCAATCAACACCTAGGTCCAGTACAGTGAGAAGTTATTAAAAATACTCAGATCACATATACAAAATGTTCTTCTGACTCTAAAGGGTCAGCGAGGTTACCAGGTCAGTATGGGTTTGGATCTTATCCAAAATACATTGCCAGCCAATCCTTTACTATCTAAATCTGAAGGTGTATTATATGGAAAAAAGAAAGAACAAGAAGAGAAATGTTAAATGGTAAAACGGTCACATACATATAAAGACTTCAAAGTCCATCAGGTTTCTATCAGTATTGGTGAGTTTGTTGTCTTGAAAGTCCTTCCAGAATACTTTCAAAGCCTGGATGCGTCATACAGTCCTTTGTTTGTAGGAAGGTTACTCCAGAGGTCAGAAATAGGAAAGAAGACCAAATGGAGAAGATGCAGCTGATCTTTATAATTTTTTTGCCATGCAGTTTGATTTTCTTTGTTCCAACCACAAGCTGCCCAGCACATAGCCTGGAAGCTTTAGAGCTCTATTCATAGGCATGCCCTTGCATGCCTTGCTAAGTCATAAGGTGTATTCCTTGCCTTCCCTCAATGGGTCAATTGTATAGCTGATGTCCCTTGATGGATTGCCAAGGAGGCTAGGCAGTGCTAATGATAGTCTGTCTGGGGGTTATCCAGATGCACAGACAAATCATACATATAGCTTACAATACAAAGGTGATACAAACACATAAACAAGATTATCATACCTGGCAAATTATAACATTTTTTGCAGATACACCTCTATCCTAATATAATGCGACCAGATATAACACGAATTTGGATGTAACGCAGTAAAGCAGCACTCCGGGGGGGGGGGGGGGAGGGGCTGGGTGCTCTGGCGGATCAAAGCAAGTTTGATATAACATGGTTTCACCTATAATGCAGTAAGATTTTTTTGGCTCCCAAGGACAGCGTTATATCGGGATAGAGGTGTACCTTACATGGCATATCTGGCACAACTCATTGCAATTTTACAATATTGGTATTCATAATATCCTAAGGTGTCTCCCAGGTTCCATACAGCGTCACACAGGGTATTCTGAGGCTGCACAGTTCCCTGCCTACATTGTGAATTCCCGAGCAAGGTCAGACTATCTACACAGCTCTGCTCTGCTTTTCTCCTCAGGGTCTTTAAACAGTGTAATTGCCATAGTTATAAGTTACCACACTACTTTTTCTAAGCAAGTACACTTATTCATAAGTGAAAAGCATTAGCGAAAACCTTAAAACCAATAAAAACCTACATGCAAGCTACTAAGCTTACCAGAGATCAGCCCAGCTCCAGCAAGGCCTCTGTCCACTGAACAGTCCTTCAAACCCCACCAAAGATTTTTTCTGTAGTCAAATGTTCATAAAGCAGTTTGGTCAGAACAAGCACATTCATGAATCTGTGAGTCTCACTTTTGTCTAGTTTGGGCATCTGGTCTGGTCCTCATGTAACAGTTGATCAGCAGCCAATGGGTTTCTCCACAAGGTGTTGCGTCAAAAGGATGGGTCTAGAGGTGAGAAGTTGCCTTCCCTTCCTCCCAAGTATTTCCTAGGAATCCCACTTAACTTTGTCTAGCATATTGTTCCAAAGAGTCCTTTGAAGCTCATAACACTTCCCAAGGTCCACATTAGTCACATTTCCTAGAAAAGTTACATTCAACTGTGATGTTTTGGGGTTTACCCAGTCCAGTAAGGGATTCAGTCAACACTTGCCTTGCAATTCTGGGTGCCATAAATGCTATTCTGCTGTGGCTCCCCGTCTTGATACCAACAGCTAGCCTACAAGCAAGAAGGTCTTACCCTGGCTTCCACCACCCTACTACTCTTTTCAGGGGCACATCAACAACTCTTCCAGCCCCAAGTTCTCCCCCAAAGCATTTCTTTGCAGTGCTCAGTCTGTCTCACCATAGCATTGGCAAAACCTTTCCAAATTTGCTGCTCATTTAAGAGACAGTACACAGCTGCCTGTTAGCTTAATTATGGTTAACACAGTGTCCATTCAAATACTCAGCACTAAGATGGTTTATAGTAACTGTAAAACAAGTTTATTAACACTAGAACATAGGTTTAAGTAATAGCAGCAGAAGGAATAAGGGTAGGAATGGCTAAAATAAACAAAAGCAAAAATATGCCTCTAAGACTAAAATCTAACTTAACAAACAGTCTTTTGTTCAAAGTGCTTTTTGCACCACAGTCATTCTTTCAGCCTGGTTGGTCAGTCGTTAGCCAGAATCTAAAACAAAACCCAAAGCGCTTGGTTTCTTTCGCCTCAAGTGAAGGATGATGAAATGACATTTTTCCTTCACTTGTATCTTCTCAAAGTTCATTGACCTCTTTCAGGAGGCAGGAAGGCTTCCTGGGGGTGTAGTTTCTGTCCTCTGTTGAGATTACATGGTCATCTTCACCCACTTGTTTTCCTGATGACTTTGTTCTCTTTACATGTAAATGTGCTTTTCATCGCTTAAGTTACATTGGAGACACAGTCAAGCCTGAGAAACAACATCCCTTTGTGTAGGACCAACTGGGCTCAGGCATATTTCCAGCACATCTGTATATTTTTTGCATGCTAACAGTATATACATAATGCACGAATATTAATGATATATTATTAGATGCCTTTTAAATATGACAAAAGTGTGTGGAGTGCACTGAGCTGGTCAGGCCAGCTGAGACACTCTGGCACTGGTGCTGTTAGGGTCACAACAATCCTGCAATAACACAGGAACATTTCCATTTTTAAAACATTGAGCTCCTAAGACACTTAAATTTAATTCAAGAAGGTTTGTCCAGGATACTGAAGGAAATTGCCATATCTGTCACAGTAAGTAGTAAGGGCATTTGCGGGATACAAGCTAACTCAAACACTTCTGTTTGAGTTACTTAGCGTTATAGGATATCACTAGAAAGACCCTCTTGTGCTTGGAACAGTGGCATCTAATTAAATATCATTAATGGAATGGTCTCCCATATGTCTCATTAAGAAACTGATGTCTTCTGAAAACTTGTTTGTTTAGGGAACTGAGGTTTGCTACACTGGATTAGGGCATTGGTCTGTCTACACTAACATCCTTCTTCTAGCAATAGTTAATATCTCTGTAGGACAGCAAGCCATCCCCAACCAAAAAGCCTCCATACTGGAAAACAATATATCCTTTCAAAATAACACCATTTAGACAATTGTGTAATGCTGTCTGTGCATGGGGGAAGACAAGGAGTTCTCTTCTTCAAGGCTGCTGTATCTGACAATATTTTTATGTATTTGAATAATATCACTGACAAAAATCTCATAACGTTATGGAAGGGAAGAGGAGGCATGTCTCTCTAAAGGGAATATACTCTCTGAAGAACTTTAGGGGCAGACCTTCAACAGGAAAAAAGCACATCTTTCTTTTCTGATAAACAGGCATCTTTGGTCAGTAGAGAATAATAAACTCCCATTTCAGAGGTTTGTAGTAGTTTTAAAAGAGAACAACTCTGTGATATTTCCAGAGGTAACACAGCGAAAGAAAACGGTCTTGCAGGTTATTACTTCTGGGGCTTGTCCATTAAGAACGTTCAGGATAGGTAGTGTGTCATGAGCTTCTCCAGATTCTGTATATAGAAGCAGAATTAGTTTCAAATGTAGCAATTTGGACCTCTCTGAGGACTGGTGAACATATTTGTAAACTGTGCAGCATTTATATCAAGTAGTTTGTGAATTCCAATAAGCATTTCCTTACACAGTATATTTGTTAAGACAAAATGTTGATGCAGTGCTCATAACACATTTTTTTTTAGTCCCACGGCCAGCTCTGACACCATAGTGAGTATATTTTTAAAAGTTGTAAATGCTTTTCTATTGATTACTCCTTTTGACAGCATAACAGCCTAGTCACCTTTTGAAGTTTGCACATTATGCAGTTTACCCAGTAGCACTGAGAATAGCTATCTATGCATGGATGAAGAGCAGGCTATACCACTAATTAATAAATCACTCAAACAAACTATAATAATCTCAGTACAAGTGTTTCTTACTTTTAACATTTTTCTCCATGTTCCTGGACTTCTAAAAATGAGACATTTATAGTTCAAAGGTCTATTTAGAAATCCTTCTGCACTAACTGAGCCTGTTGATTCATCTCTAGAACATTTTTTAAAATGATAAAAATTGAATGTTTGTGCTGAGAAGGGCAGAATTACTGTGACACCCATATCCAGATGACATAATTCAGATGTGAAAAACCAACACTCTGCAGTTGTCCATGCTGCACAGCCAGCGTGTATTTATGAATATCAAAAATATGTTCTTGCTGTCTTTTACATCATCACTACCATTAAGGGAGATTCTGCAATTAGAAATTAGCTGATCATTCATTGATGATGGGAAGCAGAATAGAATACAGCTCACACTGCTGTATTTACACTGGCTTTGCAGTGTCATCTATAGTAACATCTTTTTATTGTTGTTAGTATGATACGATTCAGAGTCTCACAGAGAGGGTTTGATCCTGCACCATTCAGGCTGATGGGCATTTTCCCATTGATTTGACTAGGAGCAGGATCAAGCCCATAGTGCATTGGATGTGTAGTTATTTTTCTAACTATGGACAAGGGGTCAACTGTCAGAAGCCCAATGGTGCCCAGGTTTGATTGTTACTGAATAGAAGTTAGGGGCCTAACTGCTGTTTTTGCATTTGAAAATTCCACACTCCAGCCCCAGTTTCTGCCTACACTGATATTAATCAAGTGTAATTATAGGCAGTGTTGGTAGCACTAGCTATTATTAAGGTTGCCTGACATTTCCTATTATATGAATATTTTTTCAGTTGCTTATAACTTTGCCAAATTTTAACCATTTGGACTGAAATTTGCTGTGTCAGGTGTCTGGCTCAGGCTTATTAATAATAATTATTATTATATTACATTATATTTTGAAAATTTCACACAAAACTGTTCAGCCATTTCTGAGGATGAGAGTGGGGAGAAAACATCATTTTGCCCATGTTAAAAAAAATTCTGGTGAAGCTTTCTTTGAAATGCTGACTGTTGGAGGGCCTTCCTCTGCAGTATGTCCCCTTCTGGTCTGTCACGGCCCTGCAGGCATGTTGCACTTAAAGTCCTTGGGGTCTTCACAGACAATTACCAATTACCAAGACAACAATTATCAAAACACCTTTTTGTGGGGTCTGATTTGTTTACTTATTCTACAGACGATAACTCACTTAGTTAGCCACTCAAATTCACACTCACTCTTGGCCAATGTAAGAGTCCTCGTCTGCTTCATCCCTTGTTCAGGAGATCCCAGCTCTCCTCCTGGAGCTGGGTTGTACTTCAGACAATCCGTCTGTCCCTCTCCTTAAGACACAAGCCATCTAGATCTCCATCTTAGGGCTGGAGTTATACTTTAGGCCAGCTGCTTCTCCTTTAGATGGCTCTTCTCAGGTTGTGTGGGTTCAACAGACAGACCTTTCCCTGCTATTGTCTTCACCCTGCTAACTCAGGGCCCTGAAGGAGTTTTCTTACTCCTTGGATACTACAGACATCTGTCATGATATGAGGGAGAAGGCTGCATTTATGGTACCTTCTCTAAGTTAATCCCCAATTGGTTAGGAGAAAGAAACAACTTGTACCCTCTTTCCCTGCAAGTCTCCTGGCCCAGGTCCCTTAAAGAAACCATATATGGCTTTCCTTCCAACCCCTACTTACTTCTGTGACCATTTTTGGGGAGATATTGGGAGAGAGGTCCTTGTATCCATAATTGGCCCTTCCTACTCTTAAAGAGCCACGTCAAATGGATTGACTAGTAGCAATACTGACCTTGTGGGGCAGACTACTCTGTCACAGTTCTGGTGTCCACAATTCAAGAAGGATGTTGATAAATTGGAGAGAGTTCAGAAAAGAGCCACAGGAATGATTAAGCGAATAGAAAACATGCCTTATAGAGAGACACTCAAGGAGCTCAATCTGTTCATCTTAACAAAAAGAAGGTTAAGATGTGATTTGATTACAGTCTATATATGAACTGAGTAGAAAGCTGGTGTAAAGCTCTGCCATCCCATTATGGTTAATGTGGACTTCACACTCATTTTACAGTGGGAGGTGGGGCAGAAGACTGCATAAGGTGCCAGGCAGTGGAGAACCAGGTCCATTGTGTCTGTCAGTCATTTGAGCTGAACTGGTATGAAGTGGTTTTCATTTAAAAATAGTCTCTTCTTGTAATGTGTCACACAGTCTTAGGTGAGAGGAGGAGGAATATATGATATGGATCATGCCATTTAAAATGAATAGTTTTTTCTCCTGGTCTTATGCTATATGAGTTGATCATGATTTTGTTCTCATTGACTTAAAATAGGGGATTTCTTTGCTTCAGCGACTGAAATCATTAAACATAATAGTCTGCTTTGCAGTAGCAGAAAGTCCTTCAAGACAAGAAAACGACTTGCCCTCTTCCCTAAACTCCTCTGGATCATTCATCAGTTATTTTTTTGAAATAGCATCAATAATAGTGTCAAATTACTGTGGGCATCTATGGACCACTGACTGCTTTGTTCTGCTGGGACCATGCAGCTGGGGATGAAGCATGTGAGAGCTGGGGACAAAGCATTCTCTGTTAAGGGGATGGCTATGGAACAATCTTCCAGAGGAGATCAGGAAAAGCCAGAGTTTGACCAGTTACAGGAAACATTGCAAGGCCTTCCTCTTTGAAAAAGATTTGCCACTATAAGCGATGCTCACAATTCAAGCACCCCTTTTGTTCCCACCCTGCCCCCAACACCCCCCCAAACAAAACAAAAAAATCACTACCCCAGGCAGAGTTTTGACTCCAAAAGGGAAAAGTGCTAGGAACTCCATGAAGGGACTTTGCTGTAGCTATTGATTTGATATGGATGGCACTCAGACACTACGGTGATGGGTGGCAATATAAAATCCTAAAATGTATATAAGTAAGAGACTTAGCTCTAAAGTAGCTGTAGAAAAGGAATACACCATTCCTTTTAACGATTTGTTTGAATATCCCTATTGATTTCAGGTGAGTTGCAGTGCTATAATTGAAAGGAGACTTTAGTCTAGAAAGTCCACATTGAATTAATTGGGAATTTCACCATTGACATCAATGGGAGCAAAATGGAGCCCTAAATCCTTTGGTGTAAAATACTTAAAGAAGTCCTGTTTCTCTTTAGGTATTTGGAGCTTCTTTAGCAGTGTCCACCATCTTAACTGTTGGCTTGTCTTTCTAGGCTGACCATTGATGTCATAAGGAAAACGAGTTGCTTTCACTATGATCAGCACTATGGCAAGAAGAAAGGTTGAGGAATGTGTGGGATAATTTGTTTTTACTTGCAGAAAAATGGAGCTGCACGGAAAATCTATCAGGAGAAAATTAAAGAGAGGCTGAAATAAGCAGCTACTTTGGTCTCCTCTGCTGTAGTAATGCTGAGACTAGAAAAGTGAAGGGTTTGTAAATTGGAAATTCAAATGAAGAATGAGAAAGAATAGCCAGTTTAATTCATTTTTTAGTGCTGTCTATAAAAATTATGGGCCATCTTAATAGAATGATGCATATAACTTTTTATTTCCTACTGTATGGCAGGATTGTGTTTCTTTCCTTTATTACAAAAGATTGCTGTTTTGTTACACTTTAGCAACCATCCTTACTACAACACAAATGTTAATCCCTATTGCATTTCACATATATTTCAGTACATTTTTTAAATGTTACATTTCAACTCTTAATTACATTGATATAAAAGAGGTTGAGGCTGCGGGGGAAAGGACTATGCCTGAACGGTTCTACTGCATAAACCTCCCACAGTGAAGGAACTAAATTAATAATATTTTAAATTTACCATGAACTGATGATGAAAACTCAGTATGAAAACAAGCTACTGTGTGCTTGGCAGCCCAGAGGAAACCAATGGAAGTTATGTTTCCTTTTGAAAAGTTAGCAGTTGTCATTTTTCATTATGAGAATTAATAGCAAAATTTGATCTTCCATCAGCATACCTATTTTAATTATTTTGTATTTAACATATCTTGTAAATTAAATGACTGGATCAAATGCAATTCAGTGCTTCTATTTATCATTTTACAGAGCTGCATGGATATTTAAATACAAGAACGCAGTTACTGAGAGTCCCAAAGAATTAAAGGCTTTGTTTTCAGTTCTTCTGAACACCTGTGATTTGGAGGTTTTCCAGCTCAAAGATGTCAAAGCAACTGTATTCCTTATCTTTGAAGATCGGTTTGTACAGAACATTTAATTTCTAGGCTTTTATGCAATCATCAGACAAGCCATTCCAGTTTGATACTGTATACTGGAGCATAAATATTTTGTTCACACAGGCAAGAAAGGTAGCTTAGGTAATCAAATGAGATCAGGTTACCAACAGATCAACATTCCTTAAAAAGTAATAGGTTCAGGCAGCCTGGTGGGGCTGAGGCAGCATGTTCTCTTCCTATGCATGGGTTCCAGTCCACTTCAAACATAAGCTCATGCTCCACTTGCTGAATGAAAGAATTGATTGATAATTGGTCTCCATTTGTCAGCATTTTTTTCCCATTAAGTGAAAAACAATTTCTTATAGGTTTAAGGGGTTTGAGCTGTCCCCATGGAGAATACTGGTGCAATCCCCAGATGATAAATATTTTATCAGTTAAATTTGTATTATGTAAAATACAGCATGTAGCTGCTGGAACCAAAATTGCAAAGAAAATAATGGAGTGTTATATAGAATTTGCCTTTAAGTCACTTTACAAATTAATTTACACACACACAAAACAATCTTTCTTGATAGCATTATTCGGCTCTTGTAAGTTGTTAGATGTAATGCAGTACATTTGTAACAGTTTCCAGAATTAGTGTCAACAAGGGATGTAATTTATTTGCAGGAAATACATGTATGTGAATTTCAAAACAATTTTGCTACAAGCAATAATTTCATTGTGAGTTAATTATTTTTCCAATTCCACAATTAGTCAATGATTCTGCATACACTTACACTTGGGCTTAATTTTTCTACAATGCCTTCCTATTTAGATTAATGAGGCTGCCCACATGCATAAAGTTAAGCATATGTGTAAATGTTTGCCAGTAAAGGCTTTAAGTAAGATTTCTGGGTCACATGACAATGGGATGAAGGTTGCAGATTCATATCACTTTCAATAGATTTTGAAGAAAGCACAATATTGAGGCTTGCTTGGAAAAAAGAATAAATTGATTATATTCTATAATCTACCACTCATGGTGTTTCACCTATTCATCAACATTGTCTAAACCCAGAAGTACCAAATGTGTCAAAACTCTGATTTATTGTTTTTTGAATTATTTATTTTTCTGCATTGTATTTTTTCTTCTTATGCATTACAATCTGTTTTTCTAGTTTTATAGCTATACAAAACATGATGGCAATTTTCTTTTAGGATGGATTTTCTTATTGCTTGCTGTATGTAATTGAAAACCAAGGTTTTCTCAGGATGCCGCTGAAGCAGTGCAACACCATCTGCATATGTTCTAAGAGATATGGACAGAAGCTCTCACAGAAATATGGACTTGTAGTAGAGAGCTTAATACCACTTAAGAGGAAATCTCCTTATTTCCATCTGACTGAGGTTTGTTTAGCTGATCAGCATAGGAAAGTTCAGTTCTTGCAACAAGTTCCAGTCTGGAACAAGTTTAGGTTATCCTTACTATTCACCTTTCATAGTGAGACCTCCACTCCCTGCAGCTTCTTCTGGTACATCCCCAGCCACAGCAACTGAGAGTTCAGTGTGCTTCTGAAGTACCAGATATAGGCACATCATGCACTTTGCTGATCAGTGAAACCCTTCACTGCACCCAGGGGCATGCTCAAAGCAGGGCAAGCAGGGGCACAGTCCCCCTCCCCCCCATAATCAGGGGGAGGCACAGAACTTCTCTGGCGCCAGGGTGTGTGGGGGGTGGGGGGGCGGGAAAGAGTGAGCTCCTCCAGCGCTGGGGCTGTGGCCAGCGCACAGAATCCGTGCCTTCAAAAGCCTCCAATTTTTATTCCTGTGAACACCCCTGACTGCATCAAATTAAAATAGGGCTAGCAGGGCCCGTGTTGTTGCCGTTTGGAAGAGATCTGCAGAACTTTCTTAAAGATTCCTGCTGAGGAAGGGAACAGTGAGTGGCCTAGTGACACTGCATCTTCCTCAACCTTAGGACTCCTATAAGGAGTCATGAGATGCCTTCCCGAAATGATTGTATATCTTGAGCTGAGGTGAGATGCCCCACATTAAAGGCTAAGGAATTACAGGAAGGGGGTTGTCAAAGGGTCTGGACATGTGAAATAAGGTTTGGATAAGAATCCAAACTTTTTGGGTCTTATCTAACCTGAACTTGACTCCCAAAACTTTTAAGGTCTACTCATTATTAGTCCTAATTAGGCCTAAAGTGTATTGAAGAGGATACACGTATATAAAATTGTCTCTTAGGGTATTCCTACTGTCTCAAGATTCTGATCACATTCTGGAATATGGCAAAATACTATGTAAACAGATCCTGTAGGTCACATTGTCTTACAACATAATACATTATAAAATATTCTGTGTATATTTTGCAAGAAAGTCTACAGCTCCTCCTTGTATATCGTTTTTTTGTATCTGAGTACACACTATGTAAGAATGTTTGAATGGCATGTAATTGTTTTGAGAACAGGGCCCTAAATGTATAAATAAATCCCAACCAGCTTTCTTCCAGGCAAATTAATTCAGGCTGCTTTACTGAACTAAATGATTTTATGTCTGCATGAATCATAAGAAATCAAAAAGAAATTAGGTTTCTGGTGTATATGGGAAATCAACATCTTAAATAAACTTGATCTTTTAAAATACCCTGCTTCTTTATATTGTGGAGGCCCCATAAAGCAATATTAATTTTATTTAAGTCTCAACTCTGATTTTAATGTTGTAAAGTTTAAGCAAAAACCTTAAGGAATTTGCAACAATCTGCACAATTTTATAAAAGAAGCTAAATATATTGTCCAGACTGAACCTGCTCTCTCTCTCATTCCTTATTCAGTTGTTCCTTATCTTAGCAAAATCCCCCCTAAAAATCCATAGAAGTTTTACCTGAATAAAGATTGAGTAAAGGTTTCAGGAATTGTTCCACATTATTGAACATCTTTTGACCTGAAATGAATGACCTCCTCTCTCTCACCAAAACCAATCAATCAAACACAAACTACGAATCATGTAGTTTCCAACTGTCTGATTGTGTTAGGCATTAGTAATTAATATTATATATACATTTTGTTCTGCATTTTACCATATACATTGTGTTTTGCATTTCTACAGGGACAATTTTAAACCAGGGACACAATAACTGTAATAATAATAACTAGGGCCAGACTCTGATACCTTTACTGCTGTTAGTATCACCTGATTTCACAAGTAGTCTGTTTGAAGTCAATGAGGATGCTTGTGGAGTAAGGTACTATTCAGTGTGAGTGAGGAGATCAGCATCTGGCCCTTAGTACTTTTAGAGCACTACTTCATTTAATTAATGTACCTGCTGTTACAGCCCAGTCAATAATCTTAACAAGAGTTGCCTTAATGGTTTCAAAAGCAAATCACTGTCACTCCCTGCTTATGTAATATGGGTGAGATGTACCCTTCTCACACATAGACCAAGTAAGTTGGTAAGGGTTGCTGGGAAAAGAAATATTCTCCCCCACCTGTGGACTGGAATGTTTATATAGGAATATCTAGAAACATTTCCAAATGATGGGCCCAAGTAACTTTGATGTAATTTTGCCTGAGTAAAAATTTAGGGCAGACTGCCCTTCCTATGGAAAAGTTCACAGAAAAGGACTGGAAGGAGAAAAACTCTGTTAGGTTCTTCTCACTGAATTCTCACCAGAATGTCCCATCGGGCATAGGGGCCTCCCTTCATCTCCCTTCCCCCACGAAGGGAGCTGTTCAACCCATGGGTCCCGTGAGATCTGGTGGAGATCCTGTATCTCTCAACCAGTTTCCTGGCAGTGCAGCTATATTGGACCATACTTGGCTTCCACTGCTCCTGGAGCCTCCCAAGTGTAGGTTCCACAGTGCAGATGGTCTCTGTCTCTATCTCTGTTCATACTTTCTTAGAATATATTCACTAGACTAAGAGCCACTGCTGGGTTTTGGGGAGGGGCAATGCATACAGTGCACCTGCTCCCTGCCCCCAGCCTACCCCCAAATCTTGCATTCCCCTCCTGCAAGATTGCACCCTATTGATTTCAATGGCAGCTCAGGGTACTTAGCACCTTGCAGGATCAGTGGCTTAATGAGGAGTAATGGCATAAAAGATGAGCCATTTAGAATGGAGGCTGTATGTTAGGAAAATTTCCCCAGTGGTAAGAACTACTAGATTGTGAACAGTATTCTCCCAAGGAAATGATGTCACTCTGTAGTGTAAACCTTAGACAGCAGAAAAATTCCCAGGTATAAGGCAACCCTGGACTATAAGTGCTACTTGAATTTTCAAGTCCACTTACAAAAATAATTCAAAATAATATCTTTTAGGAGGCTTCAGTGTGTTCCTGTTATCCTTGGGGAATGTTTTTGTACCATTCTTAATATTGGGGTGTTCTGGTACCACTTGATATCGGGATGTGTTTTCATGAGTATTCTGTGACTAGCACTTCTTAGGAATGTGTATATCTGCAATATCAGTCCTGTTCTTGCCATATTCTATAAGCAGGTTCTGCCTCATACCAGGCCTCTGATACAAGGGCTTATGTCTCAGGCTTTCTTCCTACTATAGCTAGTACCCAGGGCAAACACCTGTATGGAAGTGAGCCTCAATTTGGCCTTATATTAGGAAAGGGGTGAAAATGCCAGTGAGATAAAAAGCTGGAGGAAGATTGGAAATATAAGCAAGAAATGACATGAGATTCATACTGGAATAATTCAGATATTGCAGAAGAAAAATAAAACACAGATACTTAACAGGAGGGAGAAATTTTGAAAGTTCCACTGCCAAGAGACTTTCTGTAGGGGTAATAGTGAAAAGCAAATAATGAGTTTGCAATGCAATGTGGGTGAAATTAATGCAGCCCCATTGCTTGATCAATTTTTAAACCAGCCTTGGCAAAGCACTGGTGAATATACTGTGGGAAACAATCTTGCTCTGACATGGAGAAGATGCCTGAATAGGCCTTTTCCACTCTAATACAGGGTTGGCAATTCTGTGTACTATGTAACATCAATAGTCGTTCATGATATGGAAGTAGGAGATCAGTGTGCAAATGAAACTTGGCCGTGGTATGTGGTCTGATCCTGCAGTCCTTATAGAAGGAAAACTTCCAGGTTAGTTATGGGCATATTTTCTGACTGAAAATTCCCACTGAGATCAGTGGAGTCTTTTACCTACATAGATTACTGGAAGCCTAGGCACTTAGATGGTTTGATTTATAGGCCAGAAGTTTTTAGGAAAATATTCTAAATGTCTTCCTTATACATAAATAAGTCAAAGTGACTTTGATTTCCTTGCATTCCCAACTCTCCGTGAGGTCAGTCTGCACTGACTGTACCTTAGTTTTCTTTTGATTTGGACAGTTTAACTTAAGCAAAATTTGTACAGTTCAAAGACTGCAATTCTAAAGTGTAAAAAGAAATAGATCTGATGTTAGCTCCTGTTATTTATTAGGTAGAATTGTTTTGATATTGGAGCATTGCAAATCTCTTTGGGGATGGCCATTATCCAATATTTGTGTAAAGCTATTTGAACACTCTGTTATCCCCCTGGATGCTTCTCTTCCTCTTGCTGGACATCCTGAAATGATAATGACCAGGCAGTGCTTATTTGTGGAATTTACTGACAGATTACTTACTCCCTAAACCCTGCAGATCTCAGACAAGATTACGATGCTGCCAGGCAGATAAAGACAGTGAGTGTTTTCCTTTTTGTTCCCTCACTAGTTGTTTAATTTAAAATGTATTAAATTTGGTATTTAAATAAATTAACTGACAGCTGTAAGAGATCAGTTTTATAACACACAGCACGGTGCCTGATATTTGCAAATAGAAAGGTCTTAAAGGAAAAAAAGATGGTTGTAGAGAGATTGACAAAACTAATGCAAACTTTCCAATACAAGGTAGTCTTTTTTATTCTTTTGTACAGTATGATTACTAGGCATGCCGTTTTCACCACTTATTAGTGTATGTACAGCTAAAAAAGTATTTCAAGTAGAAAAAGATGTCATCCTGGAGGTACTGTGACAACAAACTATGCACTTTATTATTGTCACAATATGCTCTACCACAAGCTCCGCTATTTTGGCATGTATGTTCCTGCAAATCATGCTGCAGGGAGTTACACCCTTTTATTAAAGGGATGAACAGCTGGATACGCTCCAGACAATTTTTATGCCTTCCCTGGGGCCTCTAAAGATAAGTTTTATAAAATCTGTAGCTTGAAAGAACATTCTTTGAGAGAAACTCCTCCCTGCCCCCCACACACTAACACATAAATAATGCATTCTATTGTATTCTATACTATCCTGATATGTGGTCTGTCTGGGGAAAATGTTCTGTATATAATAAAATCCAAAATTCCCTTCCTGTGTTCATCCACAAGAATCTTCACCTAGTGTGAACTGAGCTCTGTATTATAATAGAAAATGAAAGCAGTGCCTATGATCGGACACTAAATCTGCTAAATTATAAAGTATGACCACCAATGACTTGTTGTTTATTATTTGTTTAACTCTAACAGCATCTTAGTGCAAAACAGAACAAAAAGAGGAAGAATGTCTTATTCTTCTGCACCAGATAGGGACTGGCTACAGAGTTTGCTTATACACACCAGATGTGTTCATCATAAGATCCTTTAATATTTTGCTCTGAAGTTTGATTAAATAAGGTATTTTGCATGTCGTGCCACCTAGTGGCTAAGCAGTATTCCATTATACCTCCCTGTGACAGAGTGCAGGGTGTGAGTAGGTGAGCCTACACTCTGATCACTTAGATGCAAATTAGCATCCCTGGAGAAGCTGACTAAGGTCTGGTGGGCTGGGTGAGTGTGTGTAAAAACTCAATTGATGCCATCAGCCCAGGGCAGATAAGCACAGGAAGGAAGTGCAGGGGGGGAGAAAGGGACGAACAGGGCTAGCTTAGTCTAGTCATACAGAGAATGTCTGCACAGCAACTAGACACGTATGGGTGACCTATGTTAGCCAGCTTGGGCTGGGGGGCTGTTTCATTGCTGTCTAGACTTCTGCACTCAGGCTGCAGCCCGGGCCCTAATACCTTGCAGGGTGGGAGGGTCTCAGAGCTCAGGCTCCAGCCCTCGCCTGTATGTCTACACAGCAATGAAGCAGTCCCACAGCCCAATCCCTGTGAGCTCAAGTCAGCTGACCCAGGTCAGCCTCAGGTTTTTCTTTCCTGTGTGTAGATATGACCACAGAGGCCTCAGAGTAGGGAGACTTCTGTTCCTCTCGTGTCCTACTGAGAAAGTCTAAAGCTCAGCAAATATTGTAAACAGGCAGGAGCACGGGGGACTGAGGTGATATTGGTGTAGAGAAACAAGCATAAAGTTTCACTGACAGCACACCCTGTGGAGTCCATATGGTTTCTGGTGAGAACAGGATGGGGGTGGAGTTGTGCCCTGTTACATTTGGGGCCTTGTCCAGCCATTGTGACAGAAGACCATATGGGGAAAGCTGGTTCGAAGAGTTGGCATTTGGGTGATGGAGCAGACCCTGTAATGGTTAGTGGAGCAACAAAAAAAGATGCAGAAAGCTATACAATCATTCCAGGAAACCTACTTCATGGAATGGCAGTCCCTCCTTGCATGGAAGGCTAAGCAGCAGAAGAGTCTGCAGGAGTTCATAAAGGAGCAAGCACAAGTGCAGGAGCAACTGATATGCGGTCTGGTGAGTCTTGCAACTGGTGACAGCACTAGGATACAGGGGGAGAGCCTGTGTACGATGGTTAAAATTTTTTTAGACAACTAGATGTCCTCAAGTCACCAAGGCCTGATGAAATACATCCTTGTATACTCAAGGAGCTGACTGAGGAGATATCTGAGCCATTAGTGATTATCTTTGAAAGGTCATAGAAGACAGGAGAGATTCCAGAGGATTGGAAAAGGGCAAGTATAGTGCCAATCTATACAAAGGAAAATAAGGACAACCTGGGGAATTATAGACCAGTCAGCTTAAGTTCAGTACTCAGAAATATAATGGAGCAAATGAGTAAGCAATCAATTCCCAAACACCTAGAAGATAATAAGGTGATTAGCAACAGTCAGCATGGATTTGTCAAGAACAAATTGTCTCAAACCAACCTAATAGCTTTCTTTGACTGGGTAACAAGCCTTGTGAATAGAAGAGAAGTGGTAGCTGTGGTATATCTTGACTTTAGTAAGGCTTTTGTTCTTGTCTTGCATGACCTTCTCATAAACAAGCTAGGGAAATACAACCTAGATGGAGCTACTATAAGGTGGGTGCATAACTGGTTGGGAAAAAAAAACATTCCCAGAGAGTAGTTATCAGTGGTTCACAGTCAAGGTGGAAGGGCATAATGAGTGGGGTCCTGCAGGGATTAGTTCTGGGTCTGGTTCTCTTCAGTATATTCATCCATGATTTAGATAATGACACAGAGAGTACACTTATGAAGTTTGCAAACAATACCAAGCTGAGAGGGGTTGCAAGTGCTGTGGAAGATAGAATTAAAAATCAAAATTATCTGGACAAACTGGAGAAATGGTCAGAAGTAAATAGGATGAAATTCAATAAGGACAGAAGCAAAGTACACCACGTAGGAAGGAACAATCAGTTGCACGCATACAAAATGGGAAATGACTGCCTAGGAAGGAATATTGCAGAAAGATCTTGTGTTATAGATGACAACAAAATATATATGAGTCAACAGTGTAACACTGTTGAAACCAGAGCAAATATCAGTCTGGAATGTATTAGCTGGAATGTTATAAGCAAGACATGAGAAGTAATTCTTACACTCTGCTCCATGCTGATTAGGCCTCAACTGGAGTATTGTGTCCAGTTCTGAGCGCCATGTTTCAGCAAAGATGTGGACAAATTGGAGAAAGTCCACAGAAGAGCAACAAAAATGATTAAAGGTTTAGAAAACATGAACTATGAGGGAAGATTGAAAAAATTGGGTTTGTTTAGTTTGGAGAAGAGAAGACTGAGAGGGAATTGTGACAGATTCCCCCTAGGGAGTCACCTGGAACTGGGGTACCAATGACTAAGCCCTTTGTCTCACCAGCCTGGGCTCCCTCTCGCACTGTGCTGCTGTGACAAGCTGTAGATCGCTCCCTATCCAGCATTCACACAGGCAGGGACACACCCAGCCCCAGTTATGAATGCTCTGCCCGCCATTGCATGAACCAGCAAGAGAGGCTCCAGCCAAAATACCAGCAGCCTAGGACCCTGGAGCTGTACTATCATGCCCTGGTCAAAAGCCCTACCAGTATTGATTAGCACAATTTCCCAGTTTGCCCCTCCCTTGCTGTGGAGAGGAATATGCACAAAACCTTTGGTAACTGAGATGAGGTTTTCTCCAAACACTTCACTCAAACCACAGTGTTTTAGGTAAAATATAAAACAGATTTAGCTACAGAAATTTAGATTTTAAATTATTATAAGTGATAGCAAACAGATCAAAGTTTATTAGCTAGCAAATAAACAAATTAAGCAGTGTCTTGGCCAGTTAGTACAAGCAGGTTAGTTTTTGCATACGCTGGCAGACTTCCCTCTTTCCTGCCTGGGGTCCCCCTTCCCCAGTTCAGTTTTTGTTCCTTAGGTATTTTCACATGTTCTCTTGTGTGGGGACTGAGACCCTCTCAGGACGCAGGGTTAGGGGGAAGGGATAGCTCAGTGGTTTGCACATTGGCCTTCTAAACCCAGAGTTATGGCCTCAATCCTTGAGGGGGCCATTTAGGGGTCTGGGGCAAAAATCTGTCTGGGGATTGGTCCTGCTTTGAGCAGGGAGTTGGACTAGATGACCTCCTGAGGTCTCTTCCAGCCCTGATATTCTATGATGTCATTTCCTTCTTTTATATCTTCTTCCAACTTGCTGGTGTTCCATTCTGTCATAGACCTGCTCCATCGCTGCAAATTCCAAAACAATGTGCCCAATCAAGGCCTCTGTCTTGGACAAAATTATTTAATAGTTTAAAAACCTCTTCACTTGTTGCTTTTGTTGGAAGTGGACAGTAAAACCAAAATTCCTTTTTTAAATCTGTTGCTATAGCAAAACAAATATACACCAGTAACTGTGCAGCATTTGATATATTGGTAGACTCATCTATCAGTATTCATCATAGCCCATATTATTCAATTCTATCTAGGAACTCCTCTTTTACATCAGTGACCCTCTCAGCAATATGGCACGAAACTCTGTCTTTAGTAAGTGGGATCGTGTCTAGCTGTGATGCTGTTTTCTCTCCTATCATCACAGCACACATATCCTTTGCACCTGGAAGTAGTAGTTTCTCATGAATGTTGTGTGGCTTACCAGCTTTGACAATGCATAAAGCTACACAGTAAGAAGACTCAGTAGCCTTCATGTTAACAGTGCTGTACGCGTCAACAGCTTTTTTTATCATTGTAACGGGGTCAGCACCCACCTCTCATGAGCACCCCCTCTGGTTGGGTGTGTTCACGATCTTGAAACCAGTCCAGCCCTGGTATGGGGCTGTATCCATAGGGCTTCCTCCCTGGGGACACTATCTTCCTGTGGCCCTCCCCAGGCTTAGTCTCCACTCAGTGTCTGCAGCCAGCCAGGAGCTCCTTCATTGCTTCCCTGGTCCCTGCTTGCAAACTGTCTTTGGTGCAGTCCTAGCAGCCAACCAGGAGCCTTTCACTCCCCCTGTCCCTGCCCTCACTTAGCTGTCCATTGTGCTGCAGTTCCTTCAGCCAGCTAGGCATGCAGTCATTTCTTCTCCAGCTTCCAGCAGCAACCAAGTGGTGCTTTGTTCTGCAGCTCTTTTTATATGGCTCTCTTGGGCCCTGATTGGCTGCTTCCCCTGCAGCCACTCTAGCCCGTTTGGAGGACCTCTCCACTACTGCTTTCTTGGGATGGCTGTAGCAGAATCCTAAGGCCTCCAACAGGGGCCTTTAGGCCTAATCCACCCCACTATAGTCCTCTTAACTCATTGAGCTTCCTCTGAAAAAAAACAACAACCTTCTATGGGTTTAGATACCAAGAGGTAGGTTGTCTTGTTTCGAGATGCCAGCATAGCTTGCAGGGCTGCATACTTTTGTTTGCAGTCTTTTTTTTTTTTGCAGTACTTTGCTGCATACAACATGTTTAGGCCTCGGTGCATTGCTGGACCCACTCCACATAATGCCCAGTTTCAAATGAGGTTTGTCATATTTTCAGCTTCTATGTTTTGATGGAACCTCCACTGCTGTCCACATTTCAGCCTGCGTTATATGCTTTTCTCCCTTTGTCACAAAACGGTCCATTTTCTCATACAACCTGTCACTATAAATGCGCTCCTGATAATGTTTTCATGTTTTGGGGCAAAAATCATGCAATGGATGTCTGACCTGTCACAGTTGCTAACAGAGCCCTGTGTGGGACTAGTGAAGAGTCCTGTGCAGTTGTGGCTTCTGCTGGCACCCTGGGTTCTCGCTGTCAGAACCGCTCAGCTCTGGCTCTGGCTCTCAGCTCGGGCTGCTGCTATCAGAGCAGGGTGCATTGTAGCTCCCCCTGTCAGCCCAGGCTCCTGCTGTCAGAGTGGAGCAGGCTGCAGCTCCGCCTGTCATCCTGGGCTCCCACTGCCAGGCTGTGGCTCTGGCTCTCAACCTGGGCTCCCGCTGACTGTGGCTGCCACTATCAGCCCTGGATTTGCGTGGCCCTTCTGCATGAGCTCCAGCTACCCAGAACTGACAGCTGGAGCTATTTAAAAAAAAAACACAGCTCACACCTCCCTTTACATATTTCTATGCCTCCCTTGGGAGGATCATACTTTGAGACCCGCTGGCCATGAGTGCAGAGGACTGGACTAGATGACCTCTCGATGTCCCTTCCAATCCTATGATTCTATGGGCCCCAGAGACAACCCTGATGCACTTTTATTAACTTTAGAGAGAGTAGTAATGGGAGCCAGATGGGATAAGGGATCATGAGCCCTCCATGTGTCAATCTATTTGTCAGGAGAAGCCCAGGTGGTCTACATGGACTTTAGTGAGGAAGGGCCTGGGACCATGATAGAGTAAAGGCGGCTGTCCTGGACAGAGTTGGCCTTCTGGGCAAAATTTTTTTTTATTTACCTAGAAAAAATAGTCCATAGTGACCAGGTAATGATGTCCTCTGAATTCGCGCAAATCTGCAGCTAGTCTCTTCCAAGATCTGCCTGGTAGAGGTGGTGTTGTTAGTAAAGGTTCTTTGTGTTGTGTTGGTCTGTTAGTTTTGCAATGTTCACATGCAGACATTTTATTCTTTATGTCCTTTCTGATGCCCGACTACCACACTGACTGGCTGGCCCATTCACAGCATTTAGTTAATCATTGATGGCCTTCATGGATGAGGTTTAGAATTTCTCCTCTCATTTCATTTGAAATTGTGATGCGATTGCCTTTATTCACAAGTCCATTTAACTCACTTAATTATTTCACTTCCTTCGTCCCCTTTAGATACTTGGGCCAGCCACTGCTAATGTAACTTAGAACTTCCTGAAGCTGTGTTCTGTTGAGGTTATTTTTAGTAGCTGTCATTGTTTTCTTGATGTTGGTTTGTATGTGTCCAAAGCATCCATGTATGTCTTTTTCATCTTTGATCTCATGAGTAGTGAGTGTGATGATGGGCTTCATGACAGAGTGTCTGGTACAAGTAAATTACTCCAAAGAACATATTTAGCAACTGGGTTATATCACAGTAGCTCAGTGGCATCTCAGCTGTGCTTGATCCAGGTCTTTTCCGTTGATGAGGGTTACACACAATTTATGGTCTGTTGATGTAAATGAATCCAGTCCACACAGATATCTGTAAAAGTTCTCACGTGCCCATGCACTTGCCAGGCACTCCTTTTCAGTCTGTGTGTGTCATTTTTCTGCTTCTGTGAGTGTTCAAGAGCAAAATGCACCTGGCTTCTACCAAGAGCTGTGTTATTGCAACCATACACCACCTAGCCATAGCTGGCAACATCCACGCTGACCGTTGTGGCTTTGTTCACATTATAGTGCTTGAGAACTGGAGATGCTGAGATCATTTCTTTTACCTTTTTGAAGGCAATTTCTTTATTTTGGTCTCCATAGCCAAGATGTCTTTAACATTTCATTCTAGTTTTGTCACTGTAATAAGGTCTTGTGGGTATTGATCAAGGTACTGTAATTTACCATCCCCACTATACATTTCAGGTCTGGTACATTAGTTGGTCCATTCAGTTCTTGAATTGCTTTTATTTTTTTAGGGCTAGGACTGATTCCATCTCTGTTTACTGTCTGTCCCAAAAATGTGATTTGGGATAGGCAGAAAATGCAATTTTCCTTGTTTATCTTCAGCCAGATTGACTGATTAGGCTTGTGACTTCATTGAGGGTTTTGTTGTGTTCTTCTATCCATGTTCCATATATCAAAATGTCATCCATGAAAACTACAGATCCATTTGTGTTTGTTAGCAGGTCTGCCATCTTACTTTGGAAAATGTCAGGTGCACTGGTAATCCCAAAAGTAATCTTCAGAGGTAAAATTTCCCAAAGGGTTTGATAAATGTGGTCAGCTTGGAGAATACTGTAGCTACTTTTAGTTTTGGGAGGAAGTCTTCCAGTATTGGGAGGGTATATTTTTCTCTCATAACAACTTCACTGGGTCTTTTAAGATCCACACAGACTTGTATTTTTCCATGTTTCTTTATAATTGGTACAACTGGGGAACACTATGCTATCGGCTCAGAGATTTTCTCGAGTATTCCAATCCACTCCATTCTTTTAAACTAAGTTTTCACTGTATGAAGTAAAAGGATAGCAATCCTACAAGGTGTTTGTACACTGTATAGTTCAAAATTGTCTCCTAAGATTATTTGTACTGGATCTCCTTTCTCACTAGGCCCATCATGGCTGCCACACTATGGCAGAGAAGGTGGTTGGTCTTTCATCCTGTGATAATATGCACTCTGAATGAATACCTTTTTGTCTTTAAAAGTTGTTTCCATGGTGAGCAGACCCGTGCAGTTCAGAAAACCTCTTAGGATAATCAGAGCTGTGTCAGGTGACTTCTGCTCTAGGAAGGTTTAAAGGTGATTGTTAGGAGCTGACATCACTGTTATCTCAGAAGAGACTGAGTGAATTTTAAAGTCAATTGTCTTTCCATGAATATTCAGTTTCAGTCTCCAGGCAAGTTCTATGTCATTGCAAGTGTTAGATTCCAGAAACAACGGCTCTTGATTAGCTATAATATGAGTCAACAGCCTGACTGCTTCAATGTGGCAACCAGCTGCACAATGTCCATATTTCATGCATTTATTACACTATGTGCCTCTAGCTGGACTTGCATCCTGTCTTGGGGTATGACTTTTTCTACATCGTGTGCATGTAGGCTGGAATTTGTCTTTCTTCGCCTGGGAGTCCCCTCTCCTTGCCTCAGAAGCTTTATGATAATGACTTAACATTCAAGTGTCAAGTTTCTAAGCTAGTGTCAGGGTTTTCAATTTTGTCAAGTTGCTCTAGTTTCTGCTGTCTCAGCTCAGATTGTGTTGCTCTCTGTATAGCTGTGGCTAGGGTTACATCTGTCTTCACTTGTATCTGCTGTGAAAGATTTTTATCTACTAACCCAATAACCATCCTGTCTCTGATACTTTCATTTTTTGCATTCCCCAAATCACAATTTTCAGCTACTATATGCAGAGTGCTTATGAAACATTCACTATTTCCCCCTTGGTCTTGAATTCTCTGATGGAAACATGCTTATTCATAAACCACATTTCTCTGAGATATAAAGTATACATCAGACATAGCCAGAGCCCCTTCATAGTCATCTTGATGATTGTCTTTGGCAAAGTCAAAGGATTTAAAGAGATGCTGTCATAAACAGATAGTTAAGGGTTAATGTATCTTTTACCTGTAAAGGGTTAAGAAGCTCAGTAAACCTGGCTGACACCTGACCAGAGGACCAATTGGGGGACGAGATACTTTCAAATCTCGGTGGAGGGAAGCCTTTGTTTGTGCTGTTGTTTTGTTCTTTGTTCGCTCTTGGGGCTAAGAGAGGCCAGACGTGCAACCAGGTCTTTCTCCAATTTTTCTGAAACAGTCTTTCATGTTCAAAATAGTAAGTACTAGCTAGAAAAGGCAGATTAGTCTTATGGTTGTTCTCTTAACTTGTGAATGTGTATTTTGCTGGAAGAATTTTTACCTCTGTTTGCTGTAACTTATATCTTAGGCTAAGGGGGAGGGAGTCCCTCTAGTCTATATAAGCTGAAGACCCTCTAAACATTTTCCATCCTAATTTTACAGAGATAATTTTTACTTTTTCTTTCTTTAATTAAAAGCTTTCTTTTTTAAGAACCTGATTGATTTCCCCCCCCCCCTTGTTTAAGACCCAAGGGGATTGGGTCTGAACTCATCAGGGACTGGTGGGGGGGAAAGAGGGGGAGGGAAAGGTTAACTCCTCTCTGTTTTAAGATCCAAGGAGTTTGGATCAGTGTAATCTCTCAGGGTAACCCAGGGAAGGGAAAGTCTGGGAGGGGGAAAGGAGGGGGAATGGTTTATTTCTCTTTGTTTTAAAACCCAAGGGGTTTGGATCCTGGGTCCCCTGGGACTGTTTTGGGGGGACAGGGAGTGTACCAGACACTGGAATTTCTGGTTGGTGGCAGCGCTATCAGATCTAAACTAGGAATTAAACTTAGAAGCGTATATGCAGGTCCACACTTTTTGGACGCTAAAGTTCAAAGTGGGAAAAATACCTTGACAGATGCTCTGCCTGCTTCCTCATAGCATAAATTAAAGAAGATACCTGTAGATCGTCAGTTTCTTTGTGAAGTTTGTTTGCCATTTGAAATCTTGCAAAATACTGCTTCCAGTATGTCCATTGTGAAGGTTTGTCAAAACTGAAGTTCTCTGGGGGCATTGAAGAGTGGCATGTTAATGAGAACCTGCACCTCTGTTGCTTTGTTCATTCTGTTTCTGTTGTTAGTTTACTCCTGACACCTCATGTTCCTGTATCAGTTATGGACTGGTTATAGAGCTTGTTTATACATACTAGATGTGTTCATCAGGAGTTCCTTCAATGCTCTGGCAGGTATGGTTGAAGTTCATTTAAATAAGGTATTTTATGCACAGTGCCACCTAGGGGCCAAACAGTATAATACAGTTTAGCATTCCATTGCAAAGCATATACTGCCTTCAAAGAGAGTACAGTGTCTAATATGTATGAAAACAAGGTAATACATATGGTGCAGAGCATAATCAGGTGTACTATGTTTGGGTTCTCTGTATATGTGGTGTGAGGAAAAGGTGGATAATATATCTTTCTCGAGTGAGAGGATTAGGGTTCATAGGCTTTGTGGAAAGGGGTGTATTTTAAGGAGGAGAGAGTACAGGTCTGATGGACTAGCTCAGGGAGGAAGCAACCAAGCATACTTTATCTACACATTATTTAAATAGGAAGGTGAAATCAATATTCTTATTCTGTAGTGTAAAACTTAGACAGCAGAGAGGTTAGAATTTCCAGGTGTAAGAATGATAATCCAGGGTTAGAAAGACTATTTGAATCTTCATGGTAACTCGAAAAATTCATTCCAAATGGTTTGGAAATGAACAATAAACAAAAGCGTAATGCTGTTATATTGAGCTGAGCTGGAGGAGACATACACAGAAATGCAGTGTGGTTCATTGTTCGCTCCAGTCTTAATATTTTCATTATTGAGCTGGAAGAAGGGGTAGATAGGAGAGGGCAGAATGTCAGACATTCCATCACTCTAGGGAAGTGCAGATGCTGTAACACTGCTGAATGAGTTGGGCTGGGGCCTGCTGCTTTCGGGGTGGCTAGTCTTGGAGTGAGAGGCACTCACCCTGAACAGCCCTTGTGTTTGGGACAGTGCAATGGCTGCAACTGTGGCTAATCCTACTCAAGGGGAATTTTCCTTACACCCTCTTTCCCTATTGCACACCTTTACAGAAGGGAACCTCACTTTGGCTTTGTAGCAGGGTGGTCACCTGCTTCGGCAAAGGGCTTAAAACAGCCCAGGAGAGGGCAGTGTCTGGGATCAAACAGTTCCCAGGCTGAGTGGGGAAGTAGGCTCAGCTATGGCCACGCCTCAGTCAGGGCTCAGCTGGCCCTTATAAGAGGGCAGTGGGCCACGAGCACCAACAGACTCTCTAGCCTGTTGAGAGGGAGGGATCTGGCTGCTGGGAGCGTACCAAGGTACCTGAGCTGGAGGAGGGTTAGGGGAAGGCCTAGGGAGCTGGGGAGCTCCAGCCTGGAAACCCCCAGGCTGCGGCCTAGTGGAAGGCCAAATAGGTACTGGGATTGCAGGGGGCAGCCCAAAGGGGTAGGCAGAGGCAGTAGGTCCAGACCCAACCTTGTCTGTGATGAGTGGCTTATACTGCAGTCTGCCCAGTGAATGGAGGCTAGATGGAGACAAGGCAGTAGCCAAAGACTGAGGCGAGGTGGGGATAGTGGGTGGGGTTCCCCCAGGGAGGGGAGACCCAGAGACTGAAGGGTGTACTGCCAGGGGGCTGCACCCCTGCATGCAAAGGGCACCAGGTTCAGGAAGGACATGGGGGCCAGCGGAAGCGGGACACCAGCTGACAGAGGGCACTCCTGAAGCTGGAAGCTAATTCCCTGAGCAACCAGCAGGAGTCCCGCGTGGCTACAAGTGGTGGAGAATGTGGGCATGTGCAGTCTGCCCCCGATACAAGGGGCCAGGGCAAGGACAGCAGGGACAGGACCCTAACTGGACCACGAGAAGTCCCGGGCGGCACAGAGGCGGGGAGCCTGCTGCAGGTGCTGGGTACCCGGACACATTAGGAGGCATTGCCCCCTCAGGGAACTGAGTGGCAGCTAGAGGAGGTGACTGTGGGCCCAGAAGGGCCAGAATTAGAGGCAGAATTGGTCACGGGGACGGAGGGGATCTCGAAGGAGGTTGAGACCCTGACTGTCACTGGGCCGGTCTCCAATAAAGAAACCCAGACTGAGTGGGCCCGGCAAGAGGCTGGGGCCCAGAAGGCAGCGGCGGCTCCAGGCACCAGCACATCGAGCGGGTGCCTGGGGCGGCATGCCCACAGAGGGTGCCCTGCTGGTCCCTGCAAGGGCAGCAGTGAGGCTGCCTTTGGCGGCGCGCCTGCGGGAGGTCCGCTGGTCCCGTGGATTCGGCAGCAATTCGGCGGCGTGTATGCTGAATCCGCGGGACCGGAAGACCTCCTGCAGGCAAACGGCCGAATTCGCGGGACCGGGAACCTCCCGCAGGCAAGCTCCTGAAAGGCAGCCTGCCTGCCATGCTTGGGGCAGCAAAAAAGCTAGAGCTGCCCCTGCCAGGAAGGCTACATCCAAGAGACCCAGAACCTGAAGGAAGAGGCGCGGGTGCGGCTAGAGGCCATGGACCTGGCCTGTCGGAAGGCGGAGGTACAGGACTGGAGGATGGCCTGAGGTTGGGAGCCCTCCAAAAGAGAACAGGCGGCCCTGGAGGGCCACCCAGTAGGCAGCACGCCAGTGTGCAAAGGCACCGGGTCCGGGAGGGACATGGGGGCCAGTGGAAGGGGACACCGGCCAACAGAGGGCATTCTGGAGGCTGGAAGCTAATTCCCTGAGCAACCAGCAGGAGGAACCGCAGGGGTGAATCCCACACGGCTACAGGCTTTATATTAAAAGAGAAGTGAAAACACCGATGAGAAAAAGGAATGGTCTAAATTAACTTAATCCTGCCTCAGTCTAGGGGGGAAGACTGGATGACCTCTTGAGGTCTCTTCCAGCCCTATAGTTTCATGATAGTGTTATATAGGAAGACTGGAAATATGAACATGATATGGCATGAGATAAAACAGATACTTAACTGGAGGGAGAAACGTTGATGGCAGTAATTACAGAAATGATTTTCTGTAGGGGTGATAATGAACAGCAAATAATATGAGTTTGCAATGCATTGTGGGTGAAATTCACCCTCTTGCAGGGGCCAGCATAAGTCCTTTACTCCACTTAAACACTGGAAAGGGCTTTATGCTGGCTCCCTGCATGGGATGAATTTCAACTCTAAATCTGTATATAGGCAGTAGCACAAAAATAGGAACCCTGATTCTTTCAGCACCCACAGTCTTAACTCACTTCATTTCCATTTTTGATGCTCAGACTGTTTAATTTTGTGAATAGCAAAACTGACTCTTAAAAACTAATTTCTTAATTTAGCTCCCACTAGCAAAGCACCAAGCAGGGGAAAAAAGGGTCCCTTGATGTGCACATAATAAATTGCTGTGTTTAGAGTTTGTATTAGGCAAGAAAACCATAATCTTCTGATTACAGTTGAATATGAAAAGTGCTAATTCATGAGCTTTGGCATTCCAATTATTTTGTTATTAGTATATACTACATCCACCTGCACTTCTGTCTTGGCATCATTTCAGAAAACGCTATATCAGGATGCATTTTTCTAAGAGAGTGAATGGAAAAGTTAAGCGAGGTAATGTGAGTTTTGTATGATTTAAGGCTGCTACTTTTCAGAGCAGTGGTACAAGGTGTTTTTAAATTGTTCTGAGAAGGAAGAAAGGAAATGAGCAAAAAATGCAATTCTCATTGAAATTTTAGACCCCTTCAATCAAGAATTTTTATCCTTGAAATATTTATTGTGAACGTCTGCAAATGGCTTAATATTTCTTACTGTCAGTAAGAGAACTGCATTCATTTTTAATTATAAATCATTATTCTCTCATTCTCTTCTGGATGAGTTTAGTCACACACGTGATTACTCAAGTCCTCTTACTATACAATTAAAATGTGAAGCAAAGGGAAGCAAATGCAAAGAAATTCAGGGGTTCATAAGCCCTTGAAGGATACATTTTTCACTGTTTACTGGTCAGATGCTCAGGGAATAGATGAAAACAGTGAATGACCTGCTGTGATTTATGTATTGAAAGATGTAGTGACTCCAGATTCTGGCATTAGATGCACCAAAATAATCTAATCAATGGTTTGCACATTGTCCTGCTAAACCCAGGGTTGTGAGTTCAATCCTTGAGGGGGCCATTTAGGGAACTGGGGTAAAAATCTGTCTGGAAAGTGGCCCTGCTTTCAGCAGGGGGTTGGACTAGATGACCTCCTGAGGTCCCTTCCAACCTTGATATTCTATGATTTCTAAAACCAGAGAGGTGTTGAGAATGCCCAACTCCCAGGGATTGGCGGATTAGCTAATGCCTCTGAGATTTTAAAGGCACTTTTGCTATTCCAGTGTACAAACTAATCAAAATGTCAGCAATCCAAATAAAAATTAAACAGTAAGACTGTGTGTTCACTGGATTTTGGCCCTGACTCTTTGAAGGGTGTGATTTCTAATTGTGTGTTATAGCAGGACCAGGAACCAAATATTACACATTGCTAAAACTATAATTTCAAGGGACAGCCAAGCAGAAGGCAGCATGGGTCTAGGATCTCTAATGCAATATATCTTATTTCTCATTATTCATATAGCCCTGATATTTTCATGCCATGCAGGCTTCTTTATATTGCTATAGTAGGATAAGGAAACTGTACTGTGGGTAAAATTTATCCCTGGGGATAATCCCAGTATACAAGGAGGAGGGTCTCCATCTGTCATAGAGTTGCCAGAACTGCTCTTTGGTGTCCCGTCATGGTTCCCAGCATAGGTATGTTCCAGGTGCATGGACAGCATGTGCCAGGAATAAGGCTGGAACACACAGCACTTGGCTATTCTGAGTTCCCTAAGGAAGCATGGGGAGTCTGAGCATAAGCTAGTACAGCCCTGAGGCTACTCTAATTTACTCAAGAACCAGACAGCCCCAGAATTCAGGAAGTGCAAAAGTGACTTTAGACTACTTCTATCCCTTCGTTCCATTCCTGCGCCTATCATAGGAATGGAGGAACAGAAGAGTTGGGGTTTAATTTACAACACTAGAGGATATTATTGGAAAGTCTATTTTCTCATCTGTGTTCAGAAGATCTGTGCATGGCTTGTAGAAAAAATGAAGTGATTGCAATATAAAAGCCTAGAAAGATTAAATAAATCACAATCTTCTTAGCTATAATTAAGGCTGTGTTTATGTCACAGAGGTTATGGAAGTCACAGAATCTGTGACTTCCAGAGACCTCTGTGACATTTTCTGCTTCGGCCCCAGGGACTGCGGGACTGGAGCTGGCAGTCAGTGGGGCCCTGGCGGGGTTCCAGTGATGGGTGACAGAAGGCTGTTGCCTGTCACTATAACCCTGCAGGGGGCCCTCCTCAGGGTTCCAGGGATGGGCAACAGCCTGAGGGGAGGGCCTCCAGCAATTGGCTGGGGGTGATGATCTCAGTTACAGAAAGCAAATCCAGAGTAACTCCAGTGAGTTTGCACATTGGAAGCTGGAAAGATTGGAATCTGGCATATTGAGCAGTCCCGGTTTAGGAATGGAAAATGCATTCAAAATAAACTCGGCTTTAATGTACTTTTGGAACTTAAATATAAGCTATTAAAAGTTATTAAAATTAGAATATATTTTTCAAAGGGCTGAAGAAAGGTTTAATATTAGTCTGAATATATAACCACTGATGATAAAAAACTAGCTTGGAGTGTTGAGAAAGTGTTCATGGGAGAAATAAAAAATATTTTAATAAATACAAACTCGAGGTTTTTTTTGTTTTTTAAAGAGAAGTCAAAACAAACTCTTTTCATACTTGGTGGAGAAGATAATGACAGAATGTGCTGCTTAGATGATTTCTAATCCTCTGCTGATGGGGGGAATCTCATCTAAGCACTGCAGCTGAAAAGAAAAAGCTTAATGGAAAAGAAATTAGAAAAAACTTTGAATTAGCATTATCAGTTATTAAGACACTTAAATGAGTCTCAAATGGTGAAGTGAAACACTGGCAATTAATATTCAAATAAAAGCATATCATCTCTTAAGTGAAAGTCTTTAAATCATAAAAAAACCTCTGAAGATATAACAATATTTTATGAAAAAACATGTCTAAGACTAAGTTTAAAAATCTGTATTACATCAGTGCTGTCTGGATTCCATTCAACCAAACCCCTAACTGAAACAAGATGCTTTTTATGTAGATTATTTTTTATCTTAAAAATGGAGGATTGCAGTTTTCTGGAAATGGTTTTAGTAAAATGAATATACATTTATATCCGATTCATTTTCCTTTGCTGAGACTGCTATTAATTGTCAGTAAGAGGTGTAAGACCTCTGAATATAAAAATTCCAGTGCAAGTTGAGATTTCATATCCATGCAGATATATCAGCAACAAGACTTGACAGGCTGGCATATATTTTCAGAGGGATTTTTTTTTTATGCCTTAGGTGGATTGAGATACATGGTCTAAGGCCAGGGTATTTGCTGGTAATTATTTGGGTTTACATCCTTCAAACATTTCTGCATGTGATTTCAGTGGGATTACTCACATGCTTATAGTTACGTGTGTTTTGGAGAAATGTGAGATGAAATCCTAGTTATGCTGAAGTCAATAGCAAAACTCCAATGATTTCAGTAGAGCCACACTGCCTCTCAAACAGGAATTGTTTCTGAAACATAGTACAGAGATGGAAAAAATAGATGTGGTCCTGCCAAGGAATTCTTTTCTGCATTAGAATTTTAAATCTCCTGGGTCTGGCTTACACAAGGAGCCTTTCAGGAGATGCCACATTATCTTTCAGGGACCTAACTGAGATAAATAAGGACAGTGAGCTTAACAATGTTTTGCTACTAGTACAGTGTCTGGATATTAAAATAGAAAATCTGGGAACCTAGAAAAGAAAACAAACCAACTAGCTGGTAATTTGGTATCAGTTATCAACAATTTGGAAAAGTGGATGTCAATGTTATAAGGAGCAAAGAGTCCTGTGGCACCTTATAGACTAACAGACGTATTGGAGCATGAGCTTTCGTGGGTGAATACCCACTTCGTCGGATGCATGTAGTGGAAATTTCCATAGGCAAGTATATATATGCAAGCAAGAATCAGGCTGGAGATAACGAGGTTAGTTCAATCAGGGAGGATGAGGCCTTCTTCTAGCAGTTGAGGTGTGAACACCAAGGGAGGAGAAACTGCTTATGTAGTTGGCTAGCTATTCACAGTCTTTGTTTAATCCTGAGCTGATGGTGTCAAATTTGCAGATGAACTGAAGCTCAGCAGTTTCTCTTGGAAGATCCTGAAGTTTTTTTGCTGCAGGATGGCTACCTTTAAATCTGCTATTGTGTGTCCAGGGAGATTGAAATGTTCTCCTACAGGTTTTCATATATTGCCATTCCTAATATCTGATTTGTGTCCATTTATCCTTTTACGTAGGATATAAGGATTATAAGGATTATATTAATATCCCAGAACCCACTCTGTGTGAAGTCACGTTTTCTGTATCAATAGCAAATAATATCACATCAATCCTATGCTGAAATAAGATGAGAATACATCTCTATTCTTTCTTTTTATTTGGTAGTCTCCTCTTTAAATAGTACATGAAATCTGAGCCATCACAGGTGTGAAAAAGCATATGCACATTGACTATAAATGAGGCTTACTTTGTAGTCCACACCAATGTAGTTACCCAACAGTTAACAGTCTATAGGTTTCAATGAAGAATAAATTTTAATTTAATTTTTATTTGCAGAAATAGTTGTAGAAAATTCTTTTGAATTTTTTATTTAGTTTGTCACCTCCCATGCACCTTTTTATCCCTTTTCTCCTTTTTCATTTTTTCCCTTTCCCCACTTCTCACCTTTTTCCATTTTTGCCAATGAAAAACAAAGAAAAGAGTAAAATGTGAGAAAGTGTGTGTGTGTGTTTGGGGGGAGGGGGGTTGTATGAAAAATGCTAAAACAAAGAAACAAAACAATTAACTCTGTTTTTCAATTTTACTAAACAAAAATGGAAAATTAAAAAATCATTTTGCAAAAAAAATTCTGATTTTGAAAAAAAGTGTATTTTTGACAAAAGAATTATTTTGAAACATTTTGACCAATTCTACTGCTTAATTTTAGGCTGTTTGGGCTGTCTTCAAAATATCAGGACGTTCAGTGCTTCAGCTGTGAAAGTGAGATTGGTCCTGTTTAAGTAGTCTACAAAGAGATTCAGTGCTTGAGATTTACTGTAGTCCAGAAGCACTTAAAGTAGAGGAATGTGTTATCTCCCTGGCTTTAAAAATTCCTTGCTTTTAGCTCAATTGGGTGTTTGTGGTCATATGATGAAGTGAAGGCTTGGAGACAGGAGTTCAGGGAGCAGCCCAAGTGCTATTGTAGAGAGATCTGTCCCATTGGTAGACTATACGGGGGGGAAAGGAGAAGAAGCTATCAAGGTTAGGAGCCCTGGCTGCCAGTGGCTGGGGTATATTGTGCCAGGCAGTAGCTGGAGAGGTTGGTGATTGGTCTATGATATTTTTCTTGGCTTTTGTTCCTGCAGAAAAGTCATGGTGACAAACTTTCCCAGAGAAAAATTTGTGCTTTACAGGATCTACTCAAAGGTAATGAGCCAGAAAAAGTATCCTCGCTTAGGTCATATTTAGTGCCTCTAAAAGTCTGCTGGCATCTAAAGCTTTGTCTACACTTGCAAGTTAGAATGCATTAACTCAGTCCCGGGTGCCCTAACTCCTGAGGTGTCCACATTGGCAAGGTACATAGATCGCCTGGACTGGCGGCTGGAGCGCCCCTGGTAATCCACATCCACAAGAAGCATAAAGCGCCACAGCTGGAGTGCTGCGGTGCCAGTGTGGACGCCCTGGTCTGTTAATGTGCTCTGATCAGCCTCTAGAAGTGTCCCAAAATGCCTGTTCTAGCCACTCTGGTCATCACTTTGAATTCTACTGCCCTGCCCTCAGGTGACCAACCGTCAGACCTGCCCTTTAAATTTTCTGAGAATTTTGAAATTCCCTTTCCCGTTTGCTCAGCAAGACGTGGAATGCTCTCAGTGCATCTTTCTAGGTGATGATGCCTCAACACGCGAGGAGATCCCCAGTATGGAGCAATGGAGAGGTGCTGGACCTCATCAGTGTTTAGGGGGAGGAAACTGTCCAGTCCCAGCTGGGCTCCCGCTGTAGGAATTATGATACCTTCAGGCCGATATCAAGGGCCATGGTGGAAAGGGGCCATGACTAGGATGCACTGCAGTGCAGAGTTAAAGTGAAGGAGCTGTGGAATGCCTACCGCAAAGCGCTGGAGGCAAATCACCGCTACAGTGCTGCCTCCATGACCTGCCATTTCTACAAAGAGCTGAACGTACTACTTGGGGGCGACCCCACCTCCACTCTGAAGCGCACCCTGGACACTTCAGAGGCTGTAGCAGCACAGAGTTCAACAAGGCAGGAGAAGGAAAGTGGGAGCGAGGATGCTGAGGAGGATGGGGGTCCAGAGCCAGAGGACGGCCCCCCATACATGCAGCCAGAAGCTGTTTTCAAGCCAGGAGGAAGGTAGTCAGTCACAGTGGATGGTGCTTGGGGAAGAAAAAACAGCAGAGGAGGTGCCCAGTAAGTGGCTTTTATTTTGGGAAGGTAGTTGTTTGGCGCGAGTTTTTGAGGCAAGGAGACAGAAAGAAGGATTAGGGCTGCATGCATGTCTAGATGTGGAATAGGGCGTTGATGTTCTCTCTCACATCTCAGAAATTGGCCTCACTGAGCTCTTCAAAGGTCTCATGCAGAAGCTGGGCAATCTGCTTGTGCAAGTTCCTTGGCAGAGCTGCTGTGCTCCTTGTACCAGTAAGGCTAATATGTCCGCCCCACTGTGTCGTGAGGGGTGAGGGGTCCATTGCTGCACACCGGTAAGTGGCATAAGAGCCAGGGTGGAAGTCATATTGTAGTAGAAGACTCTCCTTTGCTTCCCAGGTCACCCTCAGCAGCGATATATCTTCCAGGACAAACTCATCCTGTGGAAAATGTGGGGATAGTATTCAGTATAGGGGCCCCCTGCAGCTCTTGGCTCTCCCCAAGGCACAGAACCAAGGCACAGAACCAACCCCAGAGGATAGTACGGTCCTGAAACAATACGTCCCCCTTGTCCCTGTGCTCACTCACCATTTTGGGGCTTCTCTGGGTTATGTGAGCTTGTTTTGGGACCATCCCTTTCTGCTATTGTGTACACTGTACTTGTCTTTAAGTACGGCCAAATCATTGCTCTGTCTAGTGTGAACAATGCTGCCTCTTTTAAGTGTTGCATTTTGGCTTTACAGATGCAACCTTGAGATCCCAGCCGTCCTTGTTATCAACGGCTGAAAGACTACAAGAACCAGGAAGCGTATGCGAAGAACCAAAGAGGACCTGCTGCATTAAGTCATACAGCAGTCCCTTACTGAAAATCAAAAAGTACATGAATGGCAGGAGACTGAAAGGAGACTATGCCAGGAGAATGTGGATTGCTGGCACTGAAGCGCGGAGTGGCTCATAAGCATTATGGAGCGCCAAGTGGACTTGATACAGGTGTTCATAGCATTACAGACGGAGCAGGTCCGCTCCCAGCCCTCCACCTACAGCCCTTGTTCCAAAACTCTTTCCCTTGTGCCCCCATGTCACTGCAACCCACTTCCCCCAACATCCTGTTTCTTACCACCACCAGCTGCCTCCAACACCTGTAGCTTCACCACCCAGCCCTGTAAACTATGACCCCTACCCACTGCACTCAGCCCCCATCACCATGTATTTTAGCCAGCCTGAAGTGCAGCACTCAGGAAGGTCGAATATGATAACAAAACATAAGCAGATCTGTGATTGTCCCGTTCCATACCCGGCCCCTTCCCTCCTACCACACAGCACAGATGAGTCATGCCCTTTCCATTTCCCCAGCAGTTGTGTTTCTTTTCAATAAATGAATTTTTTGACTTTGAAAACATTCTTTATTGCATTAAGTAAAAGATACAATGGCCCAGGAAAGCAACAGGCACTGCAAGTCAATGCATCAAACACAGATGCCTACTAGCATTGAAACCACTGCACTTCAGTCCCGTGCAGGGCACCAAACATAACCGATGGCTTTCAGCATCAAATTGCTCCCTCAAGGCATCCCTAATCCTTACAGCCCCGCGCTGGGCCCCTCTATTAGCCCTGGTCTCTGGCTGTTCAAATTCAGTCTCCAGGTGTTGAACGTCCATGGGTCATGCCTGAGTGAAGTTTTCACTCTTCTCTTCACAAAATTTATGGAGGGTACAGCAAATGGCTATAATCGTGGGGATGTTGTCATCAGCCAGGTCCAGCTTCCCATATAGACAGTGCCCGCGGCCCTTTAAATGGCCAAAAGCACACTCCACCATCATTCTGCACTGGCTCAGCCTGCTGTTGAACTGCTCCTTGCTGCTGTCAAGGCTCCTTGTGTAGGGTTTCATGAGCCATGGCATTAAAGGGTAAGTGGGGTCTCCAAGAATCACAATGGGCATTTTGACTTCCCCTATGGTGATCTTCTGGTCTGGGAAGAAAGTCCCAGATGCATGCGTCATGCACCTTTCCGGGCCAGCGTGAGTTAATATCAATGGAAATGCCCACTGTGATCCACAAGCGCCTGGAGAACCATACAGAAATACCCCTTCTGATTTATGTATTTGGAGGCTAGGTGGTCTAGTGCCAGAATTGGAATATGAGTCCCATCTATCGCCCCTCTGCAGTTAAGGAAACCCATTTGTGCAAAGCCAGCCACAATATCATGCATGTTGCCCAGAGTCACGGTTCTTCTGAGCAGGATATGATTAATGGCCCTGCAAACTTGCATCAACACGATTTCAGTGGTTGATTTTCCCACTCCAAGCTGGTTAATGACCGATCAGTAGCTGTCTGGAGTTGCCAGCTTCCTGATTGCAACAGCCACCCGCTTCATCACCGGCAGGGCAGCTCTCAATCTCGTGTCCTTGCACCGCAGGGTGGGGACGAGCTCAGCACACAGTCCCATGAAAGTGACTTTCCTCATCTGAAAGTTCTGCAGCCACTGCTCATCATCCCAGACTTGCACGATGAGGCGATCCCACCACTCAGTGCTTGTTTGCCAAGCCCCAAATCGGCGTTCCACGGTGGTGAGCATGTCTGTGAATGCCACAAGCAATCTCGTGTTGTCCACGTTATGTGAGTAGACATAATTGTCGGACTCCTCACTGTCACTTTGTAGCTTAAGGAGTAACTCAACTGCAATTCATGACGTGCTGGTGAGACCCATCAGCATATTCCTCACAAGTTCGGGATCCATTCCTGCAGACCGAAAGGAAAGACAGAGCGCGCAATACAAAAAAATGTTGAAAGATGGTGCCAAATGTGGACAGAAGCACAGGGATTGATGAGATGTGAAGCAATGCATCACGGGGCATTAGGACACCCGCACCTCCCCGCTCCAGTCCCCCAAGCCACAGAATGGGAAGAGGTGCTTTGTGGAATAGCTGCACATAATGCACTGATCCGAATGCTGCTGCAAATGTGGCCACGCCACTGCGCTTGCAGCTGACAGTGTGAACACAGTGTGAACACACAGCAGCACTTTCCCTGCTGCGGTCTCCAAGGGCTGGTTTAACTTGCAGCGCTCTACATTGGCAAGTGTAGCCATGCCCTAAGAGATCAGTCTGAAGTTTCTGTTTGTCTTGGTTACAGGGCAAACTGCACTTTAGACACCTTTTAGTCCCTTAGGGGAGAGGCTTTGGTACTCTGACCTCCCTCTGGGAGGAGTCAATCAGTTCAGCAACCAGAGCTGTATCTCCAAATATCAGCCCCTGTTTCCCCACCATGTCAATGTGACAGGTCCTGCTGGGTTTTGCTCCGGGTATATGTGATAGGCTGTTGTAAAGTGACTTAAAAGCAGCTGCTTCAAAACAAAGCTTATTCACCCAAAGGTACAAAGCGCACAGAGCAAAGGGTAAAACATTGAAGGCCTATATGTATTTTCCATTGCCTAATCTTTAATCTTTCCTTGCAAGCTTTGCTACATTTCATTTGGTACATTTAGATATATTTTCAAAGATTTATTAACCTCTATTGTTCTCAGTCCCATATCTTCAAAAATGGACTATATAAAACATCTCAAATATTGGCAAAAATTGTCCTCTGCCTAGTGACAGCACCTATATAATTTGAAGTGCAAATCAACAGCTTTTTTCAAGAAATCTTGAAAGGACGGATATTGTTGACCTGTTCAGGGTCTAATATGACTTCCACTGCCTCCACTGGTAGTTGGATCAGGCATTGTATTGGAAAGCAAAATTCATTAATTACAGTAAAGCTATTTCCTCTCTAAAATGAGAACTGTGAAAAGCCCTTGGTGTTACAGGGAGCAATTCCAGGACTTTTCTCAGTAATTTATAATGGATCTGAAATCAGTGAAGGTTACTAGAGATAAAAGACCTGATTCTGATCTCATGCCAGTTTTACATCACTGTAACCACATGCTACTGACTCTACCCCTGAGTAACGGAGATCAGCATTAGACCTAAAGGGTACAGACTTCAGAGTTAAAATGGAGAAAAGGTCTGATGAAACTTGAGTGAGAGTGGATGATCTGCTAGCTGATTTATGATATATTGGCAGTGATTCTATCCCCAATTTCTGCCCCATTGTCTGTAGTACGAAAAACAAAAAACTGCAATGCCAACAAATTCTTCTTTTACCTGATGTAGCAAATCCACTTCACTTAGCTGCATAAATGCACTTTCTGTAGAGTGAATGTGTAGAAGGGGTGGCTGTATCAAGCTTTTATCAAGCTAAGTTAAGGCTCTGGTTTGGGGAGAAGGATACTCTTTTATCAGTAAGAATAATACCAAAAAGCTTGATGTATTATTTATCCCATAATGCTTTTCATTTAGAGGTGGAAGAGGATTGTTTTTATGACAGGCTGCAAGACCCCCTCCCTTGCCATTTTTAAGTCCCTCATAAAGTCTGGCTCGTGCTGTATTACTTACAGTGATTCAAGTTGACTTGTGTATAAATTATCTTTTACGGTTCACCTTTCCCTAATTTAGTCTATTTGTTTACTGCCATTACATTTTGAGCCCTTTGGAGCAGGGATTATCTTTCCTGAGTGTTTGAAAATCACCTAGCACAAGAATGGGCACTACCACAAGTAAATCGGAGAGAATAGGGCTGAACTCAGAAATGAACAATGGCACTGAACAAAGTGTAACCTGTAGGTTCTCCTAGCGCTCTCATCTTGAATGCTATAATAACTTCTTTAGACACCCATCCTCTTGCTGACATATAATTTACAAATCCTTATGCCACACCTCTGAATTCATGCTGCTGAATCTATGGGAGTCTACATTAGTAACTTACATGGTGAGTGATTGGAAGAGCAGAGTGTGGCAAATTAAGTATCGGGAGAGTGTGAGAAGTTTAAGTTAAAGTTGGGTGGTGACCGATTTCCAGTTACATCCCCTCACATTGCTCTGCTATCTATTTTTATGACATCATCTTGATCCTCAGCATTTAACTTTTACCAATTTAGACTTTGTTTCACTCATGAAGGCGCATTGGGACAAATTCAGAGGGGATGAATAAGGGGTATGTTTACACATGAAAGTGTAAGCAGGTATCAGTAAGGGAGTCTAATTTTTTATAAATTGGTACAAGTTAAAAACAGAAAGGACTTGAACAAGTGCAAATTGAGGTTTTGTGATAAGCTGAATAATTTTGTTTATTGATATGTTACATGGTTTATTATTTCAAATGAATCAGGCATTGATCAATGGGTATAATAAAAATAATTGTGATCAGTGGGCTCAGAAGCTGTCATATTGATGCTGTTTTCATAGAATCATAGAAGATCAGGATTGGAAGAGACCTCAGGAGGTCATCTAGTCCAACCCCCTGCTCAAAGCAGGAACAACCTCAACTAAATCATCCCAGCCAGGGCTTTGTCAAGCCAGGCCTTAAAAACCTCTAAGGATGGAGATTCCACCACCTCCCTAGGTAACCCATTCTAGTGCTTCACCACCCTCCTAGTGAAATAGTTTTTCCTAATATCCAACCTAGATCTCCCCCACTTCAACTCCTTGTTCTGTCATTTGCCACCACTGAGAACAGTCTAGCTCCATCCTAACTGGTAGTCGAAGGCTGCTATCAAATCCCCCCTCACTCTCCTCTTCTGCACACTAAATAAGCCCAGTTCCCTCAGCCTCTCCTCATAAGTCATGTGCCCCAGTCTCTAATCATTTTTGTTGCCCTCCGCTGGACTCTCACCAATTTGTCCACCTCCTTTCTGTAGTGGGGTGCCCAAAACTGGATGCAATACTCCAGATGTGGCCTCACCAGGGATGAATAGAGGGGAATAGATACCTCTCTCTGGTCAAAAATAGCATATTATCCTGATAGTTGATCTAACCTGGAGTAATAAGTGTGACTACTGATGGCATTTTAGGTATCACAGGCTCAGTGACCTGTTGTCCAATTGGCTTAGAGAATTCTTGTGTCTGCTAATTGTTTGCTGTATGTTCAGACAGTACCAAGATGTCTGCATGAAGGAAGATGAATCCAGACTTTCTAAATTTTAAAAGTTCAACAGTCATAGTTCAAAAAGAGAGAGCCGCTGCTATACACATTGACAATTCCTGTTTGCAAAGCGAATCAGTAAGAGCAAGGCCACTTAGTTTACCAAAAAACCCCTTCTCCCCCACAAAAAAACATGCTAACAGTCAAAATGAAATCACACATGCTAATAATAGACTCCACATCAATCACAGTAAACAGTGACAGGTGCATAGTTCTAAATATAAACACACAGAGAAAATCAAACTGCTAAATAATGTTGAAATTATCCTATTAAATACCTAATTATATAATGTTTGCCATAAATATCCCATTACAAATATTTTCCTCATCATATCCACCACTATTCAATTACAATGCACTGAAATCAGTTAGCCCCACTTCTCAATCATTGATTATTTCCACATAACAATTATACTCTACACAGATTCTTCTACCAATCTCCTCTCAGTAATATTGGAACACTTTCCAGTAGTGCATTAAGTGGCGTGACTAATATCTGTCATGTGTGGTTCCTTCTCTCTCTCATCCTCTCCCCAGAAGGAGAATTGTGTGTACAGTGTGGTATTTTGATTTGGTATTTTGTGTATATGCTGCTGCATGTCTGAGATGGCAGGTTAGAGAAGCGCACCTTGCACTTGGAGCAGAAGGTGATGAGGTTTGCGATGGCCTTTAGTTCCTGTGGGAGTTCATTCCACAGTCTCAAACCAAACCTGAGTGAGCTCCCTCTCATGTACAAATTAACTTTTTCCTGTATAGGGCTTTGTAGTCTGAGTTGTCGACTACAAACTTCATCCTGGAGCTTTAGGCAAACTTCTAGATGTCCAGGGCATTGAGTACTTTGAAGATAAGGACCGAGGCCTGGAACTTGATTAGATATTCTACGGGAAACCAGTGTAGACAGTGGCGGACAGGTTTAATGTATTTGCATTAGCCTGTGTAGCTGAGGAAATGTGCTGCAGCATTCTGCCTTGTTGGCATTTCCTAAGAATGGATGGCTTCATGCCCAATTGCCAACATCACCAATAAACTGATAAAAACAAAAATCCTAACATTATCCCAAGAGCAATGCTATTCAGGGAGCATATTTTGGTCCCTGTTCCAGTTCGTTTATGCAACGCTGCCATTACAACGAGCTAGAAAGCAGCCTTAATGGGACAACTGAGGATGCCCTGGTATGGAGGAATCCCTGGCTTCTGTAGAACCAGTATAACCAGCTCTATACAACCCCTTCCATCATAGGTGGGCACGTTGGGGATGTGACAGGAGTGGAATGAGCCTTAGGTAGAACCTGCTGTGCTTCAGCAGTCATTGGTCAGTAGAACAGTCTACAGGGCCATTAGAAACTGGCATACTTAGAATAGCTCTAAGGAGTCTCTAATTTGTCAGGTGCTGAATATGCCTTGGGGATCAGTAAAAAGATAAGATACAGATGCCTTTGGCCACCCATCTCAGGTCCTGCACCTCCCAGCCAGGCCTGAGGTATGGAACTGAAATGTTTGTTTGTTTTGTTTTGTTTTGTTTGTTTTTAGTGTTCTTGCTTTACGTTGCAAATACATTTTCTTTCAGGAACTTTCAGATTGGCAAAGCCCTCCCGGCCTTCCTCATTAGGTCTGTGAAAAATGCAGCAGTTTGTGATTTCACCTCACATCTTTGGCTTTTAGTTTTCAAAACTTCTCAGCCCTGGAATGGTATGTTTCAAAATGTAATGTCTTTCAGGCTCATAAACAAGAATGAGCCAAGAGTTCCTCTACACTGTAATGCATTGTGACTGCATTAACCTTTAGTCAGACCACTTAATACGTTGGCTTAGGGTGGATGAAAGGTTGTTTTTTGGGGAATTGCGTTTTGGTTGGTTGGGTCATGGGATGTTTTGTGGGCTTTTTTTGGTCCCAGCAAAATAACTGAATTGCCAACAATATTTCTTTCTAAACACCATTATTTTTCTGTTGCTGGGAGCATTTATTTTTATTTCAAGAAAATAAGTCTTGCCCACTGCCTGGACATATTGGGACTATATAAAATACTGCAGGCTTCCTTCCAGAAATAGTATGAAAATAAGTTCCTGTATTACTCTCATGTTTTTTCTGTTCCTAAAAGAAATAACCCACATGTTTACAAAGGAAAGAAAAGGAGTTGCCTGCACATTGGAATTTCATTATAACTTTCATGCTATGCAGAAGTTACATGGAAACAATCCTAATCAAGTTTAACACACTGAATATTCATCCTTCTTCCTAACTTTCACAATTAGCAGCTCTGCTGGCAACCTATGACTAAAGCTACGATTTTGGCACAGGTATTTTTATTAAGTCACAGACAAGATGCGGGCAATAAACAATAAATCATGGATTTATTGAAGCTGAAGCCCAAGCCCTGCAGCCTGGGGCTGAATTATTGGAATTTTCAAGAAGTCATGGAGGTGTCGTAAAATCACGGAATCTGTGACCTCCATGAGAGATTCATCGTCTTACCTATGACTATCCACAATCTGTGTATTTTGTTTGCTAAATGGTGGTGTATTTTGGAGCACTTATATGAAAATAATTAATACACATTTTTTTCAAATGATTTATCCTGTGTGAAACATTGGTTGAGTATCTAACAGCTGCCGGCATTTTTTTTTACTTCCAAGTGGCTCATTCACACAATTTGAATGATCAGAAGACATTGCAAGCCCAATGTGTAAGGGCAGCTGTGGGTCTTCAAACTTGGGCCCAGGGGTTCCCAGGCTGTCCTTACTCCCTGGCTGCCACTGGGCAACCCACAAAGAGCTATTGAAAGTGAGGCTAGCAGAACCTTGACCACTTCCAGAAGCACCACTCACAAGGATCTTGACTGGAAGCAATAACTAGCTCCACCAATTGGCCCGACCCTACTATTTAAGCCAGAAGTTTTGAAAGTTGTCTGAGTAACTGAGATACTTCCTGACTGGACCTGAGCTTGTTTGGTACCTAATTCTGGCTCTGACCCCTAGTTTGTTCTGACCACCCCTGCTCTGACCACTAGGTCAGACTGCCAGTATCCCAGGCCTGATGCGGTTTCTTCCTTTTCAAAAAGTGGCAGCTAACAAATATTTTTAGAAGTATAATTAAACTGAGCCCAAACTCTAAATCTCTTGAAGTTTGACTAGCTCAGTTTCCGGGTACACTGTTAATAGTGAAAAGTAGAGCTTACCTTGGTCTGGAACACCATCACACTTTGGGAAAGCTTGAATCTGGACAATGTAGCTTGGCCCTATCTTTGGAATATACCCAAACAGGAACCCTAAAACTGAACACCTATTACAAACTTCGGGAAAATCTTGATCCAGCTCCCCTGCTTGTGGTTAAAAACAAAAACAAAAGAAAAGAAAAAGAATAACAAGAGAAAAGAAAATGAAGAAAAATGTTTGGTCTCTGGATATTTAAATACATTTCCAACTCCCAGCATTATAACTGTCATGGTTCTTTGCTTTCTAACTCTGCTCATTAAGCTTTTTCAGTAATAGCCTTGGGAGACATTAACAGTTGTAAGTCATGGAAGAAATGGTTTCTTGTAATCCATTTTTGTTTCCTAACAAAAGCCTTCTGGTTTTCTTAAATGAAGACTTGATGCTGAGCAGATAGATTAGCAGATTGAGTTGACTCAGCTAGGTTCTTAACCGCTCATTTTCAGGCACACAAGCACCTCTGCATATAACTGGGATTGATGGGGTGAAACACTTAAGAAGGCTGGGGAAGTTAGAAGCCCAACCCAATAGACCCATCAGCTACACTGTTACCTCACCTCCATGCTTATAAACCATCTGGCTGAGGCCTTCAGCCACTTGTATTGATTGAATTACGAGACTTCACTTTTATTATGTGTTCTTCTGGTTCTCTCATAATAATGGCCTGGAGAAACAATTTCACTAGTAATTGAAACCAGATTCATGACTTAGATGTAGAGCTTATTGGGGTAGAGAATTGTCCTTTTTATTTGTTTGCAAAGTGTCATGCACGTCTATAACACTATATAGAATAGAATTATTCTTGGTGGAGGCCTCCTTTTGTTGCATCAGTAACAATAATACCTTTTTTTCAGTTGCTTATAACTTTGTCAAACTTCTACTGTTGGGGCTGAAATTTCCCATGCTGAGAGTCTGCCTCAGGCTTAATTTTTGTTGTTGTTTTCTTTGGAAACTTTCAGCTAAAACTGTTCAGCCATCCCTAAGAATGAGATTAGGGAAAAATACATATTATTTTTGTTGTTAAAAAATTATTTCATCCATTTTGTTGGGAAGCTCTAACATCTCCGTGCTTAGGAGCAGGGGTTTGAAGTTTGGCAGGGGATGTGTCAGGGATGTGTCTTTTGCTGTTCCCATGAGATATCACACAAATTTAGCCCAGTTATAAGCCTTTGAAATATAATCGTTTGCATGTGCTCAACAGAGATTTGTTAGAGTTTGGCAGCTAAATTCTTGGAGAATTTTGTCAGCACTGAGCATGCTACAGCTTGGTTAAATAGTCTGAACAGGGCTTTCCCAACAATTGCTCCTCGTGGATGTCCTGGATTTCATGGCACAGACAATCAGTGGGTTTAGTACTTCATGTGAAAAACAGTCATTCCTGGAGGTTTGTTATCAGCTTGCCCCAACCCTACAGCACCACAACTTCCATATGAGGGAAGACATGCTGTTCCAAAAGCAAGTTGCTATAGCCATCTGAAACTTGGCTACCCCAGACTGCTACTAGTCTGTGGCTTACTAGTTTGGAGTTGGCAAATCAACTGAGAGGTTTGTTAGACCATCAGGACTGTGAGGTATCCAAAAGTGGTGGCATGATGCTTTTCTCAGGGTTCCCAGAACTGGAAGCCACTGTTACCTCTCTGCCTCACAAGGGAGAGCTTTGCTGGAGCTTAAACTGTGTCATCTCCCTGCCACACAGTTCTGTCAGCCTCACCAGCAAACTACCTGAGACTCTGCCATCTTAACCTTGCCTTGCAGGTAACATTCAATGAACTCCTGTTCCCAAGTTCCTCAGAGATATCTCTTTGCAGTGACCTGTCCATCTTGCTGGACACTGACAGATAGGGCTGCCATAGGGAAAACGTCACCCTGGACAAACTTGTATTTGGCACCCTTGCCCCAGCTTCCTCCCCACCCCATCCCCATTGCCCTGGCCCTCCCTGCCACCTCACATCACCCCGGCTCCTGCTGACTCTTCCCCCACATGTTGCCCCAAGATCACTTCCATGATCTCACACTCCAATCCCACCCTGCTCCTTGCCTCTTAACCACAGCACCCCCTGAACATAACACCCACTCATAGGGCCAGCCCTGCCTTGCAGTGACTCACATGTGGATGCCATGGGGATGGGCATCATAGGAAACCCTATAGCAGCCACTTTGACACCCCCAGATAGTGCTACAAGGACCCCTTCACCTAGTCATTGAGCAAGACAGCCAAGACAATGTAGTGGGCGGTCTTCTGCACTCTGACAGGGTGAGCAGGCACTGGCGCACAGTTGTACCTCTCCTGCACTTCCCAACCTCTCCCACTCAGCATGGCACCCAGCTTCTCTGACAGAGCCCCAAAGGGTCAGCAGTCCAAGGGGAGGCACAGTGACAGGAGGGAACCAGAGGGGCTGTGGTGGCAGAGGAGCATGGTGACCTGAGAACCCCAGAAAAGGAGGAGAGAACCAGAGGAGTATAGATAGCTCCACTGTTGTGGGGCTTCTGGGGGTGTGTGACATGGGGGCTCCCATAGGGCAGATCTCTCCCCACCTCAGTAGTGAGCATCCCCAATATTCCAGTGCCTCTCCCCAGTTCCAGGGAAGCTGGGTGTTTGGGAGAGGAGGGAGGTTAAAATGCAAATGCTCCAGTGCACTGGAGGTAGCTAAGGTAATGGTGGAAGGTTCGCTCCTGAAATATTCCCAATCCCCTGAACTAACACCCCCATTTTGGATAAGCAAGAAAAAGGGGGATCTCCTGGGAACTGGGGAGTCAGAAGTCAGCATGCAGGAGAGGGACCTCCAAGATGAGGGACATCCTGAGAACTAGAGAGAATGGGGGTGGGGAGGGTAAAGAACTGGGAAGCGGGGACCTGGGGGTCAGAGGCCTTCTGGGATCTGTTTGGGCATGGAGGGGCCCCTGGGATCTGGGGCAAGGGGTCAGGACCCCCTAAGACATACTGGTCCCTTTGCCCTACAGTTTTAGCTCCCTTGTCTTCCCCTCCCAACCCGGAAGAGGCCAGCAACTTCCAGATCCCATTGTCTGGCTGAGATGTCACACTCAACTTCCATTGGGTGGCATCACTTTCATTCAGGCTGTCCATGGAAGGAGGGACGGATGGACTGGGACAGTCCCAGATGGTGCAGGCAGACGGCTGCAGAGGTGAGACTAGGAGCTGGGCTGGGAAACCATGTGGGGTGGCAAGCAGGGGGCCTCCACTGTACAGCAGGATGGCAGACGTTCCTGCTGCACCAGGCTGCACCCTGCAGGCAGTGAGGGGAAGCCCAAGCCCTTTGCCCCTGCACCATGGTGCCCCCTGGCTATGGTGCCCTGGGTGGGCACCCAGACCACCAAGCTCTAAGGCCATCCCTGCACAGAACTTCAGTCCGTTTTCTTTAAAGAGACAGAGCACACACCAGCCTGTTGGCTCACTGAGGATACACACACAGCATGAAATTGTGTTCCAGGACAATGGAAGACGCCATCTGTGTATGCTAAAGAGATATTTAGACATGTAGTGACCAACCAGCACATCTCAGAATGGAGAGGCTCGTGAATTACAGAGGTGACCTTAATATGAATGCCCTGCCCAAGAACGCAACTGAGCATCTGGATTTCCTCCCTCATGGTTTTTTAACATAGTTTTTTGGATGCAATTTTCTTGTCACATATCTAGTTGCACTCCCCTTATTGGACATTCACCAAATCCTTCCGTGCTCTTAACCTCAGGAATCTGAGCACTGCCCCAGTGAGGGTCCCTAGGCACACTCTCAGGGTGCAGATGCTGTCTAGTACTTTTTACTGAGAGCTGCGGCCTCACAGTCCAATTGCGCTGTTCCTGCCAGGCTCCCTCATAGCTTAAACACACCTCTCCCAGCTATATAGACACTCCGCATTCACAGGTTAACGGCTCAAGAGCATGTGATAGGTGTTACACCTAACACAGAGTTTGCAAAGGATTCTAAAACATCATTGTACTTTACATGAGAGAGAAAAAGTCCTTTCATCACCAGCAGTGGTAAAATCAAGAAGATGCTGAGTTAGCATGTAGATGCAGTACAGCCTCCTTACAACCCCCCTGCATCCATGCATAGACCTGACTGTCTGCTGTGCAGAGTCCTACCACAGACAGACTGACACTCTAACCATAATTTGGATTTATATATTTAAGTCTGCTATATAACAAATCCAGTTTTCTTTGGCCTCACCCCAGCCAAGTTTTTGGGGTGACTCAGTTTATAGGCAGTCTGGGACCATATGAGTGTGGTTGATTTATAAAGTGTACTGTATTAGATGGGAAAGGTATGTGCAGCTGTTAATTGTGAAGCCCCAATCCATGCTTATAAGAGTCAGTGAGTAACTAGTAAAAATTTCACAATAGATGCTTGTTAAACTTTTTCCCCCTTTTTCATAGAGTCCATGTCGTGTCGGGAGTTGGTGGAGAGAAGAGGAGCAGGGTTCCAGGGGAATGTCTGGGTTCCTCCCTGAACAGAAGCAAATGAAAATCCCAGCTTGTATTAATATCTTAATAGTGACATAAGTTAGAAATCCCTCCCATCCACATATTAATAACAACAAACATGGCTTCAGAAATTTACCCAGGCCCCAGATCTGGCACTTGTTCTGGTGCCGGTTCTGCAGTGGGCTGCTCCCTAAGGCCATCCCCAAACAAGTCTTCTGAGCACAAGTCCTCTGGCAGTACAGCCTCTTCTGTTACTGGCCTCAGCACCAGGATCATTTCTTGCCCTTCATCTGGCGGCTAACTCTCCTCCTGTGACGGGGCGGTTATAAGGGTGCCATCCCTACTCAGCAGATTGTCATGTACCACTGTGGGCTCAGTGCTCACTACAGTACCCTGTTGAATTCTGGGTGTGTGTGTTTTTTTAAAAGAGAAGAAGGGCAGGAAGATGAGGAATTATCACAAGTGTTCTTAGAATGTTTGACTTTGTAGTAGTCTGTCTTCACCTGCTTGATTCACACTCTTTATTGTTCTGCTATCCAATCAATCCCCAACACGGCCAGCCACTTGCATGTGTTTTTGTAGATCATTTCTTGTGCTCTTGCTGATGTCCAAAGTCTTGTTTGCCTTGCCCCAGAGATTTAACCAGAATCCATCTCTTTTCCTTTAACTAGCTAGCAGTGTGCTTGATAAAGGACGATACTTTGTGCTGACCAGGCTAATACATGAGGGTTGACTGTGTGGCCATTTGAGCAGTGTTGAAATGAAGGATTAAACACTGAACAGCTTCATTTGAACCTGGAGGTTGCTTCTGGTTCCTAGGAAGTGAGTGGGAAATTTTGGAGATGGAAGGACTGGGAAACACAGCTCCAGAGGATTGTGAGATAGCACTGGGGGACTCTAGAGACCTGAGTCTGGTGACCTGGTCTTGAGCTGCATCCACACTGCAAAATGCCTGGGCTTTCATGTGTCACAGTGGGACTTTGGCTCTGACCCAACTCTCTTGCAGGGTCTGCTGATGCAAGGTGGAGGGGTTCCTGGCCTAAGTCAGACTGATTTCTGTGTGGATGGAAGTGGGGATTTGGGATTAAAACTGAATCGGAGCCTGGGCTTAGTGTGCTGTGTAGATGTACTCATAGAGTATAACAGACTACTACCGCTACCAGTTATTCCATTAGCTAAAGTGGTAGAGGTTTGTGCTGTGAATCCAAATGGCCAAACCCTGCTGGTGACCAAAGCTGGTGGTCAATATGGTTTCATGTTATAGAATTTCTGTTTTGTTTTTTAATTTTTTAAAAAAAGTAGGAATGTGACAATTTGGGGAATCTGTATAATTTATAAATTCCGTGAGAGAACTCTGTAGGTACTTTGAACAAGTTTTAAACCCCAGTTTGAATATGCAGCAGCTCTGTTGTCCTTTTACCTCCATGGGGTCCTGATACAGGTTTCACAATAGAGTTACTAAATCTGGATGCTCTTCTCTTCAAATACAAACATTCCACACAATAGGCTGCCTGTCACTAAGGAGAAATTGTTTGGCAGGAGAGAGGTCACCTGGCAATAAAGTCACTTGGTAGCATCTGTAATCAGCTGAGGAGGCTGATTGGGGAGTCACCTGACACAGGAGCTGAAAGGTTATAAAAGGACAAGAGTAAGTCTACTCAGAGTCTTTGGGCATTTTCACCAGCTCAAGCTGGGGAAAGCTGCTGCAGGAGCCTGATGGATCAGGGGAACTTTGCCTACCTGAACTTGGACAGTGCCCCAAAGATTCCCAAGGGGGGTGAGAAGGGATATCTGTTTTTCTAAATGATCTGTGCTCTCTTGTACTTTTTTTTTTCCTCTCATGTAAAGCGCAATAATGTTTTAGAATCCTGTGCAAACTCTGTGTTACGTGAAACACCTATTATCTGCTCTTGGGGAGTTAACCTGTGAACCCAGAGTGTCTACATAGCTGGGAGAGGTGTGTTTAAGCTATGACAGATTCTGGGCGGGGACTAGGCAATTGGACTGTGAGGCCTCAGGTCTCAGTAAGAGGTGCTAGACAGCATCTGCACCGTGAGAGTGTGCCTAGGGACCCCCACTGGGGCGGTGCTCAGATTCCTGAGGTTTAGAGCACAGAAGGATTTTATGAATGTCCAATAAGGGAAGTGAAACTAGATATGTGAGAAGGAAATTACATCCAAAAAACTATGTTAAAAAAATATTAAGGTTGCAAAGTCAAGCGCTCAGAAATTAGGAAATGAGAGAATTAGAAGTCTCCTGTGCAATCTTAATTTCTTCTCCTTGTATCAATGCATATGCAGTCTATAATTCCATAATCGCATACTCATTTTTTCACAGAACCTGTGTCTCATTTAGTGAATGCTTAGTTCTTCAGTATTTTTTATCCTTCTTATTCAAAGTGTGGCCACAGGCCTCATTTACCACCTACCCTTCAAGCCCTAAACTGAATATAGAAACTAATTTTCATGGTATCCAAAGTGTCAAGGTGATTCACAAACATTTAATGAATTACTCTTCACGCCTGTGTGATTAGGGAAGGATAATTATCCCCATTTCGCAGCTAGGGACAGAGAGATTAAGGTCAAAGTTGTCAGACGCATGCACTAAGTTTTGTGTGGTCAATTTGAATCACCTAGGGCCTGACTCTTTTAAAAGTACTTAGCATTATATAGCACTTTGTACGTTCAAAGCAAAGCTTCTGTTTCAGTTGTGGTCATGAACATGCATCACTTCAGCAACTCAGGCGCATGTGTCTTACACAGGGCTCCCAGAAAATGAGAAACACACCATTAGTGACCAACTGAACATCTTGCTTAAAGTGACTTTCCCAGAATCACATAGGAGGTCTTTCGCCGAGGTAGAGATAGAATCCAACTGTCCAGGATGGCATTCATCTTCCTTAACTAAGAGACTTTCATTTCTCTTCCCACAGTCTCCTGCCTTATTACCAACATATCTGGCAACTTTTGCAACAAATGAGACAGGGCTCCTTCTAGTTTCCCTATTTAGGCAACTTCAAAGAAACAGTAAAAAAACACTGTTCTTCCGAGACCTTGTATTCAGTATCCAGTTTTTGGAGCGTATTTGTATGTTATTTTCTCTGGATATACAGTACAGAGTTGATTAGCAGCTCACAATTCTTTGTTTTGTATTTTTAAGCACATAACTTCAACAAGGTTATATGTACAAAAAGTTGGACCCCCTCCTGCCCCATCATATCTTCTCCTTCTTCTCTTTTGGAGGGAGAGATGGTTGAGGGAGGATGAACCAACTTGCTTTTAAATGTTGTACTTGTCATGCTAGGTCTATTATATTACTCACAAGACACACAAAATTATTCATTCTTAAGCAATTATACAAAAAATGTTATTGTTCCCTAAAGGTACCCCAGATTAATGATGAATTGAATCTAGACTAGGTGCTGGCAGGAAGGACTAAATCATGGAAAAAGATCAATGTACTTTATATTTAGTTGTTGACTTAAGCACCAAGAAAAAAATATGTACCACTGAATTTTCCTAGCATTTGATTGGGAATGACAAATCAGAGAATAATGAACCTCCCGTTAAGTAATTTTGATGTAAATGTTTTTTCAAAGATGCAGTTATGTGCACACATACAGTGTTAAGGATTTACGGAAAAAATAATATTAATCCTTAGGGCTAATAGAAGCATATGTGTAGGAAGAGTAATAAGTAAGCCATTTTACATAATGATTATTAGTCTCTTTAATGGTTCATGTGCTGATTGTACAAATTAATCTGGAGAACATTAATGAAATGGCAGTGTGGACTGTCATGTTATGGCTGCTGAAGATAAGGCAATATAATAAGATGCTTTAAAAGTAAAGTGTGATTTTTATGTGTTGTTGCCTACTGCTCATCCAACTTACACAGTTTACATGTGACTCTCTTCTCCGAGATCTCCCCTCTGTGTGAAGTCTTTTCAAGTGAAGCTAGTGAAGTGGCCATGAGAGCTAAAAGTTGGACTCTTAAATGCACAGCTGGGAACTAAACAAGCCTGCTATGTACCCAGTAGTCCCATTGACTTCAAGGGTTAACAATACACACATCAAATTCTAGTTCCCCTGACATTTGATTTCTGTATTCTCAAGAGTTGCTGGTACAGCTGGGTGAAAATAGATGTTTTGATTTGCTCGAAATTAAAAAAAAAATCAATTGGGATCAAACAATGTTTAAGTCCAGCAAAATAATATTATTTGCTTTTGATTTTAACCATATTAAAATATTTTGATTTTTTAAAAATGAAATGAAAAGAAATTTTTGAAATGAAGTCATTTTGAACCAGTCAAAACATTTTGTTTAAAAAAATATCAAAATGCAGTGTTATCAGATTTTTCGTAGCTTGTTTCATCAGGAATAATTCCATGATGCTGACATGAATTCACAAAACATTTTTTGCTGAAGAAGCGTTTTGGCAGAAAACCTTAACCCAAGCTCTAACTCCTTGCAGTCATCACTCGCAACCAATGTGATGTGGTGGATGGACAGACTGCAAACGTATGCACAAGTATGGTAGCATGAGTAACTGGGGAGTGGCATCAATAAGGAAGGCATAGACAGTGATCTCAGAGTGAATGAAGGATATTTGCTGACAGCTGTGCTTGCTATGTTTTTGCTGTTGTTCCATAGCAAGCAGCAATTTGCTACACATCTCTACTGCAACTCAACCTTCCCTCTGCCCAAACAATGATACACCCCGCTGCATTAGTCATAGGTTCAATGTTCTGGACTGGTGCATGGTCAGATGCTGTATACTGCGACCTTCCCTTCTACATCCTCCTGGTAATCAATCTTGTACCTGGGGATGTAACTTACACTCTACTAATGTGCATCTTCCCCTCCGTCCCCCACCAAAAAATCAACTCGTTTAAACTAAACTATTTTAAGTAAATCACATATTACCTTAAATATTTAGCAAACTAATATAAGGGAAAAGAGCATCCTTGCTTATAAAACTTCGCCCAACTTTGATGCATGAAGCATCATAGAAAAGCAGCTCTTGATAGAGTTTCTTTTAGTAGTAATGTAATATACCTCGAATGACACTTCTTACTTATGCTCTTACAGCTGTATTTCACCTTTAATAGGAAGCCCCATGGAATTCTGTCTGCACTTTGTCATAGGGGAAATCACATAAAAAAATCAAACATTCCTCACTTCTTCTGGCCTTCCATTGCATTATTGTGGTGTCTGCTGGGGAAAGCTTTAAGCAAAGGGTTTGCCTTGAGAGTTACTGTATAGAGGAACTTTCTCTAGAGGGTGGCTGGCAGGTAGGAAACATTTCAGCAGGTTATTGACTCACAGTTATCCTGTTAGTTTAGGCATTACATCCCTGTATGAGAGCAAAGAATGTTCTTATCATTTCAGAATCATGGAAGAGATGCAAGGAGCCTGAAATATCACATTGGCTATAGCCCAAGTGAGAGACTGTGAAGTACAGCAATGCTGAAAAAATGAACCTCATTACTGATGAATATTCTCCCAAGAATGGTTGCTCTAAGCCTTTAATTACACCTTGTTCCAGCTCCTCAGTGTGTTAAGCTTCTCCAGTTTAGTCTCCCTTAGACATCAGCAGAGTTGGTATAGGTTGCTCAAAGCCACCTTTGCTTCCATCCCTTCCTCCTCCCCCTCTGTGCTCTTTCTCCATGGGGGCAGCACAAAACCAGACCCCTTAACACAAATTCAGCTTTTCTCACTGCTCAGAGTCCCACAGAACAGCATATACCCATCCTACCAAAATTAAAAGGAGACTACTTTAATGTAACATACTCAGATGGTAGAAGAAGGTATATAACTTAAAGCAGGGTGAGAGTCATTCTAACTCGCACCTTCCGCTGCCTCCTTGGTGTGTAAATTACATCAACGTAGTGTTGCGTAGAGATCAATAGAATAGATATAAGTAATTCTAAGGGGGTCTGAGTTAGTGTAAGTGCAACTTTCATATAATTTCTGAAAGATACTGTGTGACTTTGAGAGTTCAAATAAGGAAGACTAGGGGGAGTCTTATACATTGCTGGTCCTTCCGGCCTTGCAATTTGTGCATCTGTGAGTCTAAGAATACCCCTGTTCATTCCCTTTCTTAATGGACCATGGGTAGAACAAAAAGCTCTGCACTGGCCTCAACATACTCATAATGCTTGCAGCTTTGCATTAAAACAAAGATTATAATTAAATCTCACTCTTCCAGGCTTCAGTTCATTGCCTTTAGGAGTCAAGCAGGAATTGGTCAGATGTATGCTTGGATTTATTTGCCTTTCCCTGAAGCATTAAGAATGGTCATAGCTGGAGACGGGACAATGGATGCATGGACCAGTACTATGAGATGCTACAAAGAGTACCACGGTGCAAATAAGTGATGGTCACATTAACACCACCCTATATCGAAAACCTACCGACCGCTATGCCTACCTTCATGCCTCCAGCTTCCATCCTGGGCACATCACACGATCCATTGTCTACAGCCAAGCACTGAGGTACAACCGCATCTGCTCTAACCCCTCAGACAGAGACCAACACCTACAAAATCTCCACCAAGCATTCTCAAAACTACAATACACGAACAAGGAAATAAGGAAACAGATCAACAGAGCCAGACGTGTACCCAGAAGCTTCCTACTGCAAGACAAACCCAAGAAAGAAACCAACAGGACTCCACTGGCCATCACATACAGCCCCCAGCTAAAACCCCTCCAATGCATCATCAAGGATCTACAACCCATCCTGGACAATGATCCCACACTTTCACAGGCCTTGGGTGGCAGGCCAGTCCTTGCCCACAGACAACCTGCCAACCTGAAACATATTCTCACCAGTAACTGCACACAGCACCATAATAACTCTAGCTCAGGAACCAATCCATGCAACAAACCTCGATGCCAACTCTGCCCGCATATCTACACCAGCGACACCATCACAGGACCTAACCAGATCAGCCACACCATCACTGATTCATTCACCTGCACATCAACCAATGTAATATACGCCATCATATGCCAGCAATGCCCCTCTGCTATGTACATCGGCCAAACTGGACAGTCTCTACGGAAAAGGATAAATGGACACAAATCAGACATTAGGAATGGCAATATACAAAAACCTGTAGGAGAGCACTTCAACCTCCCTGGCCACACTATAGCAGACCTTAAGGAGGCCATCCTGCAGCAAAAAAATTTCAGGACCAGACTTCAAAGGGAAACTGCTGAGCTTCAGTTCATCTGCAAATTTGACACCATCAACTCAGGATTGAACAAAGACTGTGAATGGCTTGCCAATTACAGAACCAGTTTCTCCTCTCTTGGTTTTCACACCTCAACTGCTAGAACAGGGCCTCATCCTCCCTGATTGAACTGACCTCGTTATATCTAGCTTGCTTGCTAGCATATATATACCTGCCCCTGGAAATTTCCATTACATGCATCTGAGGAAGTGGGTATTCACCCACAAAAGCTCATGCTCCAAAACGTCTGTTAGTCTATAAGGTGCCACAGGATTCTTTGCTGCTTTTACAAAGAGTACTTTGTCTAGCTCACGTGCTCAGAGTCAAACTGATGTCTGGATGTGCGGTTTGGAAGGAATTTTCCTCCAGGTTGGATTGGCAGGGATTTTTTTTTTAGGGGGACGGGGCTGTTTCTGCAGTATGGCACATGGATCACCTACTGGATTCATCTAGACATATTTCATCTAAAAAATTTCCTACAATTGCTGGGGCCTTTGGGCATTAGTGGTACCTCTGTCTCTCCTCTGCTTGCAGCACAGTTTAGTCTCCTGAGGACTGAAATTTTTTTGGCTAACCAAAGTTACTGGGCTCATAATAGGGTAAATGGATGAAATGCAATGGTCCCTAATACACAGGAGGTCAGACTAGATGATCTAATGGTCCTTTCTGACCTTAAAGTCTGTATAACTATTGAGGGGACATGTAGAAGGTGTGAGATACAGCTACTAATATTCAAAGTAGGCCCTATTAAACTCACCTCCGAATGTGACACCATATTTTTATTTTCTCAAATAAAGTGCAATCCACACTTGTTTTACTGAATATTATTGTTAAATTATCATAACACACATGATAAACACAGCCTTTAAAAACAATCTAAAAACATTGTCCACCTAGTACAGAACCTTCTTAAATTAACAAGTAACATGCTTTTAATAACTTTAAAAATTGGTCATTCACTGAATCACAGAACAAAAATCTTGACCAACTTTTAGATTATTTTAATAGGAATATGCAGAGATTAATAAGCACAAATATAATTTCTCAATTGCGGAGTTATAGTTTGGGCTAGCAAGTCATAACTGTCATACAATAGGAAAATAATTTCAGGAAACCACAGTCCAGGAAATGTAAAATTATCTCAAAAGGAGGGCAGTGTGCCAGAAATATAGTACATTAATTTAAGAGCAGATCATTGTATTGAAAAAATGCTGCCATAATGTTACAAGTAGACTATCATCCAGATGCTGATGGTATCAGACTGATATTGGCAGGGCAATGCAGTATGGAAATGCAGAATCAATGGCTCAGGTAAAGATACTTAGTGTGGCAGTTACTATCTACAGGTACCAACACACAGTTAGCTTTTTTCATCTGTACAGTGCTCCTGAAAAGGTGCCAGGTTGAAATCTGAGACAGTCTTGGTTTATCCATATAGGGCCTGAGCCTACAGGCCTTTATGCAGGCAAAACTCTCCTTCAGGTGAAATAAAAATTTGAGTTCATTTAAGCTTTGATAAGTAACTAAGAGTATGTCTACAGTGCAAAATACACCTGCGGCTGACCTATGCCAGCTGGCTCAGGCTAAAGGGCAGTTTAATTGCAGTATGGACTTCTGAGCTCAGGCTGGAGCTCAGGCTCTAGGACCCAAGCCTGAACATCTACACGACAATTAAGTAGCCTCTTAGCTTCAGTCTCGTAGGGCTCAGGCTATGTCTACACTACTACTCATGTTGGCAAAACTTACACTGTTCAGAGGTGTGACTATTCCCTGCCATGAACAACATCAGTTACGCTGGCATCAGCACTAGTGGGCTCAGCGCTATGTCAGCAGGAGAGCTTCTGCAGGTGACATAGCTACCTCCGCACATTGAGGGTGAATTAATTATGTTGTTGGGAGAGCTCTCTCCTGTTGGCATGGAGTGGTTACAGAAGAGATCTTACAGTGGCACAGCTATGTCGGTACTGCTGCACTACTGCAAGCTCTATACTGTAGACATAGCCTGAGTCAGCCAACATGGGCCAGCCCCAGGGGTCTAACTAAAGTGTGGACATACCCTAAAATGGAGTTTCTTAATGCCGGTCCCTGACACAGCCTAGGAAGGCAGCAGCTAGTCCCTGGTATCAAAAAGGTTGAGAAACACTGCCCTAAAACATGTGGCAGCAACATTTTGTTTAAATGGAACAATTTTGTTGAATTATATCCATTCATAATTTACATAAAATACAATGCTTATCTTCCACACTTGTGTGGTAGACTCATAGACTCATAGACTCTAGGACTGGAAGGGACCTCGAGAGGTCATCGAGTCCAGTCCCCTGCCCTCATGGCAGGACCAAATACCGTCTAGACCATCCCTGATAGACATTTATCTAACCTACTCTTAAATATCTCCAGTGATGGAGATTCCACAACTTCCCTAGGCAATCTATTCCAGTGTTTAACTACCCTGACAGTTAGGAACTTTTTCCTAATGTCCAACCTAAATCTCCCTTGCTGCAGTTTAAGCCCATTGCTTCTTGTTCTATCATTGGAGGCTAAGGTGAACAAGTTTTCTCCCTCCTCCTGATGACACCCTTTTAGATATCTGAAAACTGCTATCATGTCTCCTCTCAGTCTTCTCTTTTCCAAACTAAACAAACCCAATTCCTTCAGCCTTCCTTCATAGGTCAGGTTCTCAAGACCTTTAATCATTCTTGTTGCTCTTCTCTGGACCCTCTCCAATTTCTCCACATCTTTCTTGAAATGCGGTGCCCAGAACTGGACACAATACTCCAGTTGAGGCCTAACCAGCGCAGAGTAAAGCGGAAGAATGACTTCTCGTGTCTTGTTTACAACACACCTGTTAATGCATCCCAGAATCACGTTTGCTTTTTTTGCAACAGTATCACACTGTTGACTCATATTAAGCTTGTGATCCACTATGACCCCTAGATCTCTTTCTGCCATACTCCTTCCTAGACAGTCTCTTCCCATTCTGTATGTGTGAAACTGATTGTTCCTTCCTAAGTGGAGCACTTTGCATTTATCTTTATTGAACTTCATCCTGTAATCCTGGTAATCTCATTAAAGAAATCCTACTAAGAATGTTGTTTTTGCCTTCAGATATTTGTGTAAACCAAAAATCTGACCTCCTTGGATGATAAGTTTCAGCACAGAAAGAAATGTGACAGCTGAGGTATAAAACCTTAACAGCAGTTTACAATGAAAATGCTGACACAGCAAGAATTAAATTGCTGTGACTGACACTGTTGTAATAAAAATTAGCTTTTGCTTTTTCCTTTTATCTTCCCCTCCCTGTCCTATTGTGAGCTTTGGTTAATGCATTTGTTTAAAACAAGTCATGTTTATCTTCCCCAGGTACAGAATTCCTACACCAAATTACTACCTGGAATTAATTAATATATATTAATGTATATCATATTAATATATATTTGGAGACATAAGTTGGAAAAGGAACAAAAAGTAATCAAAATCCCCCAACCTTGAGCCTTAGAAGAGTTAGAAGAACATGTTTGCATCTCAGCTTCTTCCTAACCCTGTTTGTGGTGATAATTGGTGAACCCTCAATTCAAGGATGATCTCTACCACAGATTTACATATGAGTCCTGAAATGACTCAGGAGTCTGATCCTGGAACTGCAAATCTGCTGGCAGTAGGTACAGACATTTTGTGGTAGACCAGCGGCCTGCTGGGAGAAAGTTATTTCTTTTTCCTTCCTCCTCTCTCTCTTTTCAACTTCGAGGGCAAGGCACTAATCCTCAAAGCAGGCCACTGCCTGATGGAGGATATGGTGCCATTGGGGTCAGTTGATGGCTTGCTCTTCCCAGCTTGTGATGTCCACATCAGTTTTCTTAAGATATGCTTTCAGTGTGTCTTTGTAGCATTTCCTCTGACCACCACGGGATCTCTGACCATGGGTGAGCTGAGTGTAGAGGACTTGTTTCGGGAAGCAGCAGTCTGGCATCCACACACGATGTCCAGCCCAGCGAAGTTGGTGCATGAGGATCATTGCTTCAATGGTGGTTACATTGGCTTCAGCGAGGATACTGGCATTAGTGTGGCAATCTTGCCACTTGATGTCAAGGATCTTCCAGAGGCATCACTGGTGATACTGCTCCAAACTTTTGAGGTGCTGTCAAAAGGTCACCCAGGTTTTGCATCCATAGAGGAGTGTAGGAATAACAATTGTCTTATAGGCCTGGATCTTGGTGTCCTCCTGTAGGTCATGGTCCATGAAAATGCATTGAAGCAATTTCCTAAAGGAAGCACTTGTGCACTAAATTCTCTGCTGGATCTCACTGTCAATTTTTGCATTTTGAGAAAGTTGGCTTCCGAGATAGCAAAAGTACTCAACTGTCTCCAAAGTCTGACCCTCAATGATGATTTGTGGTGGGTCATGTGCAAGACCTGAAGCGGGTTGATAGAGCAGTTCAGTCTTCTTAATATTTAGTGAGAGTCCTAGGCTTCAGTAAGCTTTTGCAAGAAAATCCAGTATGGATTGAAGGTCATTCTCAGTGTGTGCGAGGATGACACAGTCATCAGCATACTGAAAATCAATAATGGTCGCCCTGAAGACTTTAAACTTCAAGCAGAGACGTCAAAGATTAAAGAGATGCCCATCCATTCTATATTGAATGTCAACTCCACTGGGGAGGTGATCTTTAATGAGGACCAAAATAACTGCTAAATAGATGTAAAAAACGGTTGGGGCAACAACACATCCTTGCTTAACTCCAGTTTTGATGATGAAAGGTTCCATCTCAGGGCCATTACAGAGAACCATGGCAGTCATCTGATTATGGAGAAGCCTTAGGACCTTAATAAATTTTGGAGGGCAGCCAAATCTGGCCAGCACCTTCACAGGGCTCCATGACTGACAGAGTCAAAGGCCTTTGTCAAATTGATGAAAGCCATACACAGGTCCTGATTTTGCTCCTGAGATTTTTCCTGGATTTGGCATAATGAAGATCATGTCGGTTGTCCTGTGGGATGGCCTAAAACCACTCTGAAAGTCCAGCAATATTTCCTCAGCAAGGTGAAGTAATTGGTTTAAGAGGATACTAGCAAGAATATTCCCTGCTTCAGATAGCAAGGCAATGACTCAATAGTTTCCACACTCTGACTTATCTCCTTTCTTAAAGATTGTTACAATGTTAGCATTTTTCAAGTCTTCTGGAATCTTCTCATTATACCAGATATGAAGAAAAAGAGTGTGAAGCTTCCTTACCAGTTCTTCACCTCCAAACTTGTAGACTTCAGTTGGTATGTCATATGGCCCTGCTGCTTTTTTGTTGTTAGTTTGCATAATGGCTCATGCTATTTCTTCAATGGTAGGTGTGGGGGTCAGCAAAAGATTCTCTTTTATGTCATTGAGGTATAGATGCGATAGTGGGATCAGAGACAGTTGACTCACGGTTCAGGACTAACTCAAAATATTCCTTTCATCTGGCTTTGATGGCTTCGCTGTCAGTTTCTGGTAGGATAAGGGTAAAACTATATTGATTTTTATGGGGCAGTTCTTATTTTCCTGGATTTCCTGCAAGCCTAGTTTTTTCAAGCCTGACCTAATGATGGTTTCATCAGTGCATAAAAATACAAATGGTGTGATTGATACAGCTTCAGGGAACTGTAACATGATTATTTTGTCCTATTGGACAGATATAGCTAGGTAGCAACCAGTGGTTCAATGAGAGAGTTCTGAACAGGCATCTCCTTGTCTTCAGGCAAGGTTGAGGGTGCTGAGGACATTGTAGAAGGAACTTGGCAATTTACAGGATCAAGGCCTAAAGCTGTACTGGTCAGTAGTGCACTTTATCCATCTGCAAAATACTCATCCAAATAAGGAAAAGTGCTGTATTGAAAAGAATGTCTTTTCTATAACTGCTGCCAAACTGTGATATATTGAATCTTCAAGCCAAACCAAGTATGCAATGACACATCCAAATGAAGAAGGGAAATATCAGTCTATATGATAGCCACAGATGTATTTCAGAAGCAAAGTTTACCCAATAAATCATTAACAGCCTATTCAAGCAAATCCTTCACTAACAGAGTACATAAAAACAATGGCTCAGGTCCTTAGCGGGTGTAAATCTGCATAGCTCCCTCGGAGTCTGTGGAGCGACACTGACTTACTCCAGCTGAGAATCTGGCCACATGTTCAGTAAATGATTGGAGGCACTACTACATTTGATTTTGACTAGCAACAAATTATAGTGGTTATCTGATGAGACTGTTTAGAGGCAAAACCTTATCAGGTCATCTGGATCTCAGTGGTTACTGGTGTGTTTAGAGATGCCTTTATACCACAACACAATACATAAATGATGTCCCACTTCTGGCTATTGTTGGGCGTGACCATGCCATTTCAGAATTATGTTTTAATAATTTCCAATACACAGCGCTGCTACAGTCATTGATGTGCTCTGACTGAGACAATGATGTGCTGCAAATATTAATTTCCATCATCCCAGATGCTGTAGGTTTAACTCTGCCTTTTTTAGCAATTGCAATGCACAAAAAGTATTTTTGAATCCTTATAAGTAATAAAAGAATTTATGTGGGAACTGACAACTGTAAAGGAAAAAGTTGGATGGCTGCTTTGAAGTGATGGGAATTATGAAAGTCTCATTCTGAGAACTGTGACCTTAGCAATTTGACAGTACCTTGACAATGAGTTTCGACAGGTAATTCAATCCTTTTGAGAGACTAAGCTTCTGTTTGCATTATTAGAGAAATTGCAGGATGGCAGCAAGAGACGTGGAGCTGCTGGTAGCTTATCTCTAAAAGTGGACTTGACTGGCCTTCTCTGTTTGCAGTTCCATATTTCAAAGCAGAATATGTCAGGCAATGGAAAAATGCAAGCAGGCCTCACTATTTTTTATATCTGTTCTTACTCTCATGATTCAATAAGTTCGTGTTTGCTTCCCAAAGTTTTCATTTGCCTTACTCTCTTTTTGGGTTTATACATCTTTCCTGCACGAAGAGGTTATTTTCCACGGTTAATATAAGCTTAATACAACTGCAGACTGTTTGATTACAAAATATTATTGTGGATATTCTGTAAATGTCTGATCCTTACCTTCTACTAAGTAATGCTTGTGGTGTTAATACATCTGGAAATAGTCTGAAGAGGGTATGAGAGGTTGTTTTATACCAAGGTAATGTGATGTCTCACTAGCAGCACTAGCTAAAGTTGTCATCTGTAATCACTGCATAGTGCAATTAACTAATGTTAACAATTAACAATTTATCAATATTGTTAATGTTAAAATTTATATTTGGAGCTCCATAAGCTTTGAAACACAGGAAACATGAGTTAATAAAAACCTTAAATGCATTATGTTGCTCATTCACCCCTTGCCATACTGAACAAAGAGGACCAAATCATAACAATCAATCCATTATTTATATTAAATATGATCTGGGAAAGATTATTACAACTTTTGATTCACTCCATACACTTCTCTACCATGTACACGAGTGGTTGACTCTCAACCAAGGTGATGGAAAAGAGGATGATAAGGAAATGTCATAATTAAACAGACACTCCATGCCTGTGTAGAATGGAATTGGAAGGAAACATAAATAAATCCACAAGACGAGAATAGGCCAATTTTGTTATTCCAATTCCTATTACCTTACAGTGCATTTTGCATTGACTCTATTACTTTATTTCAGTAATCCAATAGAGTTTTTAATATGGCTTTCTGAGTACTCATGTCTAAGTTTTGCTATGGCAGGAATTGCCAGATGGAGTTGTTACAGATATAGTCTTCCAAGTTATTTTTTTCTCAGTGTGTAATCAATTTTTGACTATGGAAAAGGCATACTGGTTGCTAGTTTTGGGCTATGCAAAGTTCTATGCAAGCATGAAGAGAGCTTTTTTTTTTTTTTTTTTTCCCCTCCTCTCGAGGGGCTCTGATTAGTCAGTTTTTGAGGCAGGATTATTCTCTGGGGATCAGGCACTGGTGCTGGGCTGAGCTTTATGGAGGTAGGCATTGCTCTATGTTGTTTGACCATTTCAGGACTGGTGTATATGTGTAAATAAAGCAAATTACACTTAAGAGTATACAGAGTCCCCACATCACTGATACCTCCTCCACTTGGTAGCCAAGGCACCAGACATCTGCTACTTCTTGAGAGACGGGCGACACTGGTATCAGAAGAAGAAGTAACATTATTAAATGTCATTGAATGCTGATTTTGACCAATGAAATAATCAGTACCTCAGTTTTAAAAACTCAAGCAGAACTTCCTTCCACAGACATCTATTCATCTGTCCCTTGATTCTTTACCTCCAGCACAGGTTATATAGACATAAACCTAAAGCATTTTCTTTACTGAGAAAGACCTGCTAGTCAGAAAGTGTTTGTATGTATATTAGTAGTTCTAATATATGAAAAGAATGTTGTTCCAAATCCAGCATGACTTTAAATAGGCAAATAACTCAGAAATAACACGCATCTGATCCACTCAGAGTCAATATAAAAAAGGAAATGTACCTATAATGCTTCTTTGAATAATATTTTTATTGGAGTTTTATGCAAATAATGCTTTTTGATATCCAGACTTTGATTCAATATATATGAAATGAAATAAGATTAGAACTTTAAAATAAGTATAGCTCTACCAAGCCTTTCATTATGCCCCACTGATCCATTTATCATTGAGGAACTCAAGCACCTCCAGGACTGATGATAGACATTACATATGTATCTCCAGTAGTACAGAAATACTGGAAATTTATCACAATTTCCACTTAATATATAATCTAGCAAGGATAACTATTAATTAGTTCAATGTCAATATAGGAATAAAGAAGGGATGGATAAAGATAGAACAAATCACTCCACTTTAATTGGTCAAAAATATCATTCCTTCATTCCCTTGTCTCTATTCTCCTACTATCTCTGATATCTTGATATTTTCTTTGTTCAAGACAGTAGGAATTCATGTTTCAGGATGAGTAAAATGCAAGAATTTCAATTTGAAATGAATGCATTTATCAGAAGATATCTACAGACTTTTCCTTTTGATTACACTGACAAAATCTAGGGTTCAACTCGTTCATTTAAGATAATTCATTAACACCGCCTTTAGTAAAAGAATTAAAGACTTTGTGATAGTTCAACGCGCTAATGCTTTCTGGTTCACTACATTGACATTTTGCTCTTTAATACTGTCAACCAAGGTTTCTTCTAGGGATTGAATCTCATAATGAGATTGCTGTGAGCTCCCACATTTCTGTCAGACTGACTTTATAGTCATTCTCCTAGGTAATTAGGACTATTTTCCTTGGGTAGATTAAAAGAATATCAGATCTTGTATTTTCTGCAGTGTTCTACCTAAACAATCTTTGCAGCCAAAAAGATTGAACAGGATTTCCTTATTATGTTCCTTGTTCATCTCTGTAGAACCCAAGAAACCTCAAAAGCTGAAATATTTCTAGGATTTTATTAGAAAATGGGAGTTATGGTGCCCCAGAGTGTTTTGGGAACTTCTGGTTTTGTACAGCTCTTACAAAAACTGAATTATAGAGAACTCTGGTTCCAATTCAGCATAACATTGAAAAACAGTCAGCTAAGCAGTTGAACAAGTGTTTTAGTGGGACTTAATCATATGCCTAAATTAAATATCTGTTTTAAGTGCCTTGCTGAATAGGGATTAACTGTTGAATTGTGGCCTCTGTGGTGACTTCCTAACATGTCTCCTATTTCAATATGTTATCCCATAGAGAAATAGAAGACCCTCCAGAAAGCTTCTTTTCCAACAGAGCAATGTTTTAACATAGTCATACTTAGTTAAGAAATGTTAGCTCCTCAGCTTGCAGAGACGGGGACAAGGTGAAGAGGAGCAGCCTATCCTCTGCAGCAGGGGCAGGGCCATGCTACTGGCTCCCGCCTGAGGGGTTGGGGGTGGCCACTGCCTGTGGGAGAGCGGCGGGGACACGTGCCCCACTTAGCCAACTCCCTGCCCTGCCACACTCGGCGGCAGAACAACAGGCTGGTTACCGCCCCCCACGGTGGTCAGGATCCAGGCCACGATGCTGCTTCAGGTATGAGCTGGGGTCCCAGCATTATGCCACCCCATATATTTTGCCACCCTAGGCACCTGCTTATTTTGCTGGTGCCTAGAGCCGCCTCTGCTCAGGGAGCTTTCTGTTTCTTGCTGCTTCCCTGAACCCACTTGAGGAGAACAGGCAGTCAATTGAAGTAGTAGAAGCCAGTTAGGCCCTTAAGACACTGATATCTTCCCTCACCAGGCTCTGCTACCAGCCTGCTTATTTGTCACCTTCAACTGAGTGTTGAGCCACTATAGCTGGCACAGAACAGCCGTCATGAGTGAAAGAAGAAAACGCCCCTCTGGGGCAGCATTCAGAAAAAGAAAGAAAGCAAGGAGAGCTTTTCTATCTAAGCAGGAAAGAGCTCTCCTGAGATGCATAGACACAAATGTTCACAGCGAGCCTTCTGGCCCCAGTGAGGATATGAGTGGTGAGGTGATGCCTGATCTTCCAGTCAGTCAGAGTGCAGATGACCTGGCAGCTACTGCAGCATCCATATCTCCATCTCAAATGGATGTAACCATGCACATTCCTTTGGAAAAGTATAGATCAGAGAAGAGTGTGGTGGAGGCACAAGAAACAGATGCTGCTGAGTTTAGTTCCTTAAGTCTAGATGATCCAGTACTGTGGATCCATTTGAGCAATAGCCTGAGGGACTTCCTTGTTACTGCATGGGCCACAGAAAGTGAAAAACTTCATGTTTCCCAAAGACAGAAGTTTCCATCCAATACATTACTGGCATGAAATCCCCAATGGTGACAACGTGGAGAGGCCATGGCTTATGTACTCAAAAACCCAGAATGCTACATACTGTTTTTGTTGCAAACTCTTCCAGTCTAATGTTCCAGCCACATTGGGCTCTACAGGAACAAGGGACTGGAAAAATCTGGCTAGAAATCTGGCATGTCATGAGAAGAGGGCAAATCACCAGAGAGCATTCCATAGGTGGAAAGAGCTTGAGATGAGACTAAGGGTAAAGGCCACCATAGTTGATAAGCATCAAGAGAAGATTGCATCAGAGTCTCTTTACTGGAAAAGTGTTCTGAAAAGGCTCATTACCATTGTGAGAATGTTTGCTACCCAAAACCTAGCACTGTGTGGCACTTCAGATCAGCTTATGTGCCAAATAATGAAAACTTCCTTAAAATTGTGGAGCTGATGGCTGAGTTTGATGCTGTACACCAGGAGCATCTAAGAAGAGTCACCACCCAAGAAATGTACACACACCACTACCTTGGAAAAACAATTCAAAATGAGATCATACAGTTACTGGCTACAAAAGTCAAACAGAACGTTGTGGCAGATCTGAGATCAGCAACATATTACTCTGTTATTCTGGACAGCACACCCAACATCAGCCATATGGAACAAATTAATGGTGCATTTTGAAACAACAACAGAACTTAGTGAAAAGGTCCCTGCAATGGTGACTGTCAGAGAGCATTTTCCAGAATTTATTGACATTGATGATATTACAGGAGCTGGTATGACAAATGTGCTTTTTAAAAAGCAGGAAGATACGTGAATTGCGACAGCTGACATGAGAAGTCAGGGCTATGATAATGGTGCCAACATGAGAGGAAAGAACAGAGGAGTGCAGACACGGATCCAAGAGTTAAACCCTCAAGCTTTTTTTGTCCCATGCAGTTCTCATTCATTGAACTTGGTGGTCAGTGATGCAGCATCAGCTTCTAGTGAAGCTGCTATATTTTTTAATGTAATTCAGAGCATCTATGTATTTTTCTCTGCATCAACTCATCGATGGCAAATTTTGAAGCAACATCTGGGAACATCCTCTCTGACACTGAAACAACTGAGTGCCACACAATGGGAAAGTCACATGGAGGCAATAAATTCTGTCAAACACCAAATTGGGAAGGTAGATGATGCCATTGTTGCCATTATGGAGGAAAATGCTAGGACAGGAACTGTTCATGGGAGAACAGTGGCAGAGGGAAATGGAATCACCAGAAACATATATAACTTCAAATTTTTGTGTGGCTTAGTGTTGTGGCATGACATACTATTTGAAATAAATGTTGTAAGCAAGAGACTTCAAGCTGTTGACCTTGATATATCTGGAGCAATGGAACAACTGGACAAAGCAAAGTCATACCTACAGTCTTACTGGTCAGATGAAGGATTTCAAAACATTCTGAAGAGTGCACAGAAGTTGGCAGAGGAACTTCACACTGAAGCTATTTTCCCACCCATTCAAGAATACAAGAGTCACCGAAGAAGAAGACATTTTGAGTATGAGGCATGGGATAATCCCATAAGAGACCCCAAACAACAATTCAAAGTTGAATTCTTTAACCAGGTGCTAGATTGTGCAATATAATCAGTTGAAGAACATTTCATGCAGCTCAAGGAACACAGCAGTATATTTGGGATGTTGTATGGTATTCCAAAACTCCCACTATATTTGAAGAAGCCCTACACCAGCAATGCAGGGCACTAGAAACAGTGTTAACACATGATGTCATGCATGATATTGATGGGAGTGATTTAGGTCAGTGCTTCTCAAAATGGTGGTCCGCAGACAGGTGCCGGTCCATGAGCCATCAGCTGCTGGTTCGTGGCGAGTTTCCTCATAAGAGCATTGAATAGAATATTAATATGGCACTGGTCCCTGGCACATTGGGAAAAAAAATTGACGGTCCCCCACATCAGATAGCTTGAGAAGCACTGATTTAGGTGATGAACTGAAAGCCCTTTCAAGATACATTTCAGCAGGATCCAGTCCAAAGGCTGTTCTGGAATGTGCACAAATAAGATGACCACCCTCTTTCCCAATGCTTTTGTTGCTCTGTGTATACTTCTAACACTTCCTGTAACAGTTGCCAGTGGAGAACGCAGCTTCTCCAGGCTGAAGTTAAGAAAAACACATCTACACTCCACAATGACGCAGGAGAGGCTGGTCAGCCTAGCAACCATCTCAATGGAGCATGAGCTGGCCCAAACTGTGGACCTTCAGCAGGAAGCAGTTCAAATCTTTGCAGCCAAGAAGGCATGGAAAGCACCACTTTGATTATTCAAACAGATAAAAATGCCAGTGTTTACAATGCAGACAAGAAAAGTTACATTTGCTGTTCAGGCATTTGAAAGCTAAGTGTCATTTAAAATTTTTGAACAAGGCATTTCAAGTTGTTAGTTTTCCTTTATTGGGGTAGATAGCAGAGCAGTACCATGAGAGGAGTAAAACAGGAAGAAGGCAGAATTGAGACCTTTCAAAGTTTTGGCCCAAGCGAGGGGACATGGGGGCATCATTTGAGCTCCCTATCTCAGGTGCCAAAATGTTGTGGGCTGGCCCTGACAATCTGAACCCTTTTTCCCTTTCCCTGAGCTCCTTTTTCCCTCCTGTCCACCCCACATTGCATTAGTCCCATGCATGCACTTACCCAAGTGATAGACTATCTCTGCACTGTATATTAAGTAAGAGACAGTTTAAGTGTATAGCACAGTCACACTGCCAGCAAGAGATCTAAGAGACCAGAAGTTATACTAATTGTCACCGAGGTGAAGTTATTTTCAAAATATATTGAGGTACATTTTCAGCCCTCGGAATAAGGTGTAACACAGTTGTAAACAATAGCAGGATGATAAACTCCAGAGCCAAGATACTGTATTTCTTCTCTTATCACTGGAAAGTCAAATGCAAAGTTAGAGAATATTATTGTTTTGGTATTTTTACTCCTCCCAGGCCCACCAAATATGTGATTGGGGAAAATTAAAATATTAGCAAAATGGGAATATATTTTCCCTATACCACTCATTGTCAGGATACCTTATTCACTAATCTAGTGCTTTTTCTAATAGTGAGACACTGGACTACTGTTATTTATAGTACATGTGAGATGCATCTAGACAATAATTATCATAGGGGAAGATTATTTATTGTTTCCCCGGGGGTTGCACCAAGAGTTCCAAATTAGGATTGGGGACTTGTGCTAAATGCTGTATGAACATATAGGAAGAATGGGTGCCTATCCCAAAATGGTGGAGAGGAATACAATCAATATGTTATATATTTAAAAAGCCAACAAAATTTACTTTAAAAGACAAGAATCTTATGGGGAAAAATAGTGTATGATCATGTAATTCAGGGTTTCTCAAACAGGGGTCGCCACTTGTGTAGAGAAAGCCCCTGGCAGGCCAAGTCAGTGTGTTTACCTGCTCCGTCCACAGGTCTGGCAGATTACGGCTCCCACTGGCCGCAGATCGCTGCTCCGGGCCAATGGGAGCTGCTGGAAGCGGTGGCCAGTACGTCCCTTGGCCCACGCCACTTCCAGCAGCTCCCATTGGCCCAGAGCAGTGATCCGTGGCCAGTGGGAGCCGCAATCGGCTGGATCTGCAGACAGGACAGGTAAACACACCAGCCCGGCCTGCCAGGGGCTTTCCCTACACAATTGGCGACCCCTGTTTGAGAAACCCTGCTATATGCTAATACATACACATGAATCAATCTTAATTCTAGCATTTCCTAACTTTTTATTGCTTGTCTTTGCAACCTTAATATTCTTTTCAGATAATGTATTTTCTTATGGTTTTAAAAGCAAAGTGGAAAACCCCACCCCCAGCATTCAATCATGTGAAATCATATTGATCACCGAACTTCTGTCACCAACAGAATTAGGATCTTTAGCTCCAGAACACAGATCTCTACCACTTCCGCTCCCGAGTAACTGGTGGGAATAGTAGGCTGTTATCCTTTTGTGGACTGCTCGTAGAAAGGCAAGAGAAACACTCTTTGTCAGTGTGCAATGCAAGTATTTGCTAGACAACAAAGGAATGTTGAGACTGAGAAATGTGGATTCTGGAAGGCAGTGTGCTTAGTGGTACAGATCCTTCTGTTCCTTTCCCTCACAAGACCGAATCTTTCCACCCTTGTCCCCTCCAGCATGTTCCTGTATTCATCCCCACCCTCATCTGCTGTCTCAGTTATCTTCCCCCACCCCAGCTGCTGTCACATTCTTCCTTTCTTCCCCCCAGCTCCTGTTTAAGTTTCTCCCTCCTCTCACCCTGGCTCCTGTCTCAGTCTCCTCCTACCTCCCAGCCTCCCTCTGATTCAGTCTCTTCTCCTCCCTTTCCCTACAAAACTGCTTTCTATCTCCCAATCTTTCCCCCATGCCCAAGCACCTATCTGTGAGGGAACACAGGTCTCAAGCACAGGCCACAATCACCACCCTGCATCTCACGTGAGTAGTGAGGAAAGAGTACAGTGTAGGGTTTGCTCTTAGAGGGCCCTGACCCCAAAGCTCCTGAATGGGGGGAACATCCAGTCCCCTGATTGGCTAAGGGGCAGCATATAAACCAGAAAGTAACAGGAAGTTTTCTGAATAACTAGGGAATCCCTGGCTGGCTGTTACTGTGGTCCTCTCCTGCTTACCTGAGCCTGATAGGGTTGCCAAACCTCCAGGATTGTCCTGGAGTCTCCAGAAATTAAAGATTAATCTTTTAATTAAAGTTATGTCATGTGATGAAACCTCCGGGAATATGTCCAAACGAAATTGACAACCCTAGAGCCTGAAGCCCTGCATTCCTGCCTGCTCCTGGTTCCTGTCCTCCTATCCCAGTCTCCTGCCTACTCCCAGTTCCTGCTGTCCTGCCCTACTCCAGGTCCCTGCTCCTCTGATTTATCCCTGATGCTGGCTTTGACCACTGACCTAGGACCTGACTCTGTCTCCAGCTGTGACCTTCAGCTTGGTACCTGCTGGTGTCTTCAGTTTTGACCCTTGGCTCTGACCACTAGGCCTGACCATCCATTCCCCAGTCATTGCACTGTCTCAGTCTTCTTTCCACTGGCTCCTATTTCATTCTCTGCCCAGCTCCTGATTCCTGTTTCAATCTATCCTATCCCATCTGCCCTCTTCATTCCAGATAGACTACTTCCTCCTATATGTTGCCTGGGCACCAGCAGCAGAGGGAGCACAGAAGAGGCAGCCAAACCAATATTCCCATTATTATTACTGCTTGCTGTGTGCACCACAATCTCTGTGAGAATAAATGGGAGACGTTTATGGCGGGGTGAGAGGTTGAGGCAAATCGCCTGGCCACTGATTACGTGCAGCCAGACACCAGGGCAGTTAGAAGAGCACACCAGGAAGTGCTGTGCATCAGAGAAGCTTTGAAAACCAGTTTCATGACTGGCCAGGCTAGGGTGTGTGAGTTCTGTTTGTTTCTTCTTGATGCAAACCTGCCCCTTGAGTGATTCATTCCCTGGAAGCCACCCACCCTCCCCACCTTCAACCTCAGCTTGCTTTCAAAGGAAATAAAGTCACTATCATTTAAAAAACATGTATTGTTTATTAATTGATTATAAAAATAGGGAGAGAACTGACAAGGTGTAGCCCGGGTTGGGAGTGGGAGGAGGGAAGGAAGGAAAAGAACACTTCAAAACTTGTTGAATGACAGCCTTTTGCTTGGGCTGTCCACTGGGGTGTAGTGTCAGGGTGCATGGACCCTCGCCCCCAGCTTTCTTGGGCATCTGGGTTAAGAGGATACAGAACATGGGGAGAGGGGAGGGTGGTTATACAGGGGCTGCAGTGGCATTCTGTGATCTTGCTGCCATTTCTGAAGCTCCACCAGATGCTGCCCACCGTAACTGCAGCGTTGCATCCTGCCTCCTCTGATCTTCCTACCACCACCTCTCATCTCGATTATCCCTCCTGTCCTCGTGTTCATCCCTTTTGTCCTCCCATTCATCCCTCCTGTCCTCACATTCGTTGGCTGCTTTCCTGTAGTGTGATATTGTGTCCTTCCATCATTTAACACTGGTAGTGACCATCGCTTGCTCAGAGCATGGCTCAACTTCAGTTAAAAGGTGGAGAAGAAAGCGCTACAGATGGCAAATCAGAGACAGTAGCCAAAAATATTAGACAAGACAATCTTGAAAGCAAACATTTCCAAGGAAGACTGGAGTCCTATAGATAACTGCAATGAGGATTATAAAAACTTCACTGATAAATTGAGGCAATGTGTGAAATTAGCTGAGAAAAAAAGACTGAAAAGAGTGAAGGGAAGGCTCTCAGAGGAAACGTAGAAATTGCTAGAGAAGCGGAGGAATATGAAGCGAAAAGATGGTGATAAACTTGAATACTCCCTCCTCTGCAAGTTGATAAGAGGAAGACTAGAGGAGGACTTTAAGAAGTACCGAAATGAAAGTCTCTTAAAGATGGCTGAACATTGCAGAAACCTCAAAAATGCAAAAGGGAATTGACACTGTACAAGTCAATAAGAATGGTGCTGATGAACAGGGATGGAAAACCAGTAATTGACAGAATAGTGATGGAGGTGGTCTGCAAAGATTTCCAATCCGAACTGTTCGCGTCTCAGAAAAATGTCCCAATACCAAACACTTCAACAGACCAATGAGCATGTACTCCCATTCCTTGTCAGTGAAGTTTGACATGCAGTTCACCAAATGAAGGAAGGAAAAGCCCCAGGTAAAGATGGACTGACAATCGAAATGATAAGAACTAGAGCCAAGACCTCTGGGAAACCCTTGCTCAAAGGTTTAGCCATTACTTGGAAATGCTGAAGATACCATCTAGCTGGAAGGAGTCCAACACCATTCTGCTGTACGAGAAGGGTGATCATGAAAATCTAAAGAACTATTGTCCAATATGCCTACTCTCACATGTATACAAGCTGTTCACCAAAATAATAAACCAACTTTCTCCAAGTCTGGACGAGCAGCCTCTGAGAGAGCAGGCAGGCTTTCGAAGGAATTTCAGCACAATGAACCATATATTCACTATAAACTAGCTATTGGAATGCTCAAGGGAATACAAATTCCCTTTATGTATTGCCTTCATTGACTATGAAAAAGCGTACGACAGCGTAGAGATCAATGCAATGTTGGAAGCTCTTGCAGAGCAGGGTATCGACACAAATGATAACAAACTATTAAAGGAAGCAAATTCTGACTGCACTACAGATGTAACTTTGTTTGATACTCCCCTTCGCATCCCAGTTAAGAAAGGTGTGAAATAAGGAGATACGGTTTCATCAAAACTCTTCATATCCTGCCTCGAAATGGTAATGAGGTGGATGAATTGGAAAGGTGGAATCAACATCAATGGAGAGCAGTTAAACCATCTCAAATTCCCTGACGATATTGTGTTGATTGCTGAAAATACTATCAAACTACAGAAAATGCTGTGAGAACTCAACACAAAAAGCAGCCAAGTCAGACTGAAAATTAATGGCTCCAAAATGAAATTTATGTGGTCTGATATCTTGCCAAAAGCCCAAACAACAATCAAGAGAGAACAAATAGAAGAAGTTGAGGAATGTGTCTATTTGGGCCAATAAATTTACATGCGCCATGATCAGGAAGGTGAACTCTCATGAAGAAAGAAAGCAGGTTGGTGCACATTCAATTCTATCAAAGATGTCCTCCAAGGAAAAATCAACAAGGCAACATGTGCCAGCCTCTTCAACTCAACTGTGCCACCAGCAATGTTGTACACCAGCGAAACATGGGCACTGATGAAGGCAGAGGAGCAGCAACTGTCTGTCATGGAGAGGGGGATGGAAAGAAGAATTCTGGGAATTTCAATCCATGACCAAGTCCCCAATGAAGTGGTCAAACAGCAGAGTGGCGCGCAGGATGTCGTTGTTGAGAGCAGGCATAGTAAAATGTGATTGGCCAGGCATATAGCGAGGCTCACTGACAATTGATGGACTGCAGCTGTTGCCGAATGGTACCCACGGGAACTGAATTGACCACTTGACCAACCTCCAAAGAGATGGGAAGATTTTATTGTGAAAAGACGTGGCTGCACATGAAGAAAGAAGGCCAGGATATGAAAAGAATGGAAAACATGTTATGATCGGTGCAATCTATACAAGGGCTAAAGGATTGATCGATTAAGGTGATCAAGGTGAATCAATTTCCAAATGTTGCATATTTGAATATGCATCTGTCAAGGCTGACTCCCCACTGTGGCACTTTTAGTGCAGAAGGTGGGGGCCTGCAAGGATTCTAAAAATTAATACTGGCTACTCCAGGCTTATATTAACTCCCAAGGTTACAGCTTCTCTCTGACCATGGATGGGTAAATGCTGCCATCACCCAAGCGCAAAAAAAAAAAACCCATTTGGACCCAGGAAGGTGCACTTGGGAATTCCTCCCTGTGGGGTACCCTCAAGCCCTTTCACACACACACCCCCTCCAGGGAAGAGCTGAGAAAGAAAACAAAGGAAATGAGCCATTGCCACTAGCTAATTAAACAACATATGCACAAACCTGTTAGGACGCAAAAAACCCAATCCTATTTTTTAAAAAGGTAAATTTTATTAAAAACAAAAGGAAAGAAAATACATATGGAACTTAGCCTATTGCCAGATTTAAAAAGAGCAAATATAATAATTAAGCATCAAGAATGGTTTTCTTGAGGTCCAGTTTAATGATTACAAGCAAAACAAAAGCATTTGGGGGTTAGCACAGAGGAGTCCGCAAGCTTTACAGAAATAAAGGAGATAAACCTAATCATGTCTTCCTAAACATTCCCTAATCTACTTACATATCTGGGGTTTCAGATAAGCAATTCCTAGGTATGATTTGATGATTTTTCATATCTGGGCTAAAACTTCTTACAGCATTGCTGCTCTGTATCTTCTCTCTCTGGAGAACAACAGACAGACAGACAAAGGAGAAGCTTTTTCCCAAATTTAAAAAGTTCTAGCCCTCCCATTGGCTCTTTGGTCAGGTGCCCACTCCCTTCCTTTTACCTATGGGATTCTTTTAACCCTTTACAGGTAAAGCAAGTAGAGAACAGCTACTAACAGGGATTTTGTAGCTAACTGTCTGGCTGGGTGTCCATAAAAGGGAGCTTCTCCCCCCTTCATTTATCACAGCATCATCTTATTTACATGAATTATGGCAAACATCTTGATTACCAGAACTAATATCTGAAAAGACTGCAGCTTGGAATGAGCTTTAGGAGCACAGGAATTGCTATTCTTCTTTTTGGTGCCAGTATCAACCTGCATTGGAGTCAAGGTATCTTTGGCAACTGCTTGAGTCTCTGCTCCTGGTTTTACCTTTTCCTGGACCAGATGGAGGTCTGTGGTCAGGTTGTACTGGTTGCTGCTTGCCCTGAGTTGGATGGGGGACCTGCCGGGCATCCGGTGGGGATGTTCTGCCTTGCCTGCTGGTCCTTAGCTGGGTGCTTAGCTCTGACTGCTCCTTGTCCTTTGCTCCGCTGCTGTGAGGGGGAGAGGGTCTGGTTGCCCCTGGCTGCTGCTCCCTGGCTGAGGGGGTGCTGTTGTTAGTTTAAAGGGGTTCTGGCCCAGACTTTTGGTTGCTGCTTCCTCGCTGACAGGCATCTGGTTACTGCTCAAGGCCCCTGTGGCCAGGGAGAGGTTGCCAGAGCACTGGCCGGTGTCATGCCAGCCACAGGGCACAGATGGTTCAGAGATTTATACTCTTGGCTCCATCTCTGTGGTTAGAGCCTTCCTGGATGAGTCATCACAGAGAGTATGGAGGCCTCTAACTATGACACCTAGAACACTTAACTGTAGAGAGGCAGCCTAGACTGTCTTGTCATCTCCCTCCCCAACTGGGAGCTCCTAAGCAGGAACAGGCACACAACTAGATCTGACTGTCAGTCACTGAAGGAGCCCTAACATCACTGTAATTTATTTTCTATTTACAACAGTAAAACATGCAGGATGGGAAATGACAGGAAATGAGCCCATCTGTCTGCAAAGAGCCAGTGGCACTGACAGGATGGGCTCATTGACAAGGATGGAAGCTCCCTGTAATCTTGCGTTGTTAGCAACAGAATAATCTGTGTGTGTGTGTAGGCCAGCCTGCAGCCATCCAAGTCAGTGCTGGAAGTGGGCAGCATTGTACAGCGAGGAGACTGAGTATGTACTGATTTAGTGCATCCCCTAAGCAGCCACTACTTACATAGCTTGTATTGATAGAGCTTCAACCATAATTTAATGGTGATCCATTCCAATGCCACCAACCCTACCCACAGCAAGCACTGCCTACCCTCCTCGGAGGGTTAATACCACTGGGACGCAGTGGCTTCTGCGGATGTGTATGGGGCAGGTGAGGGCAAATCAGTCCAAATCCATGTTCAGACTCTAAACATTGATAAAGTTTAATGGTGTTCAGATCGATGGTGTTGATTTAGGCCCATCTGTAATCGGTTTTTAACAAAGAAGCCCTACAAACTATTTTCATTATACTTTGTTGCTTTTGCTAATCTTTTGTCAATCTGAGAAATGTAAGTTATATTTTGAAGATTTAAATGTATTTGCATCTGCTTTGTAAATTTATATGCAAAGGGTAGAACATGTTAAGAATACATTCAGTACAGGGATTGCATGCAACCATCTTGGTGTAGACCATTGCTCATTAAAAGACTACTTCAAACTGAGCTGTTTGAATTATCTCTGTTTGCTTGCCACCAGACCATTTGGAAAGAGACCTATTGTTAAAATACTGAGCCCTAAATAACATTTTTATATAGAAAAGAGCATTATTGTATCCATATGCTTTCAATTCTAGTAAAAATTCCTGACCTGAACCAGTTATAAAAAATAATACTTAACATTTGCAATATGCAACCCTTTCCAGCCACGGATCTCAAATTGCTTCACAAAAGTTTGGATTATCTCCATTTTGGAGATCTCCAAATGAAAGAAGTTAAGTGATGTGCCCAAGTCAACACATTGAGTCAGTGACAATGTGAGGAATGGACCCCAGATCTGGTTCTCAGTCCCATGATTAACCATCTCTTTTCTGAAGGGTAAAGGAATTTGATTACATATGAGCACAGATATGGAAAGTGAAAGGAATGATTACATCACAATTAAGTAGAAGGCTAAAATCCTACTTCCTGTCATAGATGCATGCTGTATTTTGGGCAAAAGTTCAGATCTTTTGCATTTGAATTCTGTAGGCAGCACTCTCATATCATTATAAAAATCCATAATGACACTTTAGAAAAATATTTGACCCCAAAAATCTAAATGTATAGGTGTTCATAGAATTGGAATTATAGAAACATTACTACTGAACCACAAAGTGATAGTTATTTGTAGCACAGAAGATACATGAGTTGAAACAAACTGAAAGACAGAAAATCAATCCCCCAAAAGGATAGGGTAATAAAATAACAGAATAATAATAAGTGACTGGAGCCCTGATGAATTATAAGCTTGATTTTGACTGGTATCCTAAGGTTTAGTAAATGTCCTCTAGCCTTAATTATCTTTTCTTAAAACTGATTCATCACATCCATTCATTTCCATTTCTTTTCTGTTCTCAGATGTATTTTCCTAACCACATACAGTAGGCATCTCTGGTGAGAACTAGAAAAGAAATGACTCTTTTGCTATGGCATATGTTGTCCTGCTGGAAAGTCATTCTTCCACTTCTGGAGCCTCTGCTTCCTTTTTAGTGGAAGAATCAATTTGTGAGAGATTGTCAGATGGCAAATCATGTGCTCTCCTCAGCAGCTTCCGTTACAAAGGAGTAGGAAAGGATTCATGGAGTTCACATAGTGGATGCACACCCTTTACATGTCTGAAAGCCCAGCTCTAGTCAGGAGCCCCTACATTGTAATGGAAGAGGGGCTTGTAAGCATAGCAGGAATAAGTCATAGCTGATGCTGGCCAGGGCCAGTGGCTCTGTCACTTATAATACATGGATCCACCAGCCATTGTCTCTTATGGAGTCAGAATAATGTAGTGTATATTTTTTACCTATCTTATACCTGTGTTATGACGGTTAAGTAGTTAACATTTGTAAAACATTATATCAGTGCAATGTATTATAAAATTGCATTATCAATTCATATTCCTTAATATTGTTCCCAAAGAGACACTGGCCACTCCTGAGCAATGGGCAAACCTCCTAAGTCTCAGAAGTTTGGTTCAGTTCAGATATACAAAAGTTACTCACTTTATTTTTATTTTTAAGGTCCATTTTGAACAAACAAATGAAGGGCAGGGGATTCAGAACATCTGCCAGGCATCCTGGCCACACACAATGGAATGGCCATCTACTGGGACTTGAGCAGGTCTTTTGCACTGTCACATCACACCAGCTCTCTAGGCAGACTGTCCATCACTGGGTGTCCTCTGAGTGAATCTAGCTCTCAAAAACTAGAGATGAAAGAAACTTAGAGGTAGGTCATCTAGTCCATTCCCTGCCAATGTCGGTTTGTTCCTTCAAGTACTATTGTTTTTACTTTCAGTTTTCCATGCCTTTGTAGTACTGGTATTCCTATGTGCAACATGGGGACAAGGAAATATAGAAAGGTTGTGCATAGTTCACAGCTGCAGGGGGGATTGTTATTGGATTAGAATTCAAATGAAGGGAGCAAATCCTCAGTTGGTGTAAACTGGAGTGAATGTTATAAAGACAGTTTATACTAGCTGAGGATCTGTTCCACGGTGTTTCTGCATCTCAGTCCCATGTTCTGATTTGGCAACAGTCTTCAGCCTTATGGCGTGGTGATCAGGATTGGACCAAAAGAAATCTGATAAATTCAACAAGGACAAATGCAGAGTCCTGCACTTAGGAAGGAAGAATCCCATGCACTGTTATAGGCTGGGGACCAACTGGCTAAGCAGCAGTTCTGCAGAAAAGGACCTGTGGATTACAGTGAACAAGAAGCTGGATATGAGTCAGCTATGTACCCTTGTTGCCAAGAAGGCCAACAGCATATTGGACTGTATTAGTAGGAGAATTGTCCAGCAGATCGAGGGAAGTGATTAATCCCCTCTATCCAATACTGGTGAGGCCACACCTGGAATATTGCATCTAGAAGAGATGTAGACAAATTGGAGAGATTCCAGAGGAGGGAAACAAAAATAATTAGGGGGGCAAGGGCAATGAATTTATGAGAAGAGGCTGAGGGAACTGGGATTATTTAGTCTGCAGAAGAGAAGAGTGAGGGGGGATTTGACAGCTGCCTTCAACTACCTGAAGAGGGGTTCCAAAGAGGCTGGAGCTTGACTGTTCTCAGTGATGGCAGATGACAGAACAAGAAGCAATGGTCTCAAGTTACAGTGGGGGGAGGTCTAGGTAGGTTATTAGTAAACACTGTTTCACTAGGAGGGTGATGAAGCACTGGAATGGGTTACCTAGGGAGGTAGTGGAATCTCCATCTTTAGAGACTTTTAAGGCCTGGCTTAATAAAGCCTTGCCTTGGATGATTTATTTGGTGTTGGTCCTGCTTTGAGCAGGGGATTGGACTAGATGACTTCCTGATGTCTCTTCCAACCCTAATATTCTATGATTTCCTGTACTGCTATATTAAATACATAGAGCTGGGTGGGAAATTTTCAACAAAATGGTTTTCATACAAAAGTAGCCATTCATTGAAACTGAAATTTTTTGTAGGAAAGGGTCTATTGTGATGAATTTTTCAACTCAAAATTATTTTGGAAAAAAGGTTTCAAAATTGTGGAAAGGTTTCATTTTGACATTTTTTAAATGAAAATTTGTTTTTAAATTTTAGAATGACCTTTTATTTAAGGTTTCAGAGTAGTGGCCATGCTAGTCTGTATCTGCAAAAAGAACAAGGACTACTTGTGGAACCTAATTTGTTGGTCTCTAAGGTGCCACAAGTACCCCTGTTCTTTTATTTAAGCTAATTTTAGTAAAAATAAATAATGGTTAAAAAACATTTTGTAATTATTAAAATGAACTGTTCAACTGATGCCCAAACTGAATTTTTTTGGGGCGAGGGGGAGAAAGAATTTTCATTTCACAAAAGTTGTTGAAATTTTGACTTTTTGTCAGAATTCCAATTTTTTTTTTTGATCTCTTAAAATTTTTTGCAGGATTGGAGAACCATTTCCTACACAGTTCTAAAAATCAACATGTTTTTTTATGAGCTAAGCATTTCAGAAGCTGCCTCTTTGCTGTTAATAACCAATTTAAATAGAGCAGTTTATACTGAAACGTTGTTCCCTGTGAACTACAGAAGCATTCTTGGACCTGTGCCTTCAATTAAAGTAAAGGTTTCAGCCAAATCCCACCCAAAAGACTTTTATGAATCTGAATAAAATAAGCTAGCACACCAAGTCCACCCACACTTCTCAGCAGAAGAGAATAAGTGCACAGAAAGAAAAACATCACAAAGATCACCATATATAATACACACAAAACCAGTTACAATAGATATTATTGCTCCACTTTCTACTTATATTTCATTTCACCGTCATCAGCTTTCAGTTGGATGCTTTTTTGACTATATTAATCTGTTGCCTGATCTTCTAGCAGAGGCAATGTTTTGTTTTCATTCCAGTTATTTATTATTTATATATTTGCAATTGTAGCTCACTTTCTAAAGTGACATCTGTTACTTGGCTGCTGAAACATTTTCTTATCTGGTAACATAAATCACATTATGGCCTTCCTTCCATTTCCCCTGGTAGTGACAAATGTCTACTTGACTTTTCTTAGTGAGGCACCATCTGCTTGGGCTATATACTTCATCATCAGAAGGATGTTATAAACATCTCTCTTTAGGTGGAAGATCACTTTTCATGATATCTTTCATTAGCCTGAATGCACTCCAGCCCCTTCAGGCTGTTTTGATCTATGTAAGTGTTGAGTGCTACCTTTTTCAAAGATATTCCTTTCTGAGATGACATCTCCTAAGTGTAGGAAACTGAAGATCTTTTTGAGATGGATATTAAATATCATGAAGACAAAATACGAGTACTTCTTCCTTAGATCGTATCTGCCACCGACTGAGGAACAATTATGAAAGAATAGTACCAGTTCTCCAGGGCTACTTTTCTTTTTTGTTTCAACATATATGCTGTGACTAATTTTGTTATCTCCTCTGCCATTGAGCTCTAAATTCTGCTTCGGAGCTCTGTAGTGTTGTTGGGGAGAACCTTACAATGTTTGGATTTTAGATTCATTCCAGAAAAGCATCTAGAATTTTGCATGCTTGTCTGAGGCTCATCCAAAGTATTTGAATCTCCTCAATCTGAAAAAACTGGACTGGAAATATTGTTAAGAAGCTTTATTTTAAGCTGTCTGGTTCTTCTATTTCTGTTTGGGCAGGACATGTCGAAAGAACAAAGAGGCAGAAAAAATAATGGCAGTAGAGTGGCAAGTTAACATTTTCTTTTGAACTGCCAAAAAGATTTGGTTTCAGTCTTGATTGAGGTAAAAATCCTTCTAAACCTAAACTCCAAGTGAATTATTATTTGTTTTATGGTAGCACTTAGATGTCCTGTTTGGGGATTGGAGCCATATTGTTCTGGGCACTGTGCACACACATAATGAAAGGGTTTGTGCATCTCAAGTGCTTTCCCATTTCCTTTTTTTCAGTGTCTGTGCTATTATAACTTTAGCATATCTTCTGTGTAAGCTTATAAGGTCTAATTCATCTGTGGCGTAACAATTGAAATTATGAATTTGGCCTGGTATGTCAGTATTACACCACATGAACAGTGGGGAAAAAATCCACAAACACTTGTTTAAAAATTTAAGTATATTCATGGAAATTAGGCCACTTCCTATTTTATTCTACATCTTGCTACATCCTCGGCTCTTGGTGTGGAAATTAGACATGCCCTGGGAGTCAGAGGTAATATAAGCAAGCTATGTCTGTGTTCTGTAGAGCTTGCCCTTCCTGAAAGGATTGAAAAACCATAGCTAGAGATTAGACCATTCATAAGTCCTCTGTCCTCTTTCCCACCCCACACCCAGAAAAAAGTGAAGGGCATATAGACATTATTTCAACTGAATTTTATATTAAATTTACCATGATGTGTGATAGCTTTCAGTGCTGCTCCAAAGGATGTCTGAAAGTGACTGGTATTTTCTGCAAGTATAACATAAAGCCCATTGATTAAAAGTATAATCTTTTGACCTTGAATTAAAGCAGCCCCTTTGATAGTGTGGAAAATTTAATTTTTGTTATCATGGTCAGACAATAATGTGTTCTTTCATTTTCCTTTCAAAGCCCTTCTCCCCTTGGAGGGAAAAACACAGAGCACCAGGATCCTGAAGGATCCCACCTACTGTAGGAAAGGAGAAAGAATCCAATGAACTGATGGAAGAACTTCTGGATAAAATGAATCAGCAGACAGAGTTCCAGAATGACCAAATGGAGTATATAACGGATAAGGATGAAGGAAGGGTGGAAAGAGACAAAGATGTTACACATCTTGAGGAGAGATTGGTGGACATACTCATGGGACATGACTGCAGGTTGAGGGAGGAAGGCAAAGCACAGCATAATAAACTGTTCAAGTGATTATTTGTGCTCATGGCTTCCACATTGCTGTTTCTATGACCCCCTTTTACACCTGCTTCAGCCCTACTCCCTGAGTTCCCTCCATATTATTGTGTCCTGCAGACTGTGAAGCCTTTGAACAATTCAGAATCTGGTTGGACCATGTCACAATGCTAATAGTAGCATATGGAATGGAATTTGCCCAAGATTTTGGCTACATCTTTGCAAGAAACAGAGTGAATATCGGGCAATGATTCTTCACTAGAGCCGAAAGAATTTGGTAATCCTGTAGTGGCTTCCAGTGTATTTTACATGAAAAGAGAGCCATTCAAAGACAGGTGACAATCTTTTTTCATTCCCAGATATTCCACCAGCTGATCTTCAGCATTGGATGAAGTAAGGAAGAAATATTCCAGAACTCTCAACATACTGCAATCTTCCAACTAGAATGGATTTTTCATCAGAGACTTCTGTAATTTTCTGGAAACAGCTTTCTAGAACACCACCATCCTTCTTGAATAAAGAAAGTCAGCAAGGGGTAAGCAATTGGTTTTTTCCCCCCTCTTTCCATATTCTTTGAACTCTTTGCTCAGGACAAGACATGTATCTTTTTAGGATAACCAAGGTTTGTAATGTGCTTTACTTCTTATACTAAGTAGTATAGGTCACACACAGAGTAATGTTGGTAAGAAGTTTATTTCCTGGCCCCAGTCAGATGACATAGGTCAAGGTTACCAAGGTCAAACCCAGTCACATGAGGTGTCAGTTTCTACTGACTAAATTAGCTTCTGGTGAAACAGAGACAAGAAAAGTTAAGGGCTGTTTTTCTTTGGCACAGGAAGTTTTCGTACTTTTTGACAGCTCTTATGCCAGCACATGTGGTGGTGCATGGTCTGCTTTTAGTTTTTAAACAGTCATTCACAGTTCATTGTACATACAATACATTATATTTGCAAAGTCTAAGGTGAAAGTGTTGAAGTACATTTTTCACATGATCTCCATAATTTTCAAGAAAAATTAACTTGAGTTGCATGCAGCATAGAAGCATTGATTTTACTTTTAAATCTGCTTACTTGAGGGAGGTATATGTTTTGAAGTTACAGTTTCATAATCTGGAACCAGCGAGTACATCTGTTCTTTTGCAGATAAAGGGAAATGTGGTCTGAATCAATTTAAGTCAGCCATTATTTTATCGCATTGTTGTTGGTATCCAGCTTTTGCCTTAACTTTTGAATATTGGAGGTGACAATGAAAAAATGAAAGATTTCTTTTCTTCTTTAGGATTTAATTTGTTGCTTATTACTTGTTGTACAGTCATCTTATCTTCTGATTTGGCCAGCTTTCTCAGCTCAATTTTCTGAAATCATATAGTGTCTGAGGCATGTACACGGATAGAAATATTCACACAAACTACCTGTTCTTCAAAAGAAAAACTGATTAAGTGCTCTTATTTCCATTCTTTCTACAGAGCCTCCTTCTTCTCAGCGTTATCTCAGCCTGCGGAAGTATAAGGTGGTAACAATCACAGCTGTATTTACATAATGCTGCACTATGCAAGGTGAGAAGCACTTCATAAGAAAACATGGCCACTTCTGAACCCCAAATAATATTTTGAACTTGCTAAGAAACCTTTGCATTCTAAACCTCCCTACCCCAGTTTAGGAGTACCAAATCATTTCCTCTGTTCATCAGAAGTGCCAATATTCTCTGTTAGTACCTCTTGACTAGATCCATGTCCTGTATTTCAGAAAATCAGCCCCAACCCTTCTTTAGGCCAAACCTCCCTGTAATGCAACTGTCTTTAACAGAAACTTCAAAATGGATCAATATCTAAAAACCTCTTAGTCACAAAGGTCATAGACACAGTTAAATGTTTCTGCAGTTCATTGGTCATGTCCTTTCAAAACTAAGGATCCAATCTGGCATGTTTATTAGCACTCACCCATGGGATCCATATCATCGACATCAAGGATGGCCTTCGAGTTGAGGTACATTGTGGGAACTTAGATCTGGGTTCTCGTTCAAGCTCTGGCAGTGATCTCCTGTTTCTTTGGGCAAATTGTTTAATTTCTCTCTGTCTAAGTTCCTCTTGTGTAAAATGGGAGTTCTAATCTTTCCTTACTTTGTAGGTTTGTTATATGGCTAAATCCACAATTTTTTTTGTGATGTATGAAGGCATTATGGTGATAGGTGCCATAGAGTTACTTAGAAATAAACAACATGCATGAGGAAGAGTTGAAGATTTAAACTGTAAATGAAAATCTCTACTAGGTCTGTAAATTGAAAGAGGTTTTTCTGATCAGAAAGATTAACCTGATATCATCAATGCACTGCACACTGCTACAAAACTGTCAAGTCGCAGCACTATAGAAAGCGTCTAAATGAAAAATTGATGGCTTCTGCACATTCACAGAAAAATAAGACACATTGTAGTTAAACGAAAGTTATTGAGCTGAAGTTAATTTTTCCTTCCACTCATGTTAATGGCCTTTCTGCACTTTCACACTTGCTCGGTGGTGAGGAGACCATTCCAGAGAAGTCTTGCCAAATATTTACTGTTGACAGCAAAATCATTTTAAATTCAAATTATACAAGCCTTATGTATACCATCAAAGCTTGGGGGAAAGAGTCATGGAACCCATCCCCACTCACTGTCAGTACTTTAAATTTAAGCTCTGAGGCCATGTCTACACTTACTGGTGGATCAGCACGGCAGCGAAGACCCACTAAGTCAATGGCAGAGCACTCTCTTGTCAACTCTGGTACTCCAGCTCCCTGAGAAGAATAAGGTAAATTGGCAGGAGAGCATCTTCCATCGACACAGCACACTGCAGTAAGTTGACCTAAGCTGCGCTGACTTTAGTTATGTGAATAACGTAACTGAAATAGAATAACTTGGGTTGACTTACTGCGGTAGTGTAGACAAGCCCTGAATCTTAATGATTTCCAGAGGAATTTCCAGTTGCACGTTCCCCTAATCTGTCTGAAGAGGTGCTAAGTGGCCAAACTCACTTTGCTTGTAATGTGGTAGGGGTATCTATCTGTAAATAACAGATAATAGAAGCTGTAGCTCTTTTTTTGCTGTTCACACTACTCTTTAAGCATAAATATGTCTACGAAAAGCACAGCTGAGATTTTCAAACCAGTGAATGAGATCTAACCACGTCTTCCATTGAAAAATATGGAATTATGAGTCTAACTCCCCTACACTGCTTTGCAAATTTCAACTACGATACATGCTTATTTCCCAGACAGCATGAAAAGTCTACTGCTCATATGTCAGTGGTTGTTGGACAAGTCTGCAGTCATTGACCAGGATTTATAAGAACAAAGTTCCTCATTCCCAGTCATTTGTTTCTATGCATACCACAGTCTCTGGAAATTCTTGGAAATCTGTATAGAGCATGTTTATGCTTCATAATCTATGAGCAAAGTTCAACATGAATAAATTAAATTACCCCATGGTTGTGGTATTAACTGCCAGTTTTGAAATACAATGACTTTTGTCACTCAAAACTGAATAAGTGAAGTGGTTTATCCAACTCCTAACGAACATATATGAAGAGTTATTCAATTAAATTTTACCTGTTTAATTTCTTCAGTATATAAAAATTGATAAGTGTTCTGTCCACATGTGTACAAGTATATTTTCTTTTTAATTTAGCTTGTTCAAAGGTCATTAGATGTTTCATGTACTGGATCAATAACTGATATGAGAATCTATTTATCTTAATAATAGGCATCAAGCCATAGAACTGGGTGAAAATGGACCCTTTCAGTACAGCTCTGATGCAACACTTCATTCATTTCTGAGCACCTTGTTACCATGCCATGTAAGTTCTTGATAAATTGGCAGGATCACAGAGTAACAAAAATGATTAGGTAGCTGAAGGGATGGACTTACGAAGAAAGTTTAAGAGTTAAATAAATATATGATAACTTGGCAGAGTGATTAATGATCACAGGGAATATGATAAGTCTACCAATATTTGAAGGTACAGTATTTGAAACATCAAGGAGTGATCGGACTTATTTAGGATGGTAGAAAGAAGTAAGAGTGTAAGCCCTCTGGGGCAGGGGATTGACCTTTTTTATGTCTGTATTTTTGTGTGGCCTCAGTCCCAATTTGGAAGTTTAGTACTCCCATAATACAAATTTGTTTCTATTCTGTTCTCCATAGGATCATATATTGTACTGAGCATTGTAGATTCTAAGTGTCCTCTTGTAGTTTATTAAGCAACATGCCTACACCTCTGTCATGTGTTTGCTCCCTCATCTTGTCCCAAATATTTACTAATAATAACTAAGAGTAATGGAATTAAATGATGAAAAGGCCATTTAAACTGTCAAGGGAGGGGAAATCTTCCCAATTGTTAGAGCAATTAAACTATAGAACACTCTCCCAAAATATTGAAAGTCTCATCTCTTGGGACCTTAGGAACAAGCTGGACAAAACACTCAAATATACAACTGGTAAAAATTTTACACTGGCCGAGAGAAGGAATAGATCTGACAGGGCTTATCCATCTCTAATTTCTATGATAATAAAATACCTTAACTTTAAAAAATGTGTCTGGTTTAGACTGGGATTCATGTACTTTCCCCGAGTCATCTGAAAAAATGTGCAAATGAAAGAGGGATTAGATAAAGCTGCTATTGTGTTAAATTATTCCTCCCTGTTCTTCCTCACACCACAATCCCTCATGAGGAAGCAAATATTTCAGTACGTTACAAATAGAGAGACAGTATTTCCTCCAGAAGCAGGTTCCTTTAGGAAAGGGGATATGTTTAGGGACTGCCAGCCCCTTCCTTGTTATACCCACCATGTCAGGGCCCACGCTTCAGAAGCCTTCATTCCCCACCCACCAACCAGATGGCTGTGACCACTGTGAAGGAGCCCACACAGAAAAGTGACTGGGGCAGCAGCAGGAGCCTGCCTTCAGACTCTTGGCTCCAGGATGTCACAACTAAGATCAAGTTTGAGACTTCCTTGGAGTTTGAGCCCTGCTTTTATCATGGTCTGAGTCCTCACCCTCCTGCTGGCCCCACCCTCCTTTTTTCCCCCCTCTTCTACCTCCCTCAGTCCATCATCATCTCTCCCTTCTTACACCATCTCTGCTTCCTCTTTTCCCAGACTACTGTTCAGCTTCCTTTCCATTCCTTCCCCATAAAAAATTTTCCACTGTCATGGGGTGTGCAATCCACGCTGGCTCAGCAAGAGCTGGGTGGGGCCAGATGGGTCCAAGCTACTAATTAGGCTGCAAGCCAGAGAGCTAATTGAGGAGCAGCAGGCTCACTTGGTCAGGAACTGGGGCTAGGGGGCTGCAGAAAGCCAGGTAGCTGGCTACAGGGCAGAAGGGGCAGTGACAGTCACTCCCTCGAAAGAGGGAGAAGTGTTTCAGGCTGCAGGAAGGCAGGTTGCAGAGACTCCCTGAGAAGAGGGAGTGGAGAAGCTGGTGAACCTGGGGGAGGAGATAGGTAGCAAAGGAGCAGTACAGGCCTTGGCTTCATGTTCTAGGGTCCCTGAGCTGGAATCCAGGGTAAAGGGTGAGCCTGAGTTCCCCTACCTGCCACTGGTTAGTGGCTCAGTGTGCAGGAGATTCCTGCCCGAGAGCTGGTCTGGAAAGACTGTGATTTCCCTGAAAGGCGAGGGACTTAGTGACCTGGCTGAAGGGCCAAGCCACAGATTGGAAGTGGCAGCACGGAGAGTGAGAGGCTGCATACAGAGAGAAGATGGGTGGAGAGATTGCTGAGGAGAGCAATGCTGAGACAGAGCTAATTCCCAGGGCAACCAGCAGGCAGCACCATCACACCCACTGTAAAAAAGACCATAAAAGATCCTGGGCCTAACATAATGTGTGCTGAACAAACTTTGACCACTTACCTGCTTGAAGTGTGTTTTCTCCTACCCTTCTTCTGTCTTACCTATTTTGACCCTTATCCTGCAAGTTTGCATACACAGCCAGATCCTGATGCATATGCAGAACACCACTGATTTGAGCTCTGCATAGATGTAGAAGCCAAAAAAGATATTATAAATTGAGAGACTGGGATCTCAGATTATAAACTCTTCAGAACAGAGATTATCTATTTCTAAAGGTTTGTACAGTGCTTAACTGCCATCATGGTGCCCCAGTTGAGGCCTCTAGTTACAGCAATACAAATAATAATTTTATTCTCTGAAATCATCCAAATATTAAATTTTAAAGAAAGGTAGTATTGCAATAGTTAATATACTCCTCTTCAAATAAACTGGGTTCATTTAAGGCAATATTAAGTTGGTGGTGATGAAAACCATGTGCCAATTTTTAAGTAGCAATGTTAAAAATCTAAAAAAAAAAAGCTACAGAAGAGTTAAATAATAAATTAAACAAGGTTACATGGAAAACATCTCCTGGCATAATACACTATATGGACGCTAAAGCATCCTAAGCACCCGAGATATGATAAAGTGCCTCTAACAGATGTTTGCTTTCTCTGAAAACATCAAGCAATTTTTGTTCTTTAAGAAATGGCTTCTGAGATCCCATTAGGTACCCAGTTTTGGAAAGAATTGCTATTCTGCCCAGCTCACAGTTGTCAAGGGAAAGGTCAGACTGCCACACTATTGTGTTAGTTCACAAAAATACCACATGACCTGTTAACATGCCTGACTCTCTTCACTTAATTAGGAAAGAAGTCTGGCAGGAAGCCCAAGAGAAAGCTACCATCTGTTGGGGATTCTGAGTTTCTCAACAGAGCCCCTGCCCTCTATAGCCACGTATCTGTGAAAAAATCAGGGTTGGACAAAGCCTCCCTTTGGCTTTCCACGTCAACATCAGGAAATGAAACCACTGAAGATGAGACAGAGAGAGAGAGAGAATCAGTAGTCTGGCTGCTACCTAGAAGCACATGATGCCTGGCACCAAAGGACATGCTGAGGAGCGCGTGTATCAGCACAAAAACCCTGGGTAATTTAATAACTGGCCCAGAATTTGCTGACTGCTTGTTAATTACTTGAACAATCCCAAATTGTCTGACCAAAAACCTACCCGATGACTCCTCAGCTGTTAGTCCCAGATGACTAATAGCAACAGTACTTGTAATAGTTCCAGGAATGTATTTGTACTGCCTTTGCTTTTCCACAACTCTAGCCAAGCTTCTACACACCAAGAACCCTGAAACATAAAGCCAAAACCTCTCCCTTTTGATACACTCAAACAACTTTGGCTGTTGACTTTAAATGCAGCATTCCCTGAAATACTCCAGAAGAGGTGCTCTTAACAGAAGGAAACTATGATAGAAGTTTTTTTAACCTATTGAAGAAATATGGCTTCTCAGTTGTTATTATTAAAGCAGGTAAAGTGGAAGGGGAGAGGTACAAAACCACAGCCTCTGTGAGGAAGATCTTACAGGCAATTTTCTGAAAATCCAGCAATGAGAGAAATTATAGGTTTCTCTTTTCTGCCCCACATACCTATGTCAGTAATTGTTTAATGATATGGATCGATTTCAGGAATGCAGGCTAGATACTTTTTCTGAACTGAATGACTAGAAATGACATAATTACATTTGTACCCTTTCTGAAAGTTGTTTCTCTTTAGAAACTTACACTTGCTCTTGGTATGTAAGAGTTCTCAATGATTTTGCAAACAAAATACAAATAGACAAGGAGCCTTTTCAGATGTTTGTAACCTGCGACAATCTTACCATTTGTGTTGTCATTTAAGATCCCTAACTAGCTACATTAATTTTTTGGCCCTCAAGTACCATTCAAGCATTGACATTAGTCATATTCTGAGCTTTGAATACAACATATCCATATTCTTGAAAGATTATTTTAGCTCCAAAGACAGTTTTTTAAAATTCTTTCTATAACGTTATCATATCTTTAACCTGTGCTGGGCCAGAAGAGAGAAATTACTTGATACTCTATTCTTCCTGGTGGTAGGGAGATAAGTATCTCGTCTCCTTTCTGTCCCTGTTGTCCCTTGAAGGTGTCTGTAGAAGTAAGCAAAAAACTTTGCTACAGAACTTCCTATGCCTTATGCACTCCTACTCCTCTTTCAGATTGGTAGGACAATTTCATTTCCTTCTGCTGGTTTTGTCTGTAGAAAGTGGTGCTGTTTTTTTCTCTATCATTGTCGACTGCACCTAGTTCCTTTGCACTGGATATCTGATGGACGCCTTAGTGTAGCTTAGTCCAAGCAACCAGTAAACTCTGTGTTTACTCTGACATGGAAACAAGTACTAATGGAGCCTCAACAGAGATATTAAACTGTCAGCCAGGATTATAGATAAGATTAGAACTTTATTCCTTTATTCAAATGTGTGCGTGCCAGCTTCTTTTCTCCAAATTGCAAAGCCAAAATTTGGACCCCTTCAGATAGAATACTGGAACGTGTGGGATTTTATTCGCCATATGTATTTGTTTACCCATCTATCTCATACTTTCTCTCTGCAGCCTGATTCTTTGCCTTTTAAAAACTCTCATTATTGTTCTGTGTGCTGAAATGTGTATGCTAATCCATTATTTGTCTTCTGTTCATATTAATGCCAAGAAATAAATGGTGAAAGGTGGCCACTACTATGAAATCCCTTTCTACTGTACCACTCCAACCCTGTTCTCTCATGTTAAAACTGCTATTTGAGTGTACTATAAACTGAAAGATGATCATTCTTTAAAGAGAAAAGCCAAGGTGCCTTGGTTACTATGGGCAAAATTCAGAGGTAAATTCAAGGCAATCTAAAGTGACATAATTCATGGTTTCTTCTTCTGACTCCTTCAACATGTTAGTTACTTCTTTGGATTATCTTAGACCCAGTAATGCTCCCATATACTCATGAACTTACAGACATGTAACTTACACCCATTTACACCTCTGAATTTTGCCACTGAATGCAACTGAGACAAAATTAAACTCCTCCATAGTTCAGGCCACCACCTTCTTGAATCAGGCACATGCAACTCAAAGGATGAATCAAATGCCCCAACTCTTAAGTCTTTGGAATTGTCTCTGTGTCACAGCTGAGCAGCCATATTCAAGAGCTTACATGCTCCGAAGTGGAGTCCATTTCACCGTTACTTACAAGGCAGCCCTCCTGTCTGCAGAGTATCTAACCCTGCATTGCTAATATTTCTTTTCTGAAAAGATTTCCCTGTTATAAAGTAAACACATTTATTTTGTAGGCTCCATCATGCTGGTGCTAATGTGGGAATGAAAAGCGTGTGCTCCGTAGGACATGAGACTGACATTTTATTGCTGAGTTGATGTGCAAAATGACATTCCTATCTATTTGCTAGCTGTAGTACAGGAACGCTGTGATTTGGTGTGAGCACTGAACTTTGGCCATGAATCAGGAAGTCCCTGAAGAGGAAAGGCAGGTAAGGTCAGAAATATGTTGTTATCCTTTTCGGCCTGTGCACTTAGCCAAAGTTTGGGGATCTGTGGATTCTTTTCATTACAAGGAGAAATTGATAATGGAGTCCAGTATCTTTGATGCAGTCCTTATTATTTGCAAGGAATGTATACATTCCTGTTTGCTGAACACAGTAGAAATCAAACAACAAGCTCCAAGTTGCTTTCAGCCAGCACTCAGCCCAAAAGCTCTCTCTTGGTAGGCTTTTCTCAGGGCCACCCTCTCAGTGCTTGTCTGGTTTTCTGCTCCTGCTGTGCCTGTCTGTGTGGGATTTCTTCTGCTTCTCCTCCATTTACATGCATCTGCTAAAACAACACCCAGCCAAGCCCATCTGCTTACATAGGTCAGTCTCACATGTGCCTTTGTTTTGTGGGGATGTCATGCATCTGCGTTTAGGGTGGAGGTTGCTACTGTTTCATGAAGGAGTTTAACTTAAACAATCTTAAATGAAAGGCAACAGCTGCTGCATCCCCCAGTTTCATTGAGGTTTTGCCCAACCCATAACAGATTGAATGGCTATCTGTATTCTTAAGATGTGTTTATATTAGAGTTTCCAAAACCTTAACATAACATAGTATTGCTTTCCATAGTTCAGAAGGCCTATTTGTGTTTCAACTGTATTTTTTAATGTATGGCACATTTCCATAATCATTTGAAGCATAGAGTTTGAGGCTCCACAGCCTAACAACTTGTCCAGGTGTAAATAGTTACACAAATTGTAAGGTAGTAGAGAATCAGGCCCATAATAAATTAAAGGGGAGTCAAAAAGTTCTCTGAATCATCCATTTCTCCCACTCAGTCTTTGGAGGATCAGATAAAATAGAACCTGGATTCAAGGTGCTTCTAGTTTTGCAAAACCCAAACCATGCTGCTGATCCTGAACAAACTGCTCTGTTTTGCCCACTACAGAGATGGACAGTACCAAACATTTTCTCCTAACCCAGATTCTACCTCCATTTTACTTTGGTAGTAAGGATAAAATGCAAACCACATCCAAAGCAGTGCTGGTTTTAATTTTACAAAACCAAATTCCTTCTGATGAGGTTTGTCAAAACCAAAACCTCTCCTTCTCAGCCTAAATCTACTATAAACACGGTATCTTGTTAATTTTTCTTGGCAGAGTTGTTTCCCCTTATGGTAGGTCTGAACATAGTAGACTGTCTATTGAATCGTTACTGCAGTAGGGTTTTGCCACGTGCTGAATAAAAACCAAAACATAGCCTTAATATCCTCCTTCCTCTTGACTTTGCACTTTCCCACATGTTGCTCCTCCTGTTTCCTTGGAATTCTCTTCCTACCATATGGTACTAGCTTGCCCCTTCTTTTTCTATTTTCCCTCCTTAAACCACACTCTAATACAGTCTGCCAGCCCCAATCCACTTCAGTAAACTAATCCACTCAGGGATCTTTAAAACACAGAAACAAAAGTATGCTTCAATACACAATCATAATCTGGGTCAAGGCAGTAAATTGTGTGGCAGTTTCTCTAATATTTGTTTAGATTGTAGGTTTCTTGGGGAAGAGAACTCATTTTCCTCTGTATTTTGTACAGTTCTTTCAGCCTACAAATAATAACTAGTAACAATAATTGTTCTCTTTTCATTTTCTGTAGGCTAATTTCATCTAGGAAGACCAACCTCACAATCTGAGGAAGTAAAAATTTAGTTTATAAGACTGAAGGTTCAAGATGTTCATTGTCATCAGGATCAAATTTGTCTGTCCAAAAACAATCTACAAATTATAACTAAATCTTTCATCCAGGCTTCAGCCCAAATTCTTTTTGTGGGTAGGTCAGTATATTTCCACCCACAAAATTGTATTGATTTTGTGTGTGTCCCCCCACACAGATTAATTTGCAGTTGGGTGTTGTGGAAATTGCTGGTACTATTATGATGGGTCTCATGTTTTCTCTTCTTTGGGAGGGGGGTGTTCAGGGCACCATTTCTTGCCCCTAAATTGGAATATTAATTGCCCCACTAGTATCCAAGAGGATGGGAGTGGATAGGAAGGAACCTGGGCCCCACCTCTACTCCAGGTCCCAGCCCAGGGGCCCTGAGGATAGTGGTAAACCACTTGAACTGATGGTTCCTTCCCCTGGGCTACTTCCCTCTCTTGCCCTTCAGCTTGTGGGGGGGGGGGAAAGGGGGCTTCCTGCCCTCCCTCTGCACAAGCCAGATGCCCCTTACCTAAGGTCTATGACTTCTTAGCCCACCCCGGCACTTCTCCAAACTGTCCTCTGCTTCCTTTCAAACTGTTCTCTTCTTCAATACCAATCCTTTCTGCTCCAACTCCCACACTGTCTGATTGAAGCAGGGGGGTTTTATCATGTGACTGACTGCAGGTGCTCTAATTGGCTTCAGGTGCTCTAATTAATCTATAGCAAACTTTCTTCCCCTTACAGGGAATAAGGTTCCCTCCTAACCCTCTCCTGCTGCCCTCTGGCCATGATGTATCACAGTGTCTAATTACATGATTTGCAAGCCACCCACTTGCAAAGACTTGGGTAGTCAACATGTAAATGGCACCTTCAGTTTCCAAAACTTAATCTTGTAAAATCTTGTTTTAAAAAAAATCATTTTTAAAAATTAAATATTAACATATTTATTTTATTTGGGCCAGCTTTTATAATAAAGCTTCAACTTATGATGGAATTGCAACAGATTTTAAGTTACTGCATATCCTGAATAAATGTGCAGTGAAATAACCACTATATACCCTTGCACATTAAATAGGTAAATAATAACACAGTACAATATAATGAATGCAGAGAGACTTGCATATCAAACACCATAAGACATTACACAAATTGAGCCAAAAATTATGTCCAAACTAATCACAAAGTAAAGAAAATAGAAATATGTTTAATTTACTTTGAAACAAGGGCATGAAGCTGAGCTGGGTAGGGATAGAAATTCTGTACCTTTGACAAATGTTCTTTTTGTTGTGCTTGTTGATTTCATTTTCTATATGGAGTCACCAATGAACCTGCTTTAGAAGAACAGAAAGTGGTAACCACATTTGAAAATGAACTCTAAATCTTTTTTGACTGGGGGTCAGATTGTGAACCTCTTACTTTCTCTGGTGAGTCTGAGTCAGTGGGATGACAAGATTGATCAGATGGCCTGATTTTATAGGGACAGTCCCAATATTTGGGGCTGTGTCTTATATAGGTGCTTATAATCCCTCACCCTTTGTCCTGATTTTTCACACTTGCTGTCTAGTCACCTTAGGGATGACTAGTGTGAATAACCATTTAACCACGCGGAGTCAGGGGTTCACAGTCTGGCTTTAAAGAGCAGAATATAAGTAGTATATATAATAGTGAAATTTTGTGCCTCTTCTGAACAGTATTTTGAAGCAGTTGGTTTTTTTTTAATTACACAGTCTGAGAGGCAAAGTTGTAAGGAATTATAACAACTGAGGACTGGATGGCTTTGAGAATTGCTAATGGGGAAGGAAGTCTTTTCTCTCTAAATTATCAGTTTGAATCCAGCTGAGCTCAGTAATGATCAAAAGTTGCTACCATCTGTCCAATGGCCTATCAGAAATTAGTTGGTTGTCTCATTCCAGTTCCTACGGGACAAGTGTTTTCATCACCAAATTAGCTTCTAAGATCCTTTTCTTACTATTTCTAAAGCTCTGTATACATCCGTGGAAATCAATATTAATGATTATATTTTTACAATAATCAGTAAACCCACTATCACAATTGCGAATATTTGGCAGCTTTGTTAGCAGTCCAACAGAGAGGCCTAAGATTAAATTGGTCTGGGGACTGATCTAGTTTCTCACCTTTCATTCAGATCTCTCCAATTCAGGGGTGGGGCACATTGGAAGAGAAGTGTTGAGAAGTAATTGCATGCAGATGCTACTGTCAGCTATAACCCAGGGGTCTGATCTCACAAATCTCATATCTCATTGATTTTATTGAGGAACTTTGAGTGTGTAAAGAAGGTAGTAGAGGGCCTCATATGGACAAGTGCTGGGTGGTCCATCTTGGTGAGAAAATGCATTAAAAAGTTAATTGGGAGTAGATGAGAGTGCACTCTATGTTTAGATTAAAGAACTCTGTGCAGCACACAACCTCCCATATACCCCCATAAACAAACCTTTGGTCATTTCTAGACTTGAACTTGCATCACTGTGGCTCAAAAATATTGTTTTCATTTCCAGTTTCCATGCAGAACTTGTAAGTGCTGAAACATTAAGACTGTTAGTATGTTCAGCTTGGCACAGACATGGGAGTGCTAGAGTCTTATGGGAGACCAATTCTTGGGGGATTGCTATACTGGTTCTGCAGACTGAAGAAGTCTGAACTGTTTACATAAGCGCCCAAACTATTAAATGCTTCTTTGAGCCCAAATCCAAACTCTAAACTTACTGAGGTTTACTTGTCCCTGTTAGTTGTGACTGTCAGGAAGCAGAATTTAGCTCCTATAATTGATGATGTGTTTCAAAGACTAGATGCGGATCCATAATGACACTCAGACCTTAAAGTCTGATTGAGCCACTTTCTATCCATTACGGAAGAGAAGGTGATAATGGATTCTGACAATAGGGATATTCAAAAGTTGCTCAGAAGTTTAGTCATGTCTTCCTTTGGAATCAAGATTATGTGGCCCAACGGCAGCATATATAACACTGGAGCGCAGAGTTACTGTAGGGTGTCCAGACAGACTCTGCAAGCCATATCAATCCAGCTCTAAAAATAACTCAGATCATGAAAGGAACAATTCACTATGAAATAAAGCAGTGAATATCTGACTGATCATTAGTGCTCCTGAACTGACATCCAAAGTGCACCAAGAAATGGCAGTTTTAAAACTGTATTAGTATGATTTGAAATTGGATCATTTATAACCAGACTTATTGCCATAAGAATAGATTTCTGTTATAGCACTATCTCTTCTAGTTTTCACAGTCTTTTATTTCAGAGAAGAATGGCTGCTGTTGAGGATGTATGTGATAGCCCAGGGAGAACTGAACTTGCCACCTCCAGCTTCACTTTTAACTGAACAGGGAACTTGCAATATTCATGAATGTCTGAATAATGAAGTATGGATACAGCCACAGCAGAACCATAAGGATTTGCACTGTGCGTTCTGTTAACAATGGTATGCTATGGTGCTGACCTTTTCAACATTCACTATTTTGGACAGATAGACCCTACAATTTTGGACCAATTTGATTATTCCAAAAAGAGCCTCAAGTTTATTTTCATCTTTATATTTGATTCATATTCTCTTTGAAATGTGGATCAGGGTTAATATTTTTTGCCAGATAATGGAAGAGGAAAGGAAATATTTGTATGTATTTATATTTGAACTGATATAAACAGCACTGACCTTACCAGTACTCCTTTTTGGATTATCCCATTGATTTGCTCACATTGTGACTTTAATTATTTTGGTTCTGGTGTTTTATCTACAAGCTGTGATATAAATAAATCCCACAAAGGTAGATACAGAATCATGTAAAACAGGGGTCGGCAACCTTTCAGAAGTGGTGTGCCGAGTCTTCATTTATTCACTTTAAGGTTTCGTGTGCCAATAATACATTTTAACATTTTTAGAAGTCTATAATATATAATTAAACTATTGTTGTATGTAAAGTAAATAAGGTTTCAAAATGTTTAAGAAGCTTAATTTAAAATTAAAATAAAATGCAGAACCCCCTGGACCAGTGGCCAGGACCCGGGCAGTGTGAGTGCCACTGAAAATCAGCTTGTGTGCCGCCTTCGGCACCCGTGCCATAGGTTGTCTACACCGATGTAAAATGATAGAGCACTCCTAAAGGCACAGATTCTGAAACCGTTACTCTCACTGAGTGGTAGCTTACGTCAAAAGTGATCTCACTAATATCAGTGGTACCACTTGTGTGATAAAGTTGTGTTCTACATGAGTAAGTGTATGAGAATCTGGCCCCAAATGAACATAATGAGAGAGTTGGGTGCTTCTAGTAATGCAGTTGTGTTATCTGCAGAATATAGAAAAAGAGATATGACTGATACAGATGCACTACACATTTCATTTATTTATGTAGAGGAATGATGTCTGTAGTTCTTAGTGATTTCAGCAGGAGATGCAACTTCTACTTCTGAGTCAGTTTTGACATTTGCCTCTTGTCAAAATGGAGGAAATATTTTGGAAGGCTCTGTTTGTAGATTTTAAAGAAAGCTCTTCCCCTCCTTTGTTTTCCCATTATTACTCCTCTGAGCTTTCTACCCCACCCTACTCCTTTGACTATTCTTAGTGCCTGAGGTCCTCAGCCTAACCTTCCCAGCTGTTCAATGCCACTTACCTTGAGGGAGGAAACCACCCATAGCCTTTACCTCAAACAGTTTAATACTTCCTTTACATTAATAAAAATGAGAAAATCCATTTACTCACGGGTGATGCAAATTAACTCATCATCCTATTTGAATAAACAAAACCAATTTTTAAAAATTACTTTCCTTCATAACCAATCAAAATCACTAGGAACAAAATGGCCTGTTGACCCATAAACTACATTTCCCAGAATACCCCAGGTTTTCAGTCAGGATTTATATCCCCTACCGAAATATAAAAGTTCCAGGATCCCTAACTATCTGCCATGCTATATGTATCAAACACTTACTCAAATTAAACAATACTTTCCCCAGAAATGGTTCCTTTGATACTCAGGCACATATGAAAGTACAAGTCTTTAAAAAAAATCCTTCTTTCCCCAACATGCTCCCTATTCTGGGGGCAAACCCTGAACTGTTAAAGATTCCCCCATGTCACACCTGAACAAAAACCAGCAGTGACCATGAGTCTCTACCACCCTATCAGACAAGTTGGATTATCAGCTTATTTTACTTCTGAAGACATCTGTTCTGGATATATTGACTCCAACCTGTTTCTTCTTACAGTAGTTACGCTGAGTCACAAGGTAGCAGAAACCAGCCTTTACTGAATTCAAACTGATGTGCAAACATAAGTAATACAAAAGTCTGACGAATGGAGATCATTATAAGGATATAAAAAATGGTATCAGGAAGTGATCTCAGAGGTTACTATGCCATTTAGCTTGTGAATGTAAGGAATTTTAAGAATGAAAAGCTTGCTTAGTTTTAGATTTATTCTTAATGCAGTCCCTTCTACAAAAATGAAGTACAGCCTAGTTGATCATAAATAGTAAATGCTGAAATTTGAAATGTGATCTTAAATTTAGAATCACTGAAGTAGTATCATCCTCCTTTCATTGCACAAAGTGACATGACACACAGTGTTTGTTTAAAAAAAGAATTGAATGTAGCGAAATAAGAAGCGATGGAATGGATAAGACAGAGTCTGTCTGGGCGAAAATCACATTGGGTAAAAAAGCAACTAGAGCTTCCCCTGAGATAGTGCTTGGCGTGTGCTACAGACCGCCGGGATCTGATTGGGATATGGATAGAGACCTCTTTAATGTCTTTAATGAAGTAAACACAAAGGGGAAATGTGTGATTATGGGGGACTTCAACTTCCCGGATATAGACTGGAGGACGAGTGCTTGCAAGAATAATAGGGGTCAGATTTTTCTGGATGTGATAGCGGATGGATTTCTTCATCAAGTAGTTGAAGTACCTACGAGAGGAGATGCCATTTTAGATTTGGTGTTGGTGAGCAGTGAGGACCTCGTAGAAGAAATGGTGGTAGGGGACAACCTTGGTTCGAGTGATCATGAGCTGATTCAGTTCAAACTAAATGGAAGGATAAACAAATGTAGATCTGGGATTAGGGTTTTTGACTTCTCGAGGGCTAATTTTAAAGAGTTAAGGAAATTAGTTAGGGAAGTGGATTGGACGGAGGAATTAGTGGATTTGAATGCGGAGGAGGCCTGGAATTACTTTAAGTCGCAGCTGCGGAGACTGTCGGAAGCCTGCATCCCGAGAAAGGGGAAAAAAACCATGGGCAGGAGTCGTAGGCCAAACTGGATGAGCAAACAACTCAGAGAGGGGATTAGACAAAAGCAGACAGCTTACAGGGAGTGGAAGAAAGGCAGGATCAGCAAGGAAAGCTACCTTGGCGAGGTCAGAACGTGTAGGGATAAAGTGAGGAAGGCTAAAAGCCGCATTGAACTGGACCTTGCAAAGGGAATCAAAACCAATAGTAAAAGGTTCTACAGCCACATAAATAAGAAGAAAACAAAGAAAGAAGAAGTGGGCCCACTATACACTGAGGATGGAATGGAGATCAAGGATAACCTAGGCATGGCCCAACATCTAAACAAGTACTTTGCTTCAGTTTTTAATAAGACTAGTGAACCTTGGGATGATGGAGGGATGATAAACGGGAATGTGGATATGGAAGTGGATATTACCGCAACTGAGGTAGAGGCCGTACTTGAACAGCTTGATGGGACGAAGTCGGAGGGCCCGGACAATCTCCATCCGAGGATATTAAAGGAACTGGCGCGTGAAATTGCGAGCCCGTTAGTGAAAATTTTTAAGCAATCGGTAAACTCGGGGGTTGTGCCGTATGATTGGAGGATTGCTAATGTAGTTCCTATTTTTAAGAAAGGGAATAAAAGTGATCCGGGTAATTATAGGCCTGTTAGCTTGACGTCTGTAGTATGCAAGGTCTTGGAAAAAATTTTAAGGGAGAAAGTAGTCAAGGACATAGAGGTCAATGGTAATTGGGACGAATTGCAACACGGATTTACTAAAGGTAGATCATGCCAAACCAATCTGATCTCCTTCTTTGAGAAGGTGACGGATTACTTAGATAAAGGAAATGCGGTAGATATAATTTACCTAGATTTCAGTAAGGCGTTCGACACGGTTCCGCACGGGGAACTGTTAGTCAAATTGCAAAAGATGGGAATGAATATGAAAGTTGTTAGTTGGATAAGGAACTGGTTAAAGGGGAGACTCCAGAGGGTCGTATTGAAAGGTGAATTGTCAGGCTGGAAGGAGGTCACTAGTGGAGTCCCTCAAGGATCGGTTTTGGGACCGATCTTATTCAACCTTTTTATTACGGACCTTGGCACAAAGAGCGGGAATGTGCTAATAAAGTTTGCGGATGACACGAAGCTGGGGGGTATTGCTAACACGGAGAAGGACAGGGATATTATTCAGGAAGATCTGAACCACCTTGTTAACTGGAGTAATAGGAACAGGATGAAATACAATAGTGAAAAGTGCAAGGTTATGCATTTAGGAACTAATAATAAGAATTTTGGATATACGATGGGGGCGCATCAGTTGGAAGCGACGGAGGAGGAGAAGGACCTTGGGGTGCTGGTTGATAGCAGGATGACTATGAGTCGCCAATGTGATACGGCTGTTAAAAAAGCAAATGCGATTTTGGGATGCATCAGGCGGGGTATTTCCTGCAAGGATAAGGAGGTGTTAGTACCGTTATACAAGGCGTTGGTGAGACCCCATCTGGAATACTGTGGGCAGTTCTGGTGTCCCATGTTCAAGAAGGATGAATTCAAACTGGAACAGGTTCAGAGACGGGCTACAAGGATGATCCGAGGAATGGAAAAACTGCCTTATGAAAGGAGACTCAAAGAGCTTGGCTTGTTTAGCCTGGCCAAAAGAAGGCTGCGGGGGGATATGCTTGCTCTATATAAATATATCAGGGGGGTTAACGTTAGGGAGGGAGAGGAATTATTTAAGTTTAGTACTAATGTAGGCACGAGGACGAATGGGTATAAACTGGATATTAGGAAGTTTAGACTCGAAATTAGACGAAGGTTTCTAACCATTAGGGGAGTGAAGTTCTGGAACAGCCTTCCGAGGGAAGTAGTCGGGGCAAAAGACTTTCCTGGCTTTAAGACAAAGCTCGATAAGTATATGGAGGGGATGTTATGATAGGATTGTCAATTTGGGCAGTTGATCTTGGATTACCACCAGATAGGTCTGCTCAATGATCTGCGGGGAGATGTTGGATGACATGGGAACTGAGTTACTGCAGAGAATTCCTTCTTGGGTGCTGGCTGGTGAGTCTTGCCCACATGCTCAGGGTTTAGCTGATCGCCATATTTGGGGTCGGGAAGGAATTTTCCTCCAGGGCGGATTGGCAGGGGCCCTGGAGGTTTTTCGCCTTCCCCTGCAGCATGGGGCACGGGTCGCTTGCTGGTGGTTTCTCTGCAGCTTGAGGTCTTCAAACCAGTTTTGAAGATTTCAATAACTCTATCCTAGGATAGGGGGTGTTATAAAATTGGATGGGGGGGTTCTGTGGCCTGCCTTGTGCAGGAGGTCAGACTAGATGATCAGATTGGTCCCTTCTGACCTATTAGTCTATGAGTCTATGAGTCTATGTCTAAATTGTCTATCCTGCAAATAAGCATCCAGTTATTACCAAATGCTACTGTGTGTCCAAATAAATGCAACATCACTACAGGTCGATTGCTTTCTCATCAGGCAGCCATGAACTACAAGGCAGAATAATGCACTTGCTCTGATTTTCAGAAATCATCTTCAGTTTTTGTGGGTATAACCAAGTGTATAAAAGTCATTTACACTTGCAAGTAATGCATGTTCAGTTAATTGTCAACAGAGAATTGCCCTTGCTGAATTGGTGCTTGCCTTGAAGATGTTTATTTACAAATCAGGCTGTTATAACCTATTCCCAGATTTGGACCTTAGCGTCCAAAATATGGGGGTTAGCATGAAAACCTCCAAGCTTAGTTACCAGCTTGGACCTGGTAAAGCTGCCACCACCCAAAAAATTAGAGTGTTTTGGGGCACTCTGGTCCCCCCAAAAACCTTCCCTGGGGACCCCAAGACCCAAATTCCTTGAGTCTCCCAACAAAGGGGAATAAACCATTTCCCTTCCCCCCTCCAAGTGTTCCCTCTCTATTTCCAGTTCTGGAAACAGAAGTACTTCCCTCTTCACCCAGAGGGAATGCAAAGTCAGGCTAGTAAATATAACACACACAGATTTCCCCCTGACTTTTTCCTCCCACCAATTCCCTGGTGAGCACAGACTCAGTTCCCTGGAGTTCCCCACTAAAGAAAAACTCCAACAGGTCTTAAAAAGAAAGCTTTATGTAAAAAGAAAGAAAAATACATAAAATTGGTTTTTCTGTATTAAGGTGACAAATACAGGGTCAATTGCTTAAAAGAAATATGAATAAACAGCCTTATTCAAAAAGAATACAATTTAAACCACTCCAGCAACTACACACATGTAAATACAAAAAAAAATATAAATCACTGTCTGATCTTTTGTACTTACAACTGGGAAACAGAAGATTAGAAAGGCAGGAGACAGAAAAAATTACTTCTCATAGCTGAGAGAGTACAGGCAGAAGAAAAGAACAAAGGACTCACACACAAACTTCCCTCCACCCAGATTTGAAAAAGTCTTGTTTCCTGATTGGTCCTCTGGTCAGGTGTTTCAGGTTACTTCTTTCCAGGTGAAAGAGACATTAACCTTTAGCTATCTGTTTATGACACGCCCCCCAAATTGCAGACAGTGGGGAAGCTCACTGGCGGCGATTTCCTCCTAGAACTTTAAAATAAGCAGATTAATACAACACATGCACCTTTACATATACCACTAAGTATATAACTAACAGACTTCTACATTTTAAGAACACTTTTTAACTACTGGATTCTGGGAAACTCTCATGGGAGAGTGCATCTGCTACTTTGTTAGAAGCTCCTGAGATGTGCTGAATTTCAAAATCAAAATCTTGGAGAGCTAAACTCCAACGAAGAAGTTTCTTGTTGTTCCCCTTGGCAGTATGAAGCCACTTTAGTGCAGCATGGTCAGTTTATAGCTGGAACCGCCGTCCCCAAACATATGGGCGTAGCTTTTCCAGGGCGTACACAATGGCATAGCATTCCTTTTCACTGACTGACCAGTGATTTCCCTCTCAGACAGTTTCTTGCTGAGAAACACGACAGGATGGAAGTTGTGATCCGTTGCTTTCTGCATGAGAACTGCTCCTATACCACACTCAGATGCATCCGTGGTTACTAGGAATGGCTTGTCAAAGTCTGGGGCCCTGAGCACAGGGTCAGACATGAGCGTCGCCTTAAGCTGGGTAAAGGCCTTTTGACACTTATCAGTCCAGTTAACTGCATTTGGCTGGGTCTTTTTGGTCAGGTCGGTCAGTGGGGCAGCGATTTGGCTGTAGTGTGGTACAAATTGCCTGTAGTACCCGGCCAAGCCTAAGAAGGATTGGACCTGTTTCTTTGACCTTGGGACAGGCCACTTTTGGATAGCATCCACCTTGGCCTGTAGGGGGTTTATGGTTCCTCGACCTATCTGGTGCCCCAGGTAAGTCGCTCTGTTTTGGCCTATTTGACACTTTTTGGCCTTAGCAGTTAGTCCAGCCTGCCTGATGCACTCAAAGACCTTTTCCAGGTGTAGTAGGTGTTCGGGCCAGGAGTCTGAAAAAATGGCCACATCATCGAGGTAGGCAATTGCATATTCTCCCAGTCCTGCTAGTAGACCATCTACCAGCCTCTGGAAGGTGGCGGGTGCATTGCGAAGGCCGAAAGGAAGGACATTAAATTCATACACCCCCGCATGGGTGAGGAATGCTGATCTCTCCTTGGCAGGTTCATCTAGCGGTACTTGCCAGTACCCCTTGGTTAAGTCTATTGTAGAGAAGAACTGGGCACGTTCCAACTTCTCCAATAGCTCATCGGTGCGTGGCATTGGATAGTTGTCCAGACCAGTTACCGCATTTAGCTTACGGTAGTCCATGCAAAAGCGTATTTCCTCATCCGTTTGGGTACCAGAACCACTGGAGATGCCCATGCACTGGTAGATGAGCGGATTATACCCATCTGTAGCATGTTCTGGATCTCCCGTTCTATAGCAGCTTGGGTATGAGGAGACACCCGGTAGGGTGGGGTTCTAATGGGGTGAGCATTACCTGTGTCAATGGAGTGGTATGCCCGTTCAGTCCGTCCTGGGGTGGCTGAGAACAATGGGGCGAAGCTAGTGCACAGCTCCTTGATTTGTCGCCACTGCAGACGTTTCAGGGTGGTTGAGAGGTTCACCTCTTTCACGCCACCGTCTTTTTTCCCTTCATAGTAGACACCGTCAGGCCACTCAGCATCATCTCCCTGGACTGTAAACTGACAAACCTGTAAGTCTCTGGAATAGAAAGGCTTGAGAGAATTAACATGGTACACTTTGGGCTTTAGTGAGGAATTGGGAAATGCTATGAGGTAGTTCACAGTTTCCAGGCGCTCTTGGACCGTGAATGGCCCTTCCCATGATGCTTCCATCTTATGGGCCTGTTGCGCCTTCAAGACCATAAACTGGTCTCCTACTTTGAAGGAACGTTCTCTGGTATGTCTGTCATACCAGGCCTTTTGCTCTTATTGAGCATCCTTTAGGTTCTCTTTAGCAAGGGCTAAAGAGTGTCAGAGGGTGCTTTGTAGGTTGCTTACAAAGTCCAGAATGTTAGTTCCTGGAGGAGGTGTAAACCCCTCCCATTGCTGCTTCACCAACTGTAATGGCCCCTTAACCTCGTGGCCATACACAAGCTCAAATGGTGAAAACCCTAAACTGGGATGTGGCACAGCCCTGTAGGCAAACAGCAACTGCTGCAACACTAGGTCCCAATTATTGGAGTGTTCGTTGACGAATTTATGTATTATGGCCCCCAAAGTTCCATTAAATCTTTCACCAGGCCATTGGTTTGATGGTGGTACGGGGTGGCAACCAAGTGGTTCACCCCATGAGTTTTCCACAGTTTTTGCATGGTCCCTGCCAGGAAATTAGATCCTGAATCTGTAAGGATGTCGGACGGCCAACCTACCCTGGCAAAAATGTCTGTTAGGGCCAGGCACACAGTGTTAGCCCTGGTGTTGCCTCGAGCTACTGCTTCCGGCCATCGGGTAGCAAAGTCCACGAAAGTCAGTACGTACTGCTTCCCTCTGGGTGTCTTTTTTGGGAAAGGACCCAGAATATGTACAGCTACTCACTGAAATGGGACCTTAATTATGGGGAGTGGCTGGAGAGGGGCCTTGACCTGGTTTTGGGGCTTTCCCACTATTTGGCATACCTTACAAGACCGGACATACTTGGCAACATCCTTGCCCATCCCCTCCCAGTGGAAAGACTTCCCCAACCAGTCCTGGGTTCTGTTCACCCCAGCATGGCCACTGGGATGATTATGGGCTAAGCTTAAGAGCTTCCCCCGGTACTTAGTTGGAACCACCAACTGTTTTTTCAGCTGCCATTCTTTCCGGTGTCCACCAGAAAGAATTTCCTTGTATAAAAGTCCTTGGTCTATAACAAACCGGGATCGATTAGAAGAGCTGAGAGGCGGTGGGGTGCTTCGTGCCGCCGCCCAAGCTTTCTGAAGGCTGTCATCCGCTTCCTGCTCAGTCTGGAACTGTTCCATTGAGGCTGGGGTCACCAGTTCTTCCTCAGACTGTGGACTTGGGCTTGGTCCCTCTGGAAGCGATGTAGGTGATGGGGTTGTTTCCATTGCTGGTGAACCGCTCTCCACTGGTGCACCTGAGGGTATTTCTGGCTGAGCCTTTTGAGTATGGCTGTCTGTTGCTTCTGTCAGTTGTGGCTCGCTGGCTCCCTGTGGCATTGAGTTTGAAGATGTGATTGCACTTGCTGGTTGCTGTTCCAGTTCCGGGCCTGGGACTGGAGGTGCTGTGGCTGTTTTAGTGGTTGGCATGGAATCTGGGTCCACTACCTCTGTCTGGGTCTCTGGTAATAGAGACAGGGCATCTGTGGACGGTTCAGGAACAGGAATGGGTCTGGAAGCTTGCCTGGTTTGGCTACATGTAACCATTCCCACTCTCTTGGCCCACTTCACCTGGTTGGCCAAGTCTTCCCCCAGTAGCATGGGGATGGGATAGTTGTTATAAACTGCAAAAGTCCACATTTCTGACCAGACTTTGTACTGGACAGGCAGTTCAGCTGTAGGCAAGTCTACAGCTTGTGACATGAAGGGGTAAATTGTCACGGGGTCTACGAAGGATTGGTGGATAGCTGACACTTGTGCCCCCGTGTCTCTCCATGCAGTAAGCTTTTTTTCGCCCACTCTCAAATTTTTCCTTCGCTCCAAGGGTATTTGAGAGGCATCTGGGCCTGAGGATCTTTGGTGTGATGGTGGTGTAATGAACTGCACTCGGTTGGCGGTCTTTGGGCAGTTGGCCTTGATATGTCCCAGTTCATTACACTTGAAGCATCTTCCATCTGACTGGTCACTGGGTCGAGGTGAGTTACTGGAGACTGGTGAGGTGGAAGAATAGGGCGTCTGTGGCTTTACTTGAGTTGTATGTGGGGTTTTTGGCACCCTCCGGTGTGTATTGTCTGAACTGCAGGCTCTCTGTTGCCTCCTGGGTTCTGCCTAGCAACAGTGCCTTTTTTCCTTTCTTTCTTTAGCTAATTTTTTAAATGTAAAGTAAACCAGAAAAACCACTTTATTTGCATGTGTATAGTGCTGGTATTTGACTCCTAATGGGAGTGCTATTGTGTCACAGAAGACCCTTTTGTCACAGGTTAATGGTTCCTTGCTTAATATGCAAGCCAGAAACTGCAAGAGAGAGCAGAGAAAAATTTTTTTCTCTGGTTTCTTTTAAAACCAAACTGTTTCTGCTTAAAAGCCCTAGCAGAGAAAAAGAAAATAATATTTCTACTGGCTTCTGGATTCTATCTATCCCAACGCTGCACACCATGTCATAACCTATTCCCAATTTGGACCTTAGCGTCCAAAATATGGGGGTTAGCATGAAAACCTCCAAGCTTAGTTACCAGCTTGGACCTGGTAAAGCTGCCATCACCCAAAAAATTAGAGTGTTTTGGGGCACTCTGGTCTCCCCAAAAACCTTCCCTGGGGACCCCAAGACCCAAATTCCTTGAGTCTCCCAACAAAGGGGAATAAACCATTTCCCTTCCCCCCTCCAGGTGTTCCCTCCCTATTTCCAGTTCTGGAAACAGAAGTACTTCCCTCTTCACCCAGAGGGAATGCAAAGTCAGGCTAGTAAATATAACACACACAGATTTCCCCCTGACTTTTTCCTCCCACCAATTCCCTGGTGAGCACAGACTCAGTTTCCTGGAGTTCCCCACTAAAGAAAAACTCCAATAGGTCTTAAAAAGAAAGCTTTATGTAAAAAGAAAGAAAAATACATAAAATTGGTTTTCTGTATTAAGGTGACAAATACAGGGTCAATTGCTTAAAAGAAATATGAATAAACAGCCTTATTCAAAAAGAATACAATTTAAACCACTCCAGCAACTACACACATGTAAATACAAAAATATATATATAAATCACTATCTGATCTTTTGTATGTACAACTGGGAAACAGAAAATTAAAAAGGCAGGAGACAGAAAAAATTACTTCTCATAGCCGAGAGAGTACAGGCAAAAGAAAAGAACAAAGGACTCACACACAAACTTCCCTCCACCCAGATTTGAAAAAGTCTTGTTTCCTGATTGGTCCTCTGGTCAGGTGTTTCAGGTTACTTCTTTCCAGGTGAAAGAGACATTAAACCTTAGCTATCTGTTTATGACACAGGCCCATTGCATTCCAAGTGCTCTCCCCTGTCGAACTGCTTGAAGAAATGTTAAATCAAAATTGGGATCAGATTGTGGCTGCCCGGTGCAGGTGTTCCAAGAGGCAGAAAAGAGGCCTTCTTCTCTGTCTTGTGGTCTTATTCAAAGGCAAGTCACTACACTCCTGATGTTTCCGAAGTCCTGAGCACCCACACCTCTGATAGAAGTCAATAGAAGCAGCATATGCTCAGCTCCATGAAAATCCACGTTGATAGCTTTTGCAAAGGGAGCTGAGAGAGAGTGGAGCCATGGCCCCAACCCATCCCTCTGTGCCAGCCAGTGTAGCTCAGCTGTCATAGGAAGGCACATATACTTGTGACAGGGCGAAGAGCTCCCACTCATATGTTCATTCCCTTAGAGACCTACAGATGCTTCCAGTGCCTAGATAGTACAGTGACTGGCTTTCTCTATGTATACCTAAGAGAAAGAAATAGACTTGATGGTCTTGATTATTAATATTTTGATGTGACCTTTACATTAGCTTTTATTAACAGCTGCCTATTATTAAGGTTGCTCATCACTTTCTATTAGAAGACTCTCTTTTCAATTGTTTATAACTTTGCCAAATTTTAACCATTTGAGCTAAAATTTTCCATGCTGGCTGTCTGCCTCGGGTTGAGTTTTGGTCAGAATGGTTCAACTGTTTCCGGGAATGAAGCTAGGCAAAAATATATTGTTTTACCCATGTAAAAAAAAAATCTTGAGACCTCTTCTTTGCAATGGAGGTGCTAGACTATGCTTTGGAGCCTGGATCTGAAATTTGGTAGGGGTGGTATTTGTGTCAGGGATTTGCCTCTTGCCACCTCTGTGAAAATCCGCCCAAATCTGGCCATGTTAAAAGTCTTTGAAAAAATCACTTTGCACATGCTCAGTAGATTCTTTTTTAATCTTCACAGCTAAAATCTCCAAAGAGGTCCATCCTCACTGAGCACGCACCAGGCTCTCCGCACCAGGCTCTCACAGCTCCTGTTGCGGACCAGACTGCACATATACCATCCCCACAGAACAACTGAATGTGCTGCAGCCCAGGGCTATGGGGGCTCAGAAAGGTTTTCCCTGCAATGTTTACTCTGGCCTGGGGTGGAGGCTAAACATTGGAACTGAGAGCAAGGAGCCTGCTTCTGCTGTGCTCTCATTAACACCCCCCCCCTGCTTGTCCCCAGGTTGCACAGAGTAAGCAACTGTCTAATTCAAATTCAGAGAAGATGAAAGGGGAAGGGGTCCTGTGAGGAAAAACATAGTACAGAATCATATAATTGAAGATAATATCACATGGGGCTCAAATGAAGGTTGCACAGGAAGCCTTAGTTCTGGCAACTTGTGAGTGTTTGTCCCACAACCTTCATGTTATTTTAATGGGGGTTTGTGTGTGTGTGTGTGTGTTTAATATATTTAGGTATTTTGGATATTAGTGTATGCCCATTCATCCCCCTATTAGCCCAACCGTTGGCAAACTGTAGCTGGATAGTATTCTCGGAAGTGGAATTTGTTTGGTGCCTGATGTAGGGAAAACCCTGCTTTCCTAACTCACATGACTAGTCCCAATGACTATAGTCAAGTGGCTATTGGACTAAACAGTCTAGCTAATCAGGCAGACAAGCTCTCAATGGAAGGGACAGTTGAAAACTAGATTTGTTCCACTCCAGTTCCTCCATTCCCCCTTTCTTTTCCCTCTTACATTAGTACTTTCCCTTCTGCTAAATTTTGCATTCCAAGCAATTAAAATGAAAAGTAAACTGTAAATGCTGCACAGCTGCCTCTGTTGCAATTGCTGGGCTGGCAGGGAAATGGCAGACATTCTTCAAAGTGACACTGCAAGAGGAGCGCTAGCAGTGGTGCTTCTGTACCTCCCAGCCTGTCTGGCCTCTCCAGAGGTGGCCTGGGAGCTTTTACATTTAAGTTGAGGCTAGAAGGATGAACTGGAAGCTGGTTTTAGAGTGACTGTTTTGGAATTCTAAGATCTGAAATCTAGGAGAGAAGAGCAGAAAGGAACAGGGGAAAAGGAGTAGACCTTCAGCTGACCTAAATCAGCAGAGCTCCACTGAAGTCAGCAGAACTACAGTGATTCACACCAGCCAAGGATCTGGCCTGTAATATTTTCATAAAGAACCTTCCCCTCCCTTCTATTTATTGAGTTAAATGCAGTGAGAAGGGAAAAAGAAGGAAAAGTATTTCCCCGTCTTTTCCTTTTAATTTAACAGACTTGGCCTAGGAATTTCCCTCTTTGTGGTGATGTGGTCCCAGAAGTGCACCACTGGGAGCTGGCCCTGTAGCTGGATGACACAAACTTTGGACAATCGTTGTACACAACAGATGGTGCAGATAATATTGATATTGTTCAATTTACTGTAATGTGCATGTATTAGTCAAAGTAAAAATTCTGTTTGCAGTGAATTAGCACACTTCTGGGAGAAATCAGACCGACTCACCGATTTAGTACTGCATACAGATAAGAATAAAGTTTTGCTCTATATTTTCTTAGAAACTAAAGCTAAGGAAGCCCTATGAACTATTTCCTTTGGATTTTTGGGACTTCATGATATTCTTTATCTTTTTCACAGCATTTTGTACACTGGCATAGCAGCTCCATCCTACCCAAAAGTTCAGATTAATCACACATTTTATGCAAATACCTTCAGATTGATGGGATTCCTTCATATTTACTGTATAGTTGAGAATATTTTCTTATGCAAGGTGAGCTTCCTGACTTTCAGCCATTTATCTTGCTGTCAGGTTAACCCCCTGGGATAAATATAATGGGCTCTAACTGTGGAACGGGTAGTCTTAACTACCACAAGGGAGGGAAACTATAAAATGTGTTTCTTTAGTATGGTTGAACTGTGTTGTGGCATTTTGAAATGAATGGGCACAATCATGTGTTCCCTGTGGATAGTGGGCATTATAATAATGTGCATGGTTGATTAAACTGAACCGACTTCTCATGATATGTACCCTCCCCCACAACCCAGATACAGCCTTTTTGGTAGTGTTCTGGTAGTGCAAAGCAGCCAGCTGAGGATTCACCCCACCCCCTACAGTGTGAGGAATCCCCCCGGTGGTGTAGAGAGGACATAGATCATGCTGCACACATTCCCCGGCATAGTGGGGCCTGACAGGAGCATGTCTAGGGAGAGGGAGGTTCCCACAATTCCTCCACTCCCAGCTGATGTAACAGCTCCCTAGGGGCTTACTCCTAACCAGGGCCGGTGCAAGGATGTTTCGCGCCCTAGGCGAAACTTCTACCTTGTGCCCTTCCCCACCCCGCACCTCCACCCTGAGGTGTCCCACCCCCAACCTCAGCTCACCCCTACTCCAAGCACGAGCATGAGCACCCCGAGCACACCGTGGCTGTTTCACTTCTCCCGCCTCCCAGGCTTGCGGTGCCTAAGTTGATAGGTGCGGCAAGTCTGGGAGGCGGGAGAAGTGAAGCAGCTCAACCCACCCCACCTCCTCCCTGAGCACGCCGTGGCTGCTTCACTTCTCCCGCCTCCCAGGCTTGCGGCGCCAATCAGCTTAGGCGCTGCAAGCCTGGGAGGCGGGAGAAGTGAAGCAGCCACGGCGTGCTCGGGGAAGAGGCAGGGCAAAAGTGAGCTGGGGCTGGGAGTTCCCCTGTGTGCTGCCTCCCCTCCCTCTTACTTGCTGCAGGTGCCCTTCCTCCATGCTTCCCTGCCCCAGCTGCCTCCGCCTAAATGCCGGCGGTGACCGGGATGGCCGAAGATCCGGCCGCTGTGGTCGCTGCCAAAGAAAATGGTGCCTCCCGAATGCCAGCGCCCTAGGCAACCGCTTAGGTCACCTAAATGGTTGCACCGGCCCTGCTCCTAACTGCTTTATCCAACCAGCTGCACTGAGTGGAGCTCTGCTCCACCTGATGATTGAGCCACATGAATCTCGTTAGCCGTAAATTTGTACTGCTGAAAATGACCAAATATTTTCTGTACCTTCAGAGTTATAGAAAACAACTGAGCCAGCTGGCCAGACCCTGCATCCCCTCCCTCTCCAAAGTCTCTTCTTCATTTTTACTCCTCATTCCCTCTGATCTTTTTAATATAATTATTTCAAGGGCCTGACTTTATAGAGGGAAGAGGTACTTGACTTTATAACCACAGTGCTTATAGTGACTCTATTTCCTAGCATCAGCATTCATCTTCCCTCCTGACTTGTCACTCTTTCTCACTCTGAAGCCTCCCAGTTTCTATTTGTCTCTGCTTCCTTTATCTTATAGCAAGAGTTACAGCAGGAACAAATTTGGCCCATTGTAGTATAAAGTTCAGGGATGTAGTTGTCAATATTTGAATAAATATCATGTATGATAATAATGTTTATGCAACTATTTAATTCACCAGGATGGTCAGTATATCTTCCACTGTGCAAAGTGTAACGTATTATTTTAGATAAATTATTTCATAGTAGTTTAAAACAAAGAAAACTGCATATTATAGGATATTTGCATAATTTATCTTTGGAACAACATATAAGGAAAAAATACAAGAAAATTTACTAGAAGGGGTTTATTAGGTTACAAGAACAATAGAAAGACAAAAAAGTAGTGAGTTTTATACCTCTAGCAATCTAAGGTATTTAGGTAGAACTAACACTGTATCTGTGTAATATATATATAAATGAATACTTCGTTTAAAAAATGATCTTGTTATATGAATAAATGACCAATTAAATTGATTTTTGCTTCCAGCTCTCAAAAAGTGCTGTATGAACAGCTCTGGAGAATGCATCTAGCCACAGAAAAGGTACAGCATTCACAGCAACAGACCAATCTTCCCCACACTGTCCTGCCAATCTGCCTCTACCTACACTCAGAGACTGCTGCTATGGCCACCTGGTAGTTCATCATAAGTCAGGAGCCCAATCTTGTGAGGTGTTGATTAACAACTCTAATAAATCAGCACCTGGCAAGACTGAGTCCTTAATACATGGCCTCTACTGAGATGGCCAACAGGTTTCCAATTAGTGCCAATTGTAACCCAGTTTTTGTGGTATGGACATCTATGTACTAGGAACCACAATCACCATCTCACTGCCTTCATTCCCTGTTACCAACCCCCTGGGCCATGAAATCTCTCTAAAATGGTTCATTTAAATTAGAATAGTCAGATTTTCTGCATAAGCAGTTACATACAAATTACTAATGCCAGAGTATTTTGCAATTCATATTATTTTCTCTGGCAAATAATATTCTAACAATATGTTTTGTTTTGTTTTTACAAAAGATAAAATGTACATGTCTTTCAAAGCAAAATATAGTATGTTCAAATAGTTTCTTCCTATCATGTTAACATATTTATACATTAAAATTACAAAAATAATGTGCAATACAGTCAAACTTTTCTTTTGTTTATGGTGATCAGCAGTAAAAATAGCGACTGTTGATATTCTTTATAAGTCACCTTACATGTAATGTTGCAGTCATAGGCTAAAATTCAGACTATGGAGAGGACCTATGCAAACCCTTACACAACACTTAGATTCATAGATGTATAGATTCATAGATTCTAGGGTCAGAAGGGACCAATGTGATCATCTAGTCCGACCCCCTGCGCAAAGCAGGCCACAGAACCCTACCCATCCACTTCAATAACAAACCCCTAACCTATGCCTGAGTTACTGAAGTCTTCAAATTGTGGTCTGAAGACCTCAAGCTGCAGAGAATCCACCAGCAAGTGACCCATGCCCCACGCTGCAGGGGTAGGCGAAAAACCTCCAGGGCCTCTGCCAATCTGCCCTGAAGGAAAATTCCTTCCCAACCCCAAATATGGTGATCAGCTAACCCTGAGCATGTGGGCAAGACTCACCAGCCAGCACTCAGGAAAGAATTCTCTGCAGTAACTCAGATCCCATCCCATCCAACATCCCATCACCAACCACTGGGCATACTTATCTGGCGATAATCAAAGATCAATTGCCAAAATTAGGCTCTCCCATCATACCATCCCTTCCATAAACTTATCAAGCTTAATCTTAAAGCCAGATATGTCTTTTGCCCCCACTACTCCCCTTGGAAGGCTGTTCCAGAACTTCACTCCTCTAATGGTTAGAAACCTTCGTCTAATTTCAAGTCTAAACCTCCTAGTGTCCAGTTTATACCCATTCGTTCTTGTATCTACATTGGTACTAAGCTTAAATAATTCCTCTCCCTCCCTAATATTAATCCCTCTGATATATTTATAAAGAGCAAGCATATCCCCCCCTCAGCCTGCTTTTGGCTAGACTAAACAAGCCAAGCTCTTTGAGTCTCCTTTCATATGACAGGTTTTCCATTCCTCGGATCATCCTAGTAGCCCGTCTCTGAACCACTTAGTCCCCACAGTGGGAGCCCCACCTGGGCTCCTACTGGGAGCCTGTCTCCTAAGACTCTACACTTGCAGTGCATAGTCTGGGGCTGGGGCTGGGGCTGGGGCTGGGACAATGAAAGGACCATGAAATGCAGATTCTGTGGTCTGAGCTTCCTTTGCAAGAGGACTGAAGGGACTGTGAATGCTACTGGCAATGTTATGTGGGGAGCTGGGATTTGGATTTTGAGGACAAAGTGAATTTTACTCATAACAAATGTTTTATTTTAAGGTATTAAATATTTCCTTAAGTTTTCCAATATTTTTATAGCTACTTTCTAAAAGTAAGCAGTCTACCTATGAACACATACTAAATATTTCATTGGCACAGAGCTAGCACCTATCCAATGATGCATTTCTGATAAATGTCATCAATACATAATCAATGTGTCTGAAAAAATACTATTTTAAATATGTGTTATAGTCTATTGCTTATTTGATGTGAAAAATCCAAAGCAGAAAAATGATAAAAGTTAAAGAGAGTATTTCAACTACACAAGCAGGCTGCAAAGCTAATTCCAATTCACAGAAACTCCAACTAGCAAAGGTCTCCCAAAAGGATATTGAACAACATTCTCAGGTCATGAAATACCAGAGAGAATTTATCAAATTGAAGTCATTTTATGCTGGCTGATGATCTGTCTCTGTAGTTTCACAGTATTACAACATTCTCATTGGCTGAATACATAAGAAACTTTTACTTAGCAACTGTTGAGAGCCGAATAATTTTTTTGTGGGTGTCATCTACACCACAGTTTTAGGGAGTTTTGACTCACAGCTCTGGGTTCCAGCTTATTGTATTTCACATGAAGACTATAATTGTCTAAAATGTGACTCCCTATCTGGTCTTATTGTTTAGTTATAGTGAAACTTTACTAGATGCATTTTTCATTAGTTTAACTACAGAATTCAGCAATTAATTTTCTTGGAATGATAGGTAATGAAAAGTACAATTATCATGTGGAAAGTCTGTTTACTACATTATTACAGATACCATTTATAAGTATGCATTCTCTACATAAGTTATAGAATATAGTATCTACAAGGTAATGACATGACCACTTCAGCTACATAGTTTTGTCATCCGGTTTGTTTTCTCAAAGAAAAAGGAAGATACAATCCTAATAAACAATATGGCAAAATGTCACCAATTCAATTAGTGCAGGGCAAATACGGTTCCAAACGTATTGTCTAAATGCAAGATGTCTATTTTTGCTGTGCATTTAATGAGTTATTACTATTGTACTTCTAATACAATTGTTTTGGCTAAAGTGTATCAAAGTTCTCTGAATAAGTATTTTGGTGGCAAAAGACCACAGGGGAATTAAAATGTAAAATGCTCTGTTCAGTAGAAGCAATTCAATGCTTGTGGTGTCCTGCCAAGAACTATATTGCAGCATACTGTATTCATTCCTTGAGGGATGTTTTCTCATTGGGAATACAACAAAAAATACGCAGAAACACTCACACGATTGAGAGGATAATAAAATCTAGTTGCTTGCGCTCAGTAGAGAAAAGAAAAAGCAGATTTATTTTTAATCATAAATGAGAAGCCCAAAAGCTTATTTTATTTGGAAGCTTTTGAAAATCTACAGGCACCATCCCTATATTGTTAGGGAAACACATAATGTTAGGGCCCCTTTCAGCATTATCCATTATAAGGCCAACGCTACTGAAACACAAGTCCACAAGGAGTTCATCAATGATCCATTTAAAGGCACAACAAATTATCTGAATTTCCACATATAACACTTGATGAGTAGTATTTGAGTATTGAATTAGTTTGGGGTTATCTCAATGGGGTTATCTCTTGCAGGAGTGCCAGCAAAGGTCACAGAGGACATCACTGATAGTGTCTCCTCATAAACACAATTTGTAGCTGGCCTATGTGAATGGTATTGCCACCGCCCTTCTCATCAGGTTTCTCTATGGGGAACAGCTCTATATTTAGTGCGCATCAGTGTCTGCCTACCAGGGAGGGCTCCACCCAACTTTAAGAGGGTAGATTGTAGTGGCTGGGTTCTGAGAGGGTAATTAATTGGACCCATTACATTTAGTAATATTTCAATAGCAAAGATAAAGTTGTTGGAATGATATAGAGCTTGATAAAATTAGGTGCATCTCTGCCACCATAATCTGTAGTGTCTGAGCAATAGGATGTGTTCCCCAGCCAATATACAGCATGTACACCTGAGGTCAGGGCTGGATCTAGCTTTTTTGCCACCCCAAGCAAAAAAAAAAAAAAAAAAAAAAGGCAGCCCCAGGGAGTGCGTGGAGGGCGGTTAAGGCGGCTCACAGGGGGGTGAATGGTGGTGCTGCAGCCTGCTCGCAGCCCCCTCCGGCTCTGGGGTGCTTCTCTTGGCCAGGCAGGCAGAGCCCTGGGGAGCTGCAGGAGCTGTTGGCTCAGCCGCTCCTTTAAAGGCGGATTGGCCGGGCCAAGCTCAGAGTAGCGCAGGAGGCAGAGGCTGGTGCAGGTGGCTGGGAGTGGCACGTCCTGGGGAGCCCGGTGGCATGATGAGCGGCAGGGATCGCTAGTTCCTGCCCCCTGGCAGGGCGGCCAGAATGTGCTGCCCCAAGATTGGCTGGAATGCTGCCCCTTACAATGTATTGCCCCAGGCACTTGCTTTCTCGTCTGGTGCCTGGAGCCAGCCCTGCCTGGGGTTCACTGAAGCATGAAAAAATCAAATACTTCAACAGACCCAAGAAGTCTGTGTGTTGTCTTGTTATGAAGAAACACCCATAACACTTAATTAGCACTTGTACAATGCCTAGACTTCTTAGCAGGAAAAAAAGTGGTTGTTTACTGGTTAAAAATATTCTTTTTAAAACAGCAAGTGTCTTTATTTTTTATAATTTAGGATTAATTTATGCAGGTGTGTTTACAAGCCTCTGAACTCACCACACCTCAAATGTTGTTCCTCAGTGCTCCACGGCTGCTTGCGTTGAAGCCCATGTTGTCTATGAAAGACTCTGTTTTAAACCAATGTTGTTTTTCTGGAGATGGAGGAGAAACCTCTTTGCAGGGTCCATTTTAAATGAATTCTAAAAGCCATTTTGAGTCTGGAGCCACCTTTTTGCAATGCCCTCTGCTGAGTAGCATAAAACCAGTGCAAACTGCCTGCCTGCTCAGCTGAGGCAGACACTTTGTGAAAATAACCATCACCATCCTAAGATGGCCAAACAGACCAAATGCCAAAGAAAGCATAAACCTGTTAGACTCCTTAGATAACTAAAATCTCGATTGTGTCCCTAGGCACAGTCTTGTACTGAGAGGCAATGAAGAGCCAAAACCACAGGGAGAGCAGAATGCCTCCAGGAGCTTCCAGTCCACTATGACTGTGCATGCACTACTATAACGTTATGGGGAGTTTAGCTTACTCCTTCGTGACTGGCCGGCTATACCCAACACCTCCATCTCCCAAACTACTGGGGCAACTTCTGACTCCAAAAAGCACACTCCAAAGCACAGAGTCTGCAATTCTACCTGGTGGATGCATAGGCAGAGTGGGGAGTCTCCTTCCACACACTGCCCCCACTTCATAGCTACATAAGGAACAGGCAGACTCTGGTCCTAGAAATGTATTTACAATTAGGTAACCTCAATATCTGCAGATTCCCTATTATCTTAGATAATACTGGTAAGTTTTTTAAGGGCTCCCACTGTAGTTCCAATAAATTTATCTTATCTTAGACAACCCAGGAGTTATTTCTCATAATATTCCTCACAATTCTTAGTTATCAGGAAACATAGCAACTTCTAAAACAAATACCAGCAAGTAATTATAGTACCTAAAAATGTCTCTCATAGGGTTGGAAATGCACAGTTGATTGACTGATTTCCATATTAATGGAAGTTATGAAAATTCATTTTTGACATTTGTATGGATTGCAAGCAATAACCGTGAGTGAAATTGTGAAACTGCAAACTAGTTTTTAAGAATAAAATATAAAATGTAATATTCAATGCAGTAGTTTGATAAGGCCACTCAGATAAAAGCAAGTATAAAATTACCTCATTCACAAATGAGAGCTAGACTCTTGCTCTTTAAAACTAGGGAACTTATAAAAATGTATTGGCCAAAAGTCTAAGCAAGACTTTTATAAAGAATATATACATATATACACACACACACAAAGTGTACATAAATGCCAATCTGATCTTTTAAAGAAGTTGCAAAGCTGTAAAAAACAGTCTTGTATTTTTAATGAGAGTCACTCCTCTTGTAGGTAAATCTAAAATCTTTTTCCCTGACTTGGGCAATCTGAGGACTATATGTTATGGAAATATTGCCTAGTCAAGTTGTGTTCAGCTTGTCTTTCTAAGTGGGACTGCAATATCTTGAGTCACCAAGCTGCAGCCCTTCAAGAGCTTTAAACATTAGAATACCATCAGACAGGGTAGAGATTCATTAAAATGGCTTTATGCCACCTTTGCATACATACATCCACTCCTGATGGCAACTCTGCAATTGGGTTACACTGGACAATGTGGCCCTTTGTGTCTATCTGAATTATGTCTCCAAGAGCTCTACCAGTGCACACCTACACCTAAGGACTTCATGTTGTAATTGTTTGTGGCTCTACCAGTAAAGAACACTGCACTTCTCTGACAGCCAGATTCTTAACTTAACTATCCAGCCAATCAAATTCCTCAGATGGGAATATAGCCATGCTGAAGAAAATATACTGTCCGTAATACTGCCCTGTTTTAAAGTTCGCAGTTTAAGAAGTTTATCTTCAGTAGTTAACCCCTTTTTATTTATGTAGCTGCAGTTTGTATGTTTCCAACAGAAGATAAAACACACTGGTAAGTAAGATGTTGTGGCTGTCGGGTGTAATAGATATATTTTATTTAATACTAAAAATGCATAAAATCTTCACTGAGGAAGCTTTAAATAACATAGTGTGATCATGTAGCAATTCAGTGGTTTTTCTGATCTGCTTGTGACTGTATATTTTAAACAAAGCTGCATTGATATTTTGTTAGCATGTTGATTTTTCGCATAGTGATTTATATTCTGAAATCAGAGGCAAAGTGACAGATTGATTCCCATCAACAGCAATAAAAATAATAGTTAATCATAGTCAGATTTGATTGCAGTATTTTTCAGGGCATAAACTGAAAACAATCACTTTGGACATTATAGAACATTATCAGAGTTGACAATACTTATTTATACAGTACAACTTTGTGCCCAATCCAACAGATCCTTATATACATGGGTAACTGCACTGCAGTCAACTGGACTATTGATATGAGTAAGAACTACTAATGTGAATAAGAGCTAGAAGGATTAGGTTCTGACACTCTTTTGTAACATCAGGAAAACTGAACATTTTCCACCATATGGCCTTCTGAGTTCTCATGCAAAAGAAATCATAATTGATTCAAATAAATAGTGAGGAAATGTTAGGATGTGTGGATATGTCATAGTGTGATCAAACTAGCGAAGAAGGAGCTCAGTATGAGACTCACGATGACTGTACAGAGCTCCTTCAAAAATGCTGAAGTCTCTTTCAGCAAAAGGAAGTAAGTGAGGCCCTCATATTTTTAAGATAAAAACATAGAGTAGGATGTTTTGTCTTTCTTGTGCACCTTTAAGGATTCTAACCATTAATGAATAGGGCCCTACCAAATTCACGGTCCATTTTGATCAATTTCATGGTCATAGGATTTTAAAAATAATAAATTTCATGATTTCAGCTATTTAAATCTGAAATTTCACGGTATTGTAATTGTAAGAGTCTTGACCCAATAAGGAATCGCGGGTAGGGGTGTTGTGAGGTTATTGTAGTATTGCTTCTGGTACTGGCCAGGATCCCAGGTCTGAAGGCAGCAGCACAGACTTAACGGTGACATGTTATGGTATTGCCACACTTACTTCTACACTATTGCTGGCGGGGTGCTGCTTTCCGAGCTGGACACCCGGCCAACAGCTGCAGCTGTCTGGCCACCCAGCTCTGAAGGCAGTGAAGAAGTAGGGTGGCAATACTGCGAGCTCCCCTACAATAATCAGTGGCACCGCTATGGGCACCCGCATAGCCCCACAATATGCCAATATTTTTATGGCCGACCTGGAACAATGCTTCCTCAGCTCTCGTCCACTCATGCCCCTTCTCTACCTACACTACATTGATGACATCTTCATCATCTGGACCCATGGGAAGGAGACTCTGGAAAAATTCCACCACGATTTTAACAGCTTCCACCCCACCATCAACCTCAGCCTGGACCAGTCTACATGGGAAGTCCACTTCCTGGACACCACGGTGCAATAAGTGATGATCACAATAACACCACCCTATACCGAAAACCTACCGACCTCTATGCCTACCTTCATGCCTCCAGCTTCCATCCCGGGCACATCACATGAGCCATTGTCTACAGCCAAGCACTGAGGTACAATCGCAACTGCTCTAACCCCTCAGACAGAGACCAACACCTACAAAATCTCCACCAAGCATTCTCAAAACTACAATACCCACATGAGGAAATAAGGAAACAGATCAACAGAGCCAGACATGTACCCAGAAGCCTCCTACTGCAAGAGAAACCCAAGAAAGAAACCAACAGGACTCCACTTGCCATCACATACAGTCCCCAGCTGAAACCCCTCCAACGCATCATCAGGGATCTACAACCCATCCTGGACAATGATCCCACACTTTCACAGGCCTTGGGTGGCAGGCCAGTCCTCGCCCACAGGCAACCTGCCAACCTGAAACATAGTCTCACCAGTAACTGCACACCACACCATAGTAACTCTAGCTCAGGAATCAATCCATACAACAAACCTCGATGCCAACTCTGCCCACATATCTACACCAGCGACACCATCACAGGACCTAACCAGATCAGCCACACCATCACTGGTTCATTCACCTGCACATCCACCAATGTAATATACGCCATCATATGCCAGCAATGCCCCTCTGCTATGTACATCGGCCAGACTGGACAGTCGCTACGGAAAAGGATAAACGGATACAAATCAGATATTAAGAATGGCAATATACAAAAACCTGTAGGAGAACACTTCAACCTCCCTGGCCACACTATAGCAGACCTTAAAGTGGCCATCCTGCAGCAAAAAAACTTCAGGACCAGACTTCAAAGAGAAACTGCTGAGCTTCAGTTCATCTGCAAATTTGACACCATCAGCTCAGGACTAAACAAAGACTGTGAATGGCTTGCCAACTACAAAACCAGTTTCTCCTCCCTTAGTTTTCACACCTCAACTGCTAGAAGAGAGCCTCATCCTCTCTGATTGAACTAGCCTCATTATCTCTAGCTTGCCTGCATATATATACCTGCCCCTGGAAATTTCCACTACGTGCATCTGACGAAGTGGGTATTCACCCACAAAAGGTCATGCTCCAAAACGTCTGTTAGTCTATAAGATGCCACAGGATTCTTTGCTGCTTTTACAGATCCAGACTAACACGGCTAACTAACCCCTCTGATACTTGATTCCTGAATAAGTAATAACTAAACAAATAAACTCATTGTACCCTGAGAGGGGTGATGTGGCCCCTGAGCATGCTCAGTAAGAATTTAGGATTTATTTAAAAAAAAAAAAAAGGTATCCTGGCAAAGAGCCAAGTGATGTAGGTGTGGTTCAGTAGAATCAGAGCTCTGAGGTAAAGGACAACAATAAGCATGTGTAAGATTGGCAACTATTAAGCATGTGAAGTAAGGTGTCATAGAGAGGTCAGTCAGTTAAACAGCTAGCTGGTCAGAATCCACTCATACTGATCGCAACTTGTTTTAAAGGTCAGAGCTGTCAATCAGAATTCTGAGATAATGGGCAAGATTGAGCATGTGCGAGTGAGGTAACTGTTGCTAAGAATAGGAAGGTATATAGCATAAAAGGACAGCTCCCAGAAACAGTTTTGGAGTCCGGAGGCTGCATCTGAAAAAGTGAGAAGCATGCAGGAAGAATCGGAGAGCCAGCAAGAGAAGCCCAAAGAGAGCTAAGAAAGCTGGAACAGAGCAGAGCTAATTGACCAAGAGCTGAACATCGGCAGCAGTGATCTGATTTTTAAAAGAAAGCAGCAACGGATTTATAGCATAAGCTTAATATTCTTTTAATTTCAGTTTAGTGTAAGTATGGTTTAGGATAGTATCTATTATTTAAAATATGTGTGCTTGAAATGTGTGCATGTGTTTTAATTATATTTTACTTATGTAAACTTTAAAGCAATTTAAGATCTGCTGTCAGCAATTTCTTGCAAACTTTACACTTCCAACAAATTGCTTCACTAAGAATCATTTAGATGGTATGCTATTGTAGTTTAAGTGCTCTTTAACTCGCAGTAAGGGATTTGTGTCTCAGGGACTTTGTGCCTTATTTTGGATACACTATATTAGGGATTATTAGTTACTTTAATAAAAAGATGCCTTGTTTTGGAAAGAGTATTGCCTATGTCAATGACTTTATCAGAAGGTTCTGTGACTCTGTATGGAATGTGTGGAACACTTTATGATATTATTGATATCAATATTATAAAATTGCAAGGAATCTGACCAGATGCCATGTGAGGTATCTGTGAAAATGTTATAAATTGCTAAGAATGATAATCTTATTTATATGTTGTATTTGTATCATGAATTATAGATATGTATGGTATATCTAAATTTCAAACTTGTGCTGTGCATCTGAGTATCACCCCCAGACAGATTGCCGTCAGCATTGCCTAACCTGTTTGCTGGCCCAACAAAGAACATCAACTGTACAATGAACCCAATGAACAAGTCAAGGGCTACACCTTATGAGACAGCAAGGCTTGTAGGAGGACATGCCTAGGGACAGAGAACTCTAAGGGTTTCCATGCCCATGTGCTGTGAAGATTGTGTTTGGGACACAGGAAATACAAGCCACATGGCAAAAGGAATATAAAGGGCAGCTGCTCATCTCCATTTTGTATTCAGTCTTGCTTCTTGTCTTCATTCCTGCTTCTTACCTCTGGAGTAACTTTTCTACAAACAAAGCTCTGAATAAAGGACTGAATGACCCATCCAAGCTGTGGATATGATCCAGAGGGACTTTTAAGCCAGCAAACTCACCAATGCTGCTAAGAACCTGATATATGGATTTTGAAGTCTCTGTCTGTATCTGACTGCTTTACCATTTAACAACTCTTTTCTTCTTTCTTTTTTCTTTCTAATAAACCTTTAATTTTAGACACTAAAGGATTGGCTGGCAGCGTGGTATTTTAGGTAAGATCCAACCTAATATTGACCTGGCACTTTTGAGTTCAGAAGAACATTTTGTATAGTGAGCAGAGTTTTTAAATAACTTCTCACTGTACTGGGAAGGTGCTGTGCTGGGAGCCAGAGAACTGGAATGCAATAAAGGGACTGTGTGATTTCTCTTTTAGCTTCTTGATAACTGGTTTAGGAAATCAGAAGCACAGTTCATGACTGGTTGGTGAGTTTAATTTCAGTTTTAACCACCAGTTTTGGGAGTATATGGCTCCCCCTTTTGTAGCCTGCCCTCCTCTGGGCATTTTCAGTGAGGGCTGCCCCAGGTACACTGGGGGTCTCAGGTTATATCTGTGTCCTTTAGTGTTTCCGTGGCAATCCTGGGAACTTTTATCTTAGGAAGAACAGATTAAGGGGGCAGTGCCCCAAAAGTCATTTTCTGGGGTAGGACCACAACACAAATTCCAAGATCCATGGCTCCTACACATGCCCATCACAACATTTGATGTACCTCAGCTAGTGCACTAAATGCCCCAGTAACAACTAAGTGAGTGAAACCAGTGTGACATTCCCCTCTGGTGTTATCTGGACCAGTGATCTGCTAGGTCACTCCAATCCTTGATTCTTGGAGCCAGCTTTACCTTGCTTTGCTGTCAGAACCACTCCTGGGCTGTTCACACACAGCCTCTAGCATGTAAGCTGCTCTGTGGATTGAGCAACTGAATGACACTAGCCAATATCTCCGGCCCCAGACACAAGACTAGGAACCTCCATCTTGCAATGTCCAGTTATGCCCACTGGATGCTGCAATCTTATATGAGTCAATTTAACAAAGAAATTTATATATACCAGGCTTGTTATCCCAAGAGGCATTGCTGACACACTTCAAACCAAACACACTGCTTCAGGTAGAAAAAACAAACAGATTTATTAACTATAAAGATAGATTTTAAGTGATTATAAGTCAAAGCATAAAAAGTGGCATTTGGTCAAATGAAATAAAAGCAAAATGCATCCTAAGCTGATTTTAGCACTTTCAATGTCCTTACAAACTTAGATGCTTCTCATCACAGGCTGGCTGGTTGCCCTTCAGCCAGGCTCTCCCCTTTGATCAACACTTCAGTTGCTTGGTGTGGTGGCTGTAGAGTTAGGTAGAAGAGAGAGAACATGGCAAATTTCTCTCCCTTTTATCATGTCCTTTCTTCACTCTTCACCCCCCACCCCTTCAGAGTTAGGTGAGCATTATCTCATTGCAGTTCCAAACTGACCAAAAGAAAGGGGGTGGCTCCCTCGGGAGTCCAACAGATTCTTTTGTTGTTACCCAGGCCAGCGTTCTTTGTTCCTGTGAAACTGGGCTGGGTTTATCCCATACATGCCCTGATGAGGTGTGAACGGCCTTTCTGCTCTTGGAGAGTTTTTGCCTGGGCTTATTTTAAGCCATGAGGATACATTTTCAGCCTCATAAGTACATATGTGAACCTATAACCTTATTATAACATTACTGTAACAACAATGGTCAGTGCATCATGAGCCTTCCGAAGACACTCAACATGCCAAACTTTGCATTGGATACCACAAAATCATTTTACAAGGATGAACATGGGCTTGCTGGGTGTTCTCCCAAGGTACAGAGCATTGCAACCAGATAGGCATTACCTTCTTGAATGAACTCACACAGGAAAAATTGATAAAAGACAAAACCAATCATATCGCCCATGTTCATGGAAGTCAAAGATTCTCTCCCACGGATTGGGGCCTCAGAGCAACCCAACCACTGTGGCAGTGGGGGACACCCCATCTGCCTGCCTTGCAGGGCAGCAGGAGGACTTACCACAGCTCCCCCCGCAGCTCGCCATCAGAAGGGAATCCCCGGAGTTCTCTAACCACCAGCAGCAGAGGGGGACCATACAGATTCCAGCCCCAGCCTTATTGAATTTCATCCTATTAACTTCAGACCATTTCTCCAGTTTGTGCAGATGATTTTGAATTTTAATCCTATCATCCAAAGCACTTGCAACCCCTCCCATCTTGGAATCATCTGCAAACTTTATAAGTGTTCTCTTTATGCCAGTATTTAAATCATTGATGAAGATATTGAACAGAACCAGACCCAGAACTGAGCCTTGCGGGATCCCTCTCATTATATCCTTCCAGCATGACTGTGAACCATTGATAACTACTCTCTGGGAATGGTTTTCCACACACATCATAGTACTTCCATCTAGGTTGCATTTCCCCTAATTTGTTTATGAGATGGTATCAAAAGCTTTATTAAAGTCAAGATGTACCATGTCTACCGCTTCCCCCCATCCACACGGCTTGTTACCCTGTCAAAGAAAGCTATCAGGTTGATCTGTCATAATTTGTTCTTGACAAATCCATGCTGACTGTTACGTATCACCTTATTATCTTTTAGATGTTTGCAAATTGATTGCTTACTTATTTGTTCCATTAGCTTTCTGGGTACAGAGGCTAAGCTGATTAGTCTGTAATGCCCCGGGGTGTCCTTATTTTCCCCTTTTATAGATTGGCACTATATTTGCCCTTTTCCAGCCTTCTGGAATCTCTCCTATCTTCCATGACTTTTCAAAGAAAATCGCTAATGGCTCAGATATCTCCTCAGTTGGCTCCTTGAGTGTTCTAGAATGCAGTTAATCAGGTTGGTGACTTGAAGACATCTTATTTGTCTAAATAATTTTTAGTTTGTTCTTTCCCTATTTTAGCCTCTTCTGATCCTACCTCATTTTCACGAGTATTCGCTATGTTAGACATCCAGTCACCACCGACTTCTTGGTGAAAACCAAAAGAAGTCTCTAAGCACCTCTGCCATGTCCACATTATCTATTATTCCCTCCCTACCCCATTGAGTAATGGGCCTACTCTGTCCTTGGACTTCTTCTAGATTATAATGTATTTGTAGATTGTTTTCTTTTTACCTTTTATGTCTCTAGCAATTTGACCTCATTTTGTGCCTTGGCCTTCTAATTTTGTCCTCATATACTTGTGTTCTTCGTTTATATCCATCCTTTGTAATTTGAATTGGTTTCCACTTTTTCTAGTATTCTTTTTTGATTTTTAGATCTCCTGGTTAAGCCAGGATGGTCTCTTGCCATACTTCCTATCTTTCCTAAGCAGTGGGATAGTTTGCTCCTGTACCCTAAAAAAATGTCTCTTTGATAAACAGCCAACTGTCTTCAGTTGTTTTTTCCCTTAGACTTGCTTCCCGGGGGGAATTACCTACCAACTCCCTGATTTTGCTAAAGTCTGATGCCTTGAAATCCATTGTCTTTATTTTGCTGTTCTCCCGCCTACCATTCCTTAGAATCATGAATGCTATCATTTTTTGATCACTGTCACCCAAGCTGCCTTCCACTTTCAAATTCTCAACCAGTTCCTCCCTATTTGTCAAAATCAAATCTAGAACAGCCTCTCCCCTAGCAGCTTTTTCCACTTTCTGAGTGGATGTCTGAGTAATTGAGGTCCGCCATCACCATCCTGTGCTTTGGATGATTTTGTTAAAAAAAAACCTCATCCGGCTCTTCTTCCTGGTTAGGTAGTCTGTAGTAGACCCTCACCATGACATCAATGTTGTTTTTTACCCCTTTAATCCTTATCCAGAGACTTTCTACAAGTCTGTCTCCTATTTCCATCTCAACCTTAGACCAAGTGTATACATTTTTAATATATAAGGCAACACTGCCTCCCTTTTATCCCTGCCTGTCCTTCCTGAGCAAACTGCACCCTTTTATACTAATATTCCAGTCACGTGTATTATCCCACCAGGCCTCTGTGATGACAACTCTGACATAATTGTGTTTATTTACTAGTATTTTGAGCTCTTCAAGCTTATTCCCCATACTTCTTGCATTAGTATACAGACATCTAAGATACCGATTTGATTCCCCCACCCAGTTCTGTCTCATCTCTCCTTTATCCCTGCTATAACAGCTTATGCTCCCTGCAAATTCCAAACCTTCTCCCAAGTTTCCAGGTTCTTGACTTACCTGTGGGTTTGATCACCTGCCCCCTTAGAACCTAGTTTAAAGCCTTCCTCACTAGGCTAGCCAGTCTGTGGCCGAATATACACTTCCCCTTCCTCGATAGGTGGACCCCATCTCTGCTTAGCAGTCCTTCTTCAAATAAATACAACTAAAATTCAACAAGCTATTGCTATTTCTCAACCCAAAGTGTTAGACTTTGTTTGCCTTGGGTTTGACCCAGAGCTATCAGAGGGATAAAGAGCCCAATGTTGTATTTTATGTTTAGCATAATAATTACACAGTTAGTATTATGGCTCCAAGAGCAGACTTTGCATTTCAATATTTGTAGTATCAAATTTTAGAGAAAATTATACAGTGCCAACAACAACATAGTGGTTGAACATTGCTGTAATCCTAAAATATGGAAAGTTACTGTGAAGGCAGATTTCTATGTGGATTAGATGCAGTGAAGTTTAATTGTTACCGATGGGTACTGCAATGAAAACTGGGTGAGGAATGGCAAAAACATTGCTTTGGATACAAGGAGGGAATTCTTATCAGGAGAACTGTTGACTACATTCTTTGCTGAAGTCTTCTTAATACAGTTTATTCTTTGGACTTGAAAATCTAGGGACTGTGTATTCACAGTCAAATGCACACACATCACATACTTTTGTAAAGCCAAATCCCTAATCCAAGTGAACACTAAAAAGTCACAATGCACCCATGAAGCAGATTCATTGCTGTGCAGGGAGTCCCAGAGAATAGCCCTAACTTGTGCTGTTCTTCAATGGCCTCAATAATATTTTACAGAGGTGCAGAATAACAGGGATATGGATTCATCTTGTCCAAGCCACAAAGGCATCCTCCCTTCTCCAACCTGTCCCACTTCTAATGTTCTACCCTTATCCCTGAAACACAGGTTAAGTCCACAGATCTGGTAAAGATGGAGGACCATACCCCTCCATGCTAATTCTCTGAGGGGCAAACAAGACTTTCATAAAGATATGACAGGGAGGGATGACCTGGGTTATGTTTTAGTCAAGGATATTTTTTAGTAAAAATCATGGACAGTAAACAAAAATTCATGTCCTGTGATTTGTCCATGACTTATTCTGTTTACACTAACTAAATCTTGGGGAGAGGGAGGCAGGACTCCTGGGTTCTACTCCTAGCTGTGACACTGACTTGTGTAAACTTGGAACTGTTGCTTCATTTCAATGGCTCACTTTACACACCTGTAAAATTAGCATAATAATATTCACCTGCCTCCCAGGCTGAATATTGTCAGGCTTAGTTAAGATGCTATTTGGAGAGTTATTTGAGATACTCAGGTAGAAGGAACCAGAGCTGTACAAAATTTGCTGTGTGTTTGGAAATGAATATTTCTTCCTACTTAAATGACACAGAATCAGAGAAGCCCATCTGTCATTTTCATACATGCAGTGAGGTAACTACATCCAGATTGTACGAGGATGGAATCTTCATGTTGAGTTTTCTGCAGAACTTAGAAGAGATTCTAGATTCTGTCCATCAAAATCCCACATGAAGCCTCACTCTTATTCCAGATGTTGGTGGCACTGTACATTATCCTTCATACATTCATAGATTCTAGGACTGGAAGGGACCTCAAGAGGTCATTGAGTCCAGTTCCCTGCCCTCATGGCAGGATCAAATACTTCTACATCGTCCCTGATAGAAATTTATCTAACCTACTGTTAAATATCTCCAGAGATGGAGATTCCACAACCTTCCCTAGGCAATTTATTCCAGTGTTTAACCACCCTGACAGTTAGGAACTTTTTCCTAATGTCCAACCTAAACCTCCCTTGCTGCAGTTTAAGCCCATTGCTTCTTGTTCTGTCCTTAGAGGCCAAGGTGAACAAGTTTTCTCTCTCCTCTTTATGACACCCTTTTAGATACCTGAAAACTGCTATCATGTCCCATCTCGGTCTTCTCTTTTCCAAAATAAACAAACCCAATTCTTTCAGTCTTCCTTCCTAGGTCATGTTCTCGAGACCTTTAATCATTCTTGTTGTTGTTCTCTGGACCCTCTCCAATTTCTCCACATCTTTCTTGAAATGCAGTGCCCAGAACTGGACACAATATTCCAGCTGAGGCCTAACCAGTGGAGAACAGAGCAGAAGAATGACTTCTCGTGTTTTGCTCACAACACACCTGTTAATGCATCCCAGAATCATGTTTACTCTTTTTGCAACAGCATCACACTGTTGACTCATATTTAGCTTGTGGTCCACTATAACCCCTAGATCCCTTTCTGCCGTACTCCTTCCTAGACATTCATAATGCATAGCATATCAGCATCCTAAAAGTGGCAGACTATGACAAAAGGCCAGTGCATATGGAAGGCCTAGTACAGCGGGACCTACCAGAGAATTACAACATGTGAAGTTATCTGAAGGGAGAAAAGACTATCCCCATTCTCCTTGGAGGCAGTAGTGATGGTAGACACACCATTAATTGTTATGTACCCAAGCCATCCAAGGAGTCCTGTCTTTGTGCCTTTCCCTGAATACTTTTGTCTCTCCATTCTGATGCTACTGAAGCCCCTCATTGGCTGCTGTTCCAGCTCATTGGCTAAAATAGCTGCTGACATGCTGCAGACTTTGCATGCGTTTTTGAGTCAATGGATCCATCTAAATGATGTTCCATTAGCCCAGTTGTTAATCCCCCTTGACATGGTCGTGAATTAGTGGCCAGTGCAGAAACTACCTGTACAGCTGCTCTGCTCCAGCACTGGGCTTAAAATACCCCCTCAATAAATATCAATTAGTAAGAAGAAGATGCATTTATTGTTGCAGTCAACATCAGGAAAAGTAGACTTGCTGTTGATAATAAAATAGATCCGCCTATGCCTCCAAGAGAGAATATTCTGGAGGTGTTTGGTTTGTATTTGAGTTTAGTTTTCAACAAGAAGACAGGTTTACAAATGTTCAAATAATGGACTCTGACAGCTAGTTTGGTTACCTTTCTCTGCCCATTTGGGTTGGTCACTCAGAAAGTCAGTTCTGATGATAAGTCATCTGTCATACTGCTACTTTTGCACACAGGGAACTGGCACTGCTTGCTACAAATACATGCACAATTTAAAGAGAAAATTACTTCTTAGCTAGACCACTGCAGTGAAACATGGTTCTAAGGCTTTATTCAAAGTGTTTTTGTGCATAGTGGGGGGAAAGGATGTTGCTCAAGTTGTTTCTTCAGAATAAAATGGTCAGCACATAAGAATGCACCTTTCACATTCAGCAGACCAGTGTTGACAAATTAAGGGCCTGATCTTGCAAACCCATACCTACGGGACAGAGCTGTAAGGCCCTGATCCTATGGCATGGAAATCAGTGGCAAAACTTCCATTGACTTCAGTGGTGCAATATCTGGCCCTAAGCAAATATTTCCGTTGAAGTTAGTGGGAAAGTTTGTTTGCAACCATGTAAGAGTTTACAGGATCAGGCCCAGAATCTGAACCCATATTTGTATAGGGGAAACTGTTAGCAACACTCAGATATCTACTTCTATCTACCTACCATATATTTCTGGGGCAACCATCTCTGTAGTTTCTCTAAGTCAGATAGAAAACATGCTGTCCCATTAGTTGATAGAGAATAGTGTTTTAGGGGTATCTAATAAATTCCCTATATTGCTTCTCATCTCAAATCCAGCCTATAGTATTATCTTACAGAACTGTACAGAAAGGGCCCCAAATGCTACCTAGTGTTACTCCAGTCTTTAAAGGCCACTAATGAAGAGGACCACCACTTCTTTTCTTTCATGTGCTATCTACTCACCATTACAATTTACAGAACCGGAGGATGTGCATATCAGTAACCAGAAAATATTTTGTAGGGGAATGTTGAAACATATTGGAGGCATGAGGCTTTTGTCTGTCACAATGTTGAAGTAAGTTTTCCCTGAGTTTAGGCTGCAGGACCAGGGCCAAATATTAATGAACAAAAGTTGCAACATCTAGCAAATCTGTTGCCATTGTAAATCTTTCCATTGCCTGTTGAAATGAGTTTGTCATGACAACTTTAACAAAACTCACTCGCTTTCTCCTTATTGGCTTACTGGTGATTTGGGTTACAGTCATGGCTATTGGCAAAATACCCTTATTTATTGCGACAATTATAGTCTTATTTTTCTTTACTATGATCAACACTTCCTGATTATTAGGAATGGATAAAAAGGTTTAGGCTAAAAGAACTGAATCCTTTACTTTGCCCAAAACTCATTTAGGGTTAAAAAGGTTTGATTGCCTAATTCTTGTCTATTTTTATCTTCACAGACTGAAATAGTTCTTGATTTCATCGAGAATTGGGATCAAAACCACCAAACACCATGATCTAATAAGTTTTGAAATTCTTACAATTGTACCCATTATATCTAGATGTATTCAAAGCTACTCTTGCCACCATGTTCTCACTGATAGAGATCTTTACAGTGTAGGAAGAGATTTGGGTGTGAAGAAGAAGCTCTTTAATGACCTGAAAATAAAAAAAAAGATGGTTACTCACCTTTGTAACTGTTGTTCTTCAAGATGTGTTGCTCATATCCATTCCAGTTAGGTGTGTGTGCGCCGCGTGCACGTTCGTCGGAGAAACTTTTACCCTAGCAACACTCAGTGGGTCGGTTGGGCCCTCCCTGGAGTGGCGCCGCTACGGCGCCGAATATATATCCCAGTCGACCCAGCCACCCCTCAGTTCCTTCTTGCCGGCTACTCCGACAGTGGGGAAGGAGGGCGGGTTTGGAATGGATATGAGCAACACATCTCGAAGAACAACAGTTACAAAGGTGAGTAACCATCTTTTCTTCTTTGAGTGATTGCTCATATGCATTCCAGTTAGGTGATTCCCAAGCCTTACCTAGGTGGAGGGGTTGGACTGAGATGTGGCAGTATGCAGAACCGCTGCGCCAAAGGCTGCATCATCTCTAGATTGTTGGACCAGTGCATATGCGAGGTGAAGGTGTGGACTGATGACCAGGTCGCTGCACGGCATATCTCCTGGATAGGCACGCGCGCCAGGAAGGCGGCTGATGACGCTTGAGTTCTGGTAGAGTGCGCTGTAAGGTGGCCCGAAGGGACATGAGCTAGGTCATAGCATGCGCGGATGCATGCAGTCACCCAGGAGGAGATCCTCTGGGAGGAGACTGGCAGGCCTTTCATCCGTTCAGCGACCGCCACAAACAGTTGGGGAGACTTTTGGAACGGCTTTGTTCGCTCAATGTAGAAGGCGAGTGCCCTGCATACATCTAAGGAGTGTAGCTGCTGCTCCCGCCGACAAGAGTGGGGCTTTGGAAAGAAGACCGGGAGGAAGATGTCCTGGTTGGTATGGAAGGCAGACACAACCTTAGGGAGGAACGCCTGATGAGCTCGCAGTTGTACCTTGTCTTTATGAAAAAACAATGTAGGGCGGGTCCACCGTGAGTGCTCTCAGCTCAGAGACCACCTGGCCGATGTAATGGCCACCAGGAAGACTGTTTTCCATGATAGGTACAGGAGCGAGCAAGTCGCTAGCAGCTCAAATGGCGGGAGCATGAGCCTGGTTAGGACCAAATTAAGATCCCAGGTAGGGGCAGGGCGACGTACAGGGGGATAAAGATGCTTTAGGCCCTTAATGAACCGAGAGACCAAGGGGTGGGAGAACACCGAGTGGCTGCCCTCGCCTGGCCGGAAAGTGGATATGGCCACTAAGTGCACCTTCAGAGAGGATGTCGCCAGGCCCTGTTGCTTAAGGTACCAGAGGTAGTCTAGGACCGTGGGGATCGAGGCCTCCGAAGGGGTAATGCCCTGAGTTGCGCACCAGCAAGAGAAGCGTTTCCACTTTGCCAAGTACGTGAAGCGGGTGGAAGGCTTCCTGCTGCTGAGGAGAACATGCTGTACTGGAGCGGAACAGCATAACTCCACTGTGTTTAGCCATGCAGGAGCCACGCCATGAGGTGGAGGGCTCGCAGGTCTGGGTGACGAAGCCTGCCGTGGTCTTGTGTGATCAGGCCTGGGAGGAGGGTGAGGAACTGGGGTGTCCACGGACAGATCTAGCAGGGCGGTGAACTACTGCTGTCTGGGCCACGCAGGTGCGATCAGGATCAGATGCGCTTTGTCCCTAAGGAGCTTTAACAGGACCTTGTGCACCAGGGGAAACAGAGGGAAGGCATACAGCAGGTGGTGCCTCCACGACAGGAGGAATGCGTCTGTGATCAACCCCAGGGAGAGACCCTGAAAAGAGCAGAACTCTTGGCACTTCCTGTCTGAGCGGGAGGTGAACAGGTCTATGCGGGGAAATCCCCACCTCCGCAAGAGTGAATGGATGACGTCCGGTCTTATTGACCACTTGTGACATAGAAAGGAATGGCTGAGCCGATCTGCCAGAGCGTTCCGGACCCCCGGAAGAAAGGACGCCACTAGATCTATCAACTGAGCTATACAGAAGTCCCAGAGTCAAATGGCCTCCTGACACAGGGGAGACGAGCGGGTCCCTCCTTGTTTGTTGATGTAGTACATGGCCGTTGTGTTGTCTGTGAACACTGAAACACAATGGCCGTGAAAATGTTGTTGGAATGCCTGGCAGGCAAGGCGGACTGCCCTCAACTCCAGGACGTTTATATGGAGTGTCAGCTCCTGGGATGACCAAAGGCCCTGGGTACGCAGGTGACCTAGGTGGGCTTCCCCAACCAAGGGATGACGCATCCGTCGTTAAGGTCATCGACGGTGGCTGTGGATGGAATGGCATTCCTTAGCCACCAATCGAGGGAGCGGAGGGGGCTTGGGGGAACTGTCACCAGGACGTCTATAGGGTCCCTGCCCGGGCGGAAGACCGAATGGAACCATGTTTGGAAGGGTCTCATGCGGAGCCTGGTATACTTTGTCACATAAGTACATGCGGCCATATGTCCCAGGAGTCCAAGACAGGTGCGAGCTGAGGTGATCGGGGAGGCCTGTAAGCTTCGTATGATCGATACGATCTCTTGGAAGCGGGGCTGAGGCAAGTAGGCCCTGGCTTGAGTGGAGTCCAGCGTTGCCCCTATGAAGTCCAGCCTCTGTGTGGGGACCAGGGTGGACTTCTTGGTGTTGAGGAGTAGTCCCAACTGGGAGAATAGGTCCATAACTATACTGACATACTGCCGTACCTGAGACTGAGAGGACCCCTTGAGGAGCCAGTCGTCCAGATACGGGAACACATGTAGCTGTTGCCGGCGGAGGTGGGCGGCAACGATGGCCATGCACTTCGTGAACACTCTCAGGGCCATGGAGAGGCTGAAGGGGAGAACTGTGAATTGGAAGTGCTGGTTGTTGGCCATAAAGCGAAGGCACTTCCTGTGCCGTGGAAAGATGGCAATATGGAAGTATGCATCCTTCATGTCGAGGGTGGCATACCAGTCTCCAGGATCCAGGGATGGGATAATCGTTCCCAGGGAGACCATGCGGAACTTCAACTTGAGCATCCATTTGTTGAGTCCTCGCAGGTCTAGGATAGGTCTGAGGCCTCCCTTGGACTTGGGAATCAGAAAATATTGGGAGTAAAACCCCTTTCCACTCTCGTCTAAAGGTACCTCCTCTATAGCTCCTGTAGGAGGGCTTGCTCGTGAGAGGGGTCCCTGAAGAAGGACCGGGAAGGGGGGCGGGAGGGTGGTGATGAAGCAAATTGGAGGTGATATCCTTGCTTCACTGTGCTCAGAACCCAAAGATCCGATGTCAATTGGGACCATGCCGGGAGGAAGTGGGAGAGGCGGTTGGAGAAGGGAGGGAAAGGATCCTGTCCTGAGGCTGGTACGCCATCCCCGGGCGCACCTTCAAAAGTTGGACTTGGGGCCCGGTGGTACCTTAGAGGGCCCGTGGTTTTGGCCCCCTTGGGAACTGGACTGGTGTCTGCGGCACCCCCGCCCATGCCTTCTACTGAGGTCCTGCCTCTGGCGAGATGTAAAATACGGGCAGTGTGCTTGGGGCCTGAAGGGTCTATGTTGGGTTACGAGGGTATGCATCCCCAACGAGCGCATGATGACTCTATTATCCTTCAGGCTTTGCAGCCTGGGATCAGTCTTCTCCGAGAACAAACCCTTGCCATCAAAGGGTAAGTCCTGGATGGTGTACTGCAGCTCCGGAGGTAGGTTAGAGACCTGGAGCCAGGAGATGCGCCTCATGGTAATCCCTGAGGCCAAGGTTCTGGCTGCTGAGACGGCCGCGTCTAGGGAGGCCTGGAGAGAGGTCCTGGCCACTTTCTTCCCCTCCTCCAGGAACGCGTTGAACTCCTGGTGTGAGTCCGGGGGTAGCAGCTCGGAGAACCTACCCACCTCCGCCCAAGTGTTGTAATTGTATCGGCTCAGTAGAGCCTATTGGTTGGCCACACGGAGCTGTAGGGCCCTCTTTGAGTACACCTTAGGACCCAGGAGATCCATCCGTCTGGCCTCTTTGGACTTTTGGGCAGGCGCCTGCTGGCCATGTCGTTCCCTTTCGTTGACCGACTGGACAGCTAAGGAGGAGGGAGGAGGATGAATGTACAAGTACTCATACCCCCAAGAGGGTACCATGTACTTGCTCTCAACTCCCTTTGCCGTAGGTGGAATGGAGGCTGGAGACTGCCAGAGGGTGTTGGCAGTGGCCTGGATGGTCTTAATGAATGGCAGAACAACCTGGGTGGGTGCATCAGCAGTGAGGATGCTCACTACAGGGTCCTCAACTTCCGGGACCTCCTCCACTGGGAGGTTGATGTTGAGGGCCACTCTGCGCAGGAGGTCCTGATGGGCCCTGAGGTCTATCGGCGGGGGCCCTGATGATGAGGTCCCTGCCACAGCCTCATCCGGTGAGGAGGAGGAGGATACCCCGGGAATGAGGGGGTCCTGGACGGCCTCCTGCTCCAGAGACGGTTCCTGCTCCAGCTGCCCTGGGGAGTCCGGAGGATGTGTTACGTGCTCTTCCGACTCAGCCACAGGGGGGCGGGAAATGGTGGCCTCTGGTGCCTGACGTTCTGAGGCAGCAGAGCGGGTCTGGACCAGAGGGGCATCCTGGGCTTGGTGGTACGCCCAGGGTGTCCAAAAGGACCACTGCTGAGGTCTTATGTCCTGCGGCCGAGAGTCCTGGAAAACTCCCGCAGGTACGTCTGTATCCCGGTCCCAGTCGTAATAGCTGTCCGCCTAGGAGGATGCGGACGTGTGTCTGGACTGCCAAGGTGGAGCAGAAAAGCCTGGAGCCAAAGTCCCGACTGATCTCGCACCCCTCAATCATGGGGACCGGTGCCGGTACGTATAGCGGTACCGAGAGTGAGACCGGGACCTACGACCGGCCCGGTGCTGGGAGGTTGACCGGGATCTCGAGTCTCTACGCCCTGATCTGCTCCGGGAGGTACAGTGCCTGGTACGGTGCCGGGAGCTGGAGCGGTACCGCGAGTAGCAGGTTGGGGAGCAAGAGACTGACCGGTGCTGAGAGTCCGACCGGTGCCGAGAGTCCGACCAGTGCTGTGGCGAGGACCGGTGCCGGGACCGAGAGCGATGTCGAGATCGAGAGCGACGTCTCGACTCAGAGCAGTGGTGGGACAGTGATCTTGATCGGTGCCGGTCCGCTACGCTGACCGACGGTGGTCTGGTCAGGGTCGGCTTGCCCAGGGACTGCAATACCCACACTGGCGGTGCCGGGGGAAGGGGCGGTGCCGCTTCGGTGATGGCGATCAAGTCTCTCGCCGCGGAGGAAGTCTCCGGGGTAGATGGTAAAGTGAGCTCTACCATGGCCGGTGCCGGGGAGCTGTCAGGTGCCCTCGTGGGGCTGGAGTCGACGGTACCGGTTTTGGCTGTGCCGCGGCAGGTATTGGTGCCGGGCGGCCAGCCTTAGGTGCAGACTCTGGCTGCAACACTTGGTGTTGCTGTCTGACCCTTCGCCGTCTTTGACCTCGGGGAGAGGGAGCAGCGCGGAGTCGATTTCAGTGCCGGCAGTGGCCGGTGCCGGGAATCCTTAGGTGTACCGGCAATGCCTGGTGCCGTAGGGGTGCCTCTGCTAACTGACCGTGCTCGGTGCCGAGGGTGACGGTGCCAGGCCGCTTCCGTTAGGAGCTGCTTCAATCTAATGTCCCGCTCCTTTTTTGTTCTTGGCTTAAAAGCCTTGCAAATTGGTCACTTACTTAGCCGATAAGTGCGATTCCCCTAGGCACTTCAAACAGGAGTCGTGGGGATCTCCTGTTGGCATCGGCCTATGACAGGCCGAGCACTGCTTGAAACCCCGTGAGCCAGGCATGAGCTCCGGCACCGGGTGCAGGGAAGGGGCTATTCCCTGAACCCCGCAACACTTACTAATTAACAACTATAACTATGAACTATAACTAACTCTAATGAACTATATGTATATATATATACAATAACAGTTAACTATACTACGAATATAACTAGAAGAGACTACGAGTAGCTAGGGAAGGTGGAGGTCAGCTAAGCCGCACTCCACTGTTCCAATGACCGACACGGGCGGTAAGAAGGAACTGAGGGGTGGCCGGGTCGCCTGGGGTATATATTCGGCGCCATAGCGGCGCCACTCCAGGGGGCGCCCAGGCGACACGCAGAGTGTTGCTAGGGTAAAAGTTTCTCCGACAAACGTGCACACGCTGCGCACTCACCTAACTGGAATGCATATGAGCAATCACTCGAAGAAGAAGGAATCCTTCAGAAAGTGGCAACATGGATGAATTATTAAGGAGGAGTACAAAAGAATAGCACAAACATGCAGGGACAAAATCAGAAAGGCTAAGGAACAAAATGTGTTATACCTAGCAAGGGACATAAAAGGCAATGAGAAAAGATTTTAAAAATACATTACAAGCAAGAGAAAGACAAAGCAAAATGTAAGTCCTCTACTTATTTTGGAAAGAGAGCTAATCATTAATGACCTCAGAAGGCTGAGGTGGTTAATATCTATTTTTCTTCAATCTTCACTAGAAAGGCTAATGGTGACCCGATACTGAACAGAGTGAATATTAGCAAGGTAGAAGGAATGTAAGCCACAATAAGGGAAAAACAAGTTAAAGAATATTTAGATAAGTTAGATGTATTCAAGTTGACAGGACCTTAAGACACTTATCCTAGGGTACTTAAGGAACCAGCTGAAGCAATTTCAGAACCATTAGCAACTATCTTTGAGAACTCATGGAGGACAAGTGAGGTTCCAGAGGATTAGAGAAGGGCACACATAGTACCTATTTTTTTGAAAGGGAAACAAAGAGGACCCAGGTAATTACAGACCACTCTGCCTAACTTTGATATCTGGAAAAATACTGAAACAAATTATTAAACCATCCAATTGTAAGCGTCTTTAGGATATTAGGGTTATAAGGTACAGCCACCATGGAGTTGTTAAGAACACACCATGCAAAACCAACCTACTTTCCTTCTTTGACAGGGTTACTGGCCTAGTGGATAGGGGAGAAGCGGTAGATCTGATATATTTTGATTTTAGTAAGGCTTTAGACACAGTCCCACATGACATTATCATAAGCAAATTAAGGAAATGTGGTCTACATGAAATTACTCGAAGGTGGGTGCATAACTGGCTGAAAGACCATACTCAAAGACTAGTTTTCAGTGGTTTGCTCTCAAACTGAGAGATCATATCTAGTGGAGTCCCCAGAGGGGTCAGTCCTGTGTCCAGCATTATTCAGTATTTTCATTGTACTTGGAAAACGGAGTGGAGAGCATGCTTCAAAAGTTTGCAGATGAAATCAAGCTGGGATGTGTTGCAAGCACTTTGGAGGCCAGGATTAGAATTAAAATTTGAAAAATTGCAGAATTTCATCAATATGAAATTCAATAAAGATTAGTGCAAAAATATTTCACGTAGGAAGGAAAAATCATATGCACAACTACAAAATGGGGAAACCTGTCTTTTGTAACTGTTGTTCTTCGAGATATGCTACTCATGTCCGTTCCATTCTAGATATGTGCGTGCCCACGCACATGGTTGTTAGAGACTTTTGCCTTAGCAATATCTGGAGGGCCAGCTGTGGCGCCCCCTTGAGTGCCATGCTCATGTGTCAGTATATCAGGTACCACCGGCCTTATGCCCTCTAAGTTCCTTCTTGCTGGCAACTCCAACATAGGGCAGGTAATGGAATGAACATGAGCAACACATCTCGAAGAACAACAGTTATGAAAGTAGGTAACCATTTTTTTCTTCTTTGAGTGCTTGCTCATGTTGATTCCATTTTAGGTGACTCACAAGCAGTACCAGTGGAGGTGGGCTCAGAGCTCACGGTCTTGCAGCTTCCAACATCGCTTTGCCAAAGCCAGTGTTGTCTCAAGCTTGCTGGGTAGCTCTTAATGAGAGGCAAACATGTGGACAGATGACCAGGTAGCAGCCCAACAGATCTCTTGGATTGGTACCTGTGCCAGGAAGGCCATTGATGATGCTTGTGCCCTAGTTGAGTGGGAAGTCATGATCGCCAGTGGAGGCATCTTTGCCAGTTCATAGCAGCAGCAGAAGCAGGCCATGATCCAGGACGAAATCCGCTGAGCAGACACTGGGCGACCCTACATTCTGTCTGCCACCCAATGAACAACTGCACTGATTTATGGAACGGCCTGGTTCTATCTATTTAGAAGGCCAGTGCCCTCCTGATGACCAGAGTGTGTAGCCTGTGCTCTTCATCTGACTCATGAGACTTTGGAAAGAAGACCAGTAAATGTATGTCCTGGTCAGTATGAAACTGGGAAACAACCTTGAGCAGAAATGCTGGTTGTGGTCGTAGCTGGACCTTAATCTTTGCTAAAGACCGTATACAGCAGCTCTGAGGTAAGCGTCCTGATCTAGGACACCCTGCAGGCTGATGTTACCACGACCAGGAATTAAACCATCCAGGAGCGAAGCAGGAGAGAGCAAGAAGCTGGAGGCTCAAAGGGAGGCCTCACGAGCCTTGGCAGCATGAGATTCAGGTCCCGGGGGAGATGGAATGTGTTGGTAGAGAAGCTCCAGACCTTTCAAAACCCATGCCATTGGTCATGAGCAAAGATCTTGCCACCAGTACCAGGAAGCCATGCTTCTTCATTTTTTTCAGGGCATCGGCAATAGGGAGTGGTGCTAGGTGGAGCCCGATGCCAGGGGTGCACTGTGCCCCGAGGCCAAGATATTAGGGGTAGAGTCTGGCCAGGACAGCCTCCATTACGAATGCCTGCAAAAGAATATCCCACTCTTTTTGAGTCCTGAATCAAATGTTTTTTTACCGGTTTGACACTTGTCCTTCACATGTGATTCCCTCAAGCACTTGAGGAAGCTGCTGTGGAGGTCATGTACAGGCATAGGCCTGTTGAGACAGGCATGCCACACCTGGGGTGAAGGCCTGCTGGGACTCTAACTCCTAACTACACTTAACTTCCTAACACTAACTACTACAAACAACTATTTACAAGGCCCTACGGCTCAAAGTCAGAAGAGATGAAACTGCTAGTCCTTGCTATGCAAGGAAAAGTACTCCGACTAAACAGCATAGGCTGTAAGAAGGAACAAAGATGGCATAGGGCTGATATACCAGGCAAAGCCTGATACCGACGCATGACCGCAGCACTCAAGGTAACGCCACAGCAGGCCCTACGAATACTGCTAAGGCAAAAGTCTAGACAACTGTTCATGTGGGCATGTACACACCTAGAATGGAATGGACATGAACAAGCACCCAAAGAAGAATATCTGGCCACATGGTACTACTGAAAAGAGTCTCGGGGTTATAGCATCTCCCAAATTGAATATGTCAATAAATTGAGGCAATTCCAAATAGGTTAATATAATTCTGGGGTGTATTAACAGAGTGTTGTATGTAAGACACAGAAGGTAATTGTCTGGCTCTACTCAGCACTGGTGAGGCCTTAGCTGCAGTACTGTGTCCAATTCTGGGCACCACACTCTAGGAAAGATGTGAACAAACTAAAGAAAATCCAGAGGAGAGCAAACATAATGATAAAGGCCTGGAAAACCTGACCTATTAGTAAAAGTTAAAAAAACTGGACATGTTTAGTCTTGAGAAAAGAAGACTGATGGGGGAACCTTCTTATTGGTAAGGGCTGTTATTAAGAGGACTGTGATCAATTGTTTTCCATGTGCACTGAAGATACAACAAGTAGTAATGGGCTTAATCTGTAGAAAGGAGTTTTAGTTTAGATGTTAGGAAAATCTTTGTAGGTGTAAGTAGTGTTAAGGCTTCCAAAGGTGGTTATGGAATCCCCGTTGTTAGGAGTTTTTAAGAACAGGTTCAACAAGCACTTATCAGGGTATACTTAGTCCTAGGTATACTCGGTCTGCCACAGAGCAGGAGACTGGCGTTGATGACTTCTTGAGATCCCTTCCAACCCTACATTTCTACAATCCTATGAAGAATGACACCTTTTAGTGATGTGTGTTAATAAAACCATCGCTGTCAAAAGGTCAGACTCTTTTAGCATTAAAAAGCATACAACACTGCAAAATTGAAAAATGGTATAGAACATGCTGTAACTCTACTAGCAGAAGACTGCAGAAAGCTATAAAAATCTTTGTTTCAGCATACATATGACTGACTTTTGATGAATCCTGATTTTATAGTGACTATGACATAAAATTTCCCCTCATTCTGTGAAAGTGAAGGCTCAGTACAGGTACACTATTCTACCTTACCCTGATGTTTATTTTAAAATTCTGACGGGAGAGAAAAGACACATAGTTAAAACAGAATAAGATAACAAAGGAACCTTTGTTCTGTTACACACAGAAATACCTTTAGAATTGTTTTTAATGTCTGGAAATGAAAATTCCAAAATTTGATAAGATGTTTCCATCGGATCTGTCCTTGCTTCTGGATTCTAAAAATAGTTTACCGGGAAAAAAAAGTTCAGCTTAATACTGCCTTTCCTATTATTAGCATAACAATCAAGATTGCTTTGCTTCTGCATCTATTCCTGTATATGTTCCTTAACCTACAACAACAAATCAAAAGCTTTTAAAGCTAGAATGGCTTTTGATTGTATTTTTAAAGTGACTACCTCAAACTTTGATTTCGCCCAATAACTGATTTCTGCTGCTGTGGTTCATCATATGGATACGAGGACTTAGATGCAATCCCAAGGGAGACATGTTTCATAAAACATGATGGGGCCTTGAAGGACTGTATGATCTGTAACGTCATCTAGCTCAAGATATGATTGCCATCCAGCAACAGTGCTAAGATTCCCAATAGCAGAGATTTGCACATGCTGAAGGACAGAAAGATTTTCAGGAATCCATTATTCTCTCAATAGGTCAACAAGCTTATGCTTTACAATTATGAATACTGCTGAAGAGGAGATGGACAGATTTCCACCTAGTGTATGCCACTACTACTATACAGTAGTTTTAATTATATGCAGTACCTCAGGTGTTTAGTGTGTATTAAAAGATGTCTTCAGACAAGTGAGTTGCTTTTTTTCCAACAAATATAAGTTTTGTTGTGCCACCCCTTGTTTCAATAGAAAAGGCATAAAAAGGTGACGCTGCCTTTAATACATTTAAGGAGAGAAAACAATTACATTCACAGCTTGGTAGAAAAACTTTCCTTCTCATCAGACTGAAGAGAGGAAAATATTTTCTTGTCATTAAGGCAATGCAATGGGAATCAAGTACCATGGCTTCAGTTCCTGGCTGTGTCATAGACTTCTTATGGAACTGTGGACAAGCCATTTATCTTTTCTGTGGTTCAGTTCCCCAGCAGTCTTTCTTATTTCACAGGCGTATTTTGTTGTCAAGCTAAATTCATTTTATGTCTATAAGGCACTTAGGTAGGAGGGCGATAGGAGCCATATAAACACTTACTGCAAATAGCTAGGTAGTTGTAGTACTAACGATGAGTATGGTATTGCCTCCTGACAGTTAAATATTAACGGAAGAGACGTGACAGTCTTGAACAAAGAATGGTGGGAGTAAAAACCAAATGCTGAGAGCAGGATTTCTGTGGTAAGTGGTGTATTCACTAGCCCAGCCAATGTTTTCTGCTAATCACTGCGTCCTACGAATCTCCTTTCTGTCAGATGAGAAATGCCACCTTGCAGTAATGACAAAAGAATGGCACTCGGCTAGGTACAGCTAATAATCTGAAATTTTTGCCAACTTCCATCACATAATGTGGATTAGCTAATGCATAAGTCACTGCTGTCTTCATGATACCTACTTTGTTACCATTTATTTGTTTTGTGGTAGAGCCAAGGGGCCACATTCGTGGACCAGAGCCCCTGTGTGCTAGGCCTGCTACAGACATATAACAGAAAAGACAGTCCTTGCTGAGGAGTGTACGTTCTAAGGGTGAGATGCTGTGCTACATTTCTAAGCAGTGCAGCACAGAGCTCACAGCCTAGGGAGTGGAGGGGAGCCTATATTGGTTTAAAACTGTCATTGCACTTTCCTGATTGTGGGAGCTCCAGGGCCCTGGATGTAACTTAGATACACTGAGAGGCCTATATCACAGCAGCCTCCCAGTCTGCCCTTTTGGTCACAGTGCTGCTTGGAATCTTCAGATTGTGAGCTGGAGTCCTGCCCCAGCCGTGCTCCTTCTGCTCCCAGCTCACTGCCTCAATCTGTGCAAAGGTGTCCTAGGAATCAGCTTTATAGCTCTGTTCCACAATGTCTGTGCTGGCCTAATCCTCCCTTGTCTGGAACTAGGATTTTTAGGGCCCTCTGATGGGACTACAACATTTGGCGCTGGGGTGTGTGTGTGAGAATCTTACCCTATGTGTGTATGTTAATTATTATGAATTATTTTTGTTAAAGCATAATATATTTAAAGCACAATTGTGCATGAAAGCTGATAGTAACAGAATAGAGTGCATGAGATGCTAACTATAGGCCAGTTAGCCTGAAATCAGTCTAGGGGAACAGTATGGAAAAGAAGTGACAGGATTCAACTGATAAAAAACTAAAGGATAGGAATATAATTAATGTCAGTCAATATAATGCACAAAAATAATGATTTTATGGAAATAGGTCTTGTCAGACAAACCTGATTTAATTCCTTGATGAGATTATAAACCTGGTTGATAAAGATCAGAGCATAGGTGTGAGATAGATATAGATAGCCTTTTGTAAGGGGTTTGACATTCTGCTTAAACAATTAGAACTATATGGTGTTAATAAAGCACATGTTAAATGAATTAAAAACTGGCTAACTTCCAGATCTAAAAAAAGTAGCTGGCAATAGTTAATCATCACTGAATGAGTTTTTTTTTCTAGTGGGGGTTCCACAGGGATTGTTTCTAGCCCTGATACTTTTCAACATTATCAATAACTGGATGTAAATATAAAATATAAAGTCACTGTTGAAAATATTTGCAGATGACATGAGATTGGCTGAGTGATAAATACTAGTGAAGACAGGGAAGTCAGAGAATGCAATCTGGATTGCTTGGTGAACTGGGTCCCTTCTAACAAAAATGTGTTTTAGTGCTGTCAAATCCACAGTTGTATATGTAGGACTGTAGTCCAGTGGGCTAGTTTGCCTTTATTACTTTGACTGCTTTGCATTATATTCTGCTTTGCTTTATCGTCAGCAGTAATGCAAGAAACCTATAGGCCTGGGTCCTGTAAGACATTAGCTTCAGCAAGTTAGCATAAGGCTTGAGACCTATACACTTTGAACAGATACATATTGCACAGATAAACAGCCCAACGGAAAACCACATGTATTTGGGGACCTGGAAATAGAGTTTAAGGGGAAGTTCTGACCATAGGTAAATAATTCAACCACAGAAGTGTCCTGGCAATGAACTGACCCATACATAACGGGTACATGAGGTACATCTAAGGCGAGCCTGCTTGCTTGCCTATATATCTTTTCTTAGAAGTTTCTTATTTTCTTGTTTTATTATAATAGGGTTATATGTTTACATTCAACCATATTTTGTCTGTAACGTGAGGGACCTACAGGCCACGTCCTGTATGATGAGCTAAGGCAAAGTTAGTATACACGTTTGGAATCTTTCACCTAGATAGGTTTCAGAGTAGCAGCTGCGTTAGTCTGTATCCGCAAAAAGAACAGGAGTACTTGTGGCACCTTAGAGACTAACAAATTTATTTGAGCATAAGCTTTCGTGGGCTACAGCCCACTTCTTCGGATGCATAGAATGGAACATATATTGAGGAGATATATATACACACACATACAGAGAGCATGAAAAGGTGGGAGTTGTCTTACCAACTCTAAGAGGTCAACTAAGTAAGAAAAAAACTTTTCAAGTGATAATCAAGATAGCCCAGTACAGACAATTTGTTAAGAAGTGTGAGAATACTTACAAGGGGAGATAGATGGTGATGAGCTAAAGCATAAGGTCCATAGATGGCACCTTTAACATAGAGGATGAGTTGAGGGTAGGCTGGCAGAGAGGGCTTCCTAAGTTCATATCCTTTTAAACGTAACAGGTACACCACAAATTGGAACTTGGAGAGAACCAAAATAACTGGTTAGGACAGAAATAACAAATGTGTTACCTATCTACAAAAGGGCCATGGTAATGAATTGACATATATGATAAGTTGAGATAATTGATATGCTAACCTATAGAAAACAGACACCCCAACATTAGTAAGGTGAAGAAATACAAATAAGGTAAAGGGAAAAAATCCCCTATTAAATATAGATTGAACATAACGGTGTCAGCGTAACATACAATCCTTGACTTTATGATGTTCGGCTTACGATGAATGGCATTTACGACAGTTCTGAATTGGCACCCTGATTTGACTTATGACAATTGGTTTTGATTTTACAATGCTCGGTCCCGCAACGGAGTGTATTGCTGTTCCGAGTTATGATGTTTCAACTTACGATGCAATTTTCAGGAACCAATTGTGTCATAAATGTGAGGACTGCCTGTATTATAAAAGTGGCATCCCAGCCGAGGAGCAGTAGGAGAGGGAGATGTAATCCTTGGAAGGTGCCAGAATGATGGCCATTGGTGATGATGGGGAAGGTGATGGTGATGAAGAAGGTGATGGCTAACACTTCAGGTTGTTCTACAAGGGATGGTGTGAGTATATGGATGTGCAGATGTACATTCTGTAGTATCTCTAGCTACTTTACTGACTTGGGGTGTTTGTAACTGTGCTAAATATACTAATAAACTATATTTGTAAATATAAAAGAGTTACTATAGTGTGAGTGTTGCAACTGTGCACATTGGGGTTCCCAACTATGTAATAATTTGAATAATACTGGGCCTTATCATGGGGCAAGCACCTGTGAACTCTCAAAGTGACAACTGGGGATTCTTAAGTAATCAATATAATTAATACATAATCTAAAGATTGGGCAACAGGGCCAAGGAATGCAGGCCATTCCTACAGAATGGGGGAACTGTATCCTGGAAAGCAGTGACTCAGGAATAGATTTAGGGCATCATAGTGGACATGAGTTCCCAGTACAACACTGTAGCAAGAAGAGGATGTATAAATAGGGAAGTAGTGAGTGGGATCACAGAAGAACCATAAAAGCTTAAACCACTTGTATCTATGAAACCTATGCATATAGGATGTGGTGTGAAGAGGGAAGTAATAGAATGCATTATTGTGACCTCTTGAGTTCAATGGGACTACTGATACAAGTAAGTGCTATTCATTGTGACCAGGGTTGCCTATTCAGATCCTGAGAGATTTTTTCACTTTGGATATGATAATCTAGAAAATATGGTATAAACAAAAGGAGCCAGAGATTTTTTTTTCAGACATATCCATTACAAATTGTAGGTTACCCAACTAGCAGATTTTTTTGTTTTCTGAATTAGTGGCATGCCTGTGGTAGACAGAATAACTAAAAGTCACAAATGCAGCTATAATGACTGTGCTTAATCAAGAAACTAAAGAAATATCCAGGAGAGAAATAAGCCAACTTTCCTGAGCATCGAGAGATGAACAATCCCCATCTAGCATTGGTTCACATAGAGGACGATTACCTACTACTACTATCAGTTGCTTGATTAGGTCCAGTGGCCGAGGTTGGTGTGCTCGATCTAAAGGTCTCTGTTGATGATTCCCATGTTGATATGATGCCACATGATAGAATTTGTTTTTTCGGTTTGCTTGTCACATGCACCCACACGCACACAGAATTAAGAAACATTATTAAATTTCAAGCAAAGGTAATCACTCTGTCAGAAAATGCCAGGATGGACCTGCCCAAAGGCTGAACTAGGGCTATGTAGTGAAGGAGGCTGTTGGGTGCAGAACTCCTGCCTCAGAGTGTTGGAATGTAATAAGAGAAAGGAGCGGCTAAAACAGCTGAATACTAATCTAGAGAATTGCATTCTATCCCTGTCTCTAACTCTAACCCAGGAGTCGGCAACCTTTCAGAAGTGGTGTGCCGAGTCTTCACTTATTCACTCTAATTTAAGGTTTCGCGTGCCAGTAATACATTATAATCTTTTAAGAAGGTCTCTTTTTACAAGTCAATAATATATAAGTAAACTATGGTTGTATGTAAAGTAAATAAGGTTTCAGAATGTTTAAGAAGCTTCATATAAAATTAAATTAAAATGCAGAGCCTCCTGGACTGGTGGCCAGGACCTGGGCAGTGTGAGTGCCACTGAAAATCAACTCACGTGCCACCTTCGGCACCCGTGCCATAGGTTGCCTACCCCTTCTCTAACCACAGAGTTACTATGGAATGCTGGACAAGTCATTTATACCAGACTTTTCATATGTGGTCATTAATTGTGTGTTCCTCATTTTCTGGATGCCCACTTCGATATCCTGGGCTCTGCTTTGCAGGCGTGCTGAACACTCACAACTGCAACTAAAGTCAGTGAGACCTGTACTTTGAATGCATAAAGTGCTTTGTAATACTAAGTACTCTGAAAAATCAGGTCTTAGGTGACTCAAATTGGGTACCCAACGTTAGTTGAAACAATCTCACTGTGCCTCAGTTCCCAAGGTGTAAAATGAGAATAATGCCTCCCCCACCTCACAGGGGTATTGTGAAACTAAATTAATTAATGTTTGTGAAGCACTCGGATGCTAAAGTGGTGTGCACCATTGTGTAGTCTAGGGGTTGGCAACCGCTGGCACGTGGCTTGCCAGGGTAAGCACCCTGGTGGGTCAGGCCAGTTTGTTTACCTGCCGCATTGGCAGGTTCGGCTGATCGGGCCTCCCACTGGCCATGGTTTGCCGTCGCAGGCCAATGGGAGCAGCAGGAAGCCGTGACCAGCACATCCCTCACCTGTGCCGCTTCCCACAGCCCCCATTGGCATGGGACGGCAAAGTGCAGCCAGTGGGAGCTGCGATCGGCCAAATCTGCCGACGCAGTAGGTAAACAAACTGGCCTGGCCTGCCTGGGTGCTTACCCTGGTGAGCTGCGTGCCAGAGGTTGCCGACCCCCGGTGTAGCCTAATCTATAGATTATGAATTCATTATCTAGATTACTTAAGAATTCCTCATTATTACTTTGAGGGTTGACAGGTTCTTGTCCCAAGATCAGACCCAGTATTATTTAAATGGCTTAAAGGATACAGGACTGTAACTTCCTTGCCTTACTGCTGAATATAATAAAGGCAAGCTAGCCCTATGGGATACAGATGAAAAGCCCATGAGGAAATTAATCATTCGGTCTTCAGAGCAGGACTTGAATAGCACAGAATAAATAAGACAGGGGGCAACAAATTGAACAATGAGAAGAAAAGAAAATAACCCCCCTCACTGAATGAGGCAGGAGTCCTATTGAAAAACTAATATGCAGCCATGTAACTAAACACTGTATCATAATGCAAGCTCATAAGGGGTTAAATTTAGGTTGCACAGGCAACTTGTGAGTGCTTTGCTTTGCAACCTTAATAGTGTTATTTTAACAAATATTTTGTGTGTGTAATATATGTGTCTAGTTCATCAACTTATTTTCCTGAGTGTCTAAGGTGCCATTTGGCAAAGTAGTTTGATTTTTTTCCCCTAGAAAGTGTCTTTTTTCTGTAATCTGCAGCAGAAAAATTAATAATTTCATTGGGGGCATTAGACTTAAAAGCACACTTCTACTAAATCTAGAAAAAATAGGAAAGGCTAATTTTGTGAAACTTTTCTTCACACCTATTTGTATGCAAATACCTGTGCATAGAGAAATGGGCTATGAAATACAGTAACTGCTACAATACATGGCACTTTAAATAAACAATTACCGAGATGAACAATTTTGAAGTACACTAAGACTAAGGACCAGGGAGAATGTTAGTGACGCCATTGTTCCACCACTATCAGGCTGGAATTTCTTTTGGTTTGTCATGAAGAGGGATACCTCGATGTTACAGTTTATAAAGTGATAACAATAGGCTTCTTTGCTTCTTCTGATATTTCATTACAACTGCTGAAGCAAAGATTCACATTTGTATCATTTTTAATTTTTAAAAATGTAGAAAAGCAGATGAAATCATGAAACAGCAACAGATTACTTAATTACTTTCACCCACTGGGATAAATGGAACATAATATAGAATATATCAAAGCAGACACTGATGAGACGCTATCAGTTTCTACAGGTATGCAGGAGTTTTTCCCTTCAGACATCAGTTCTCTTCAGACACAGGAATATGCCTATTGAATAAATCCAGCAACTAATCATGGTATAACCAAGTACATAGAAGTATGGGAAAGCCTAATCAACTCTATTAAGATATTTCTTATATGTCAGCCGTTCAGTGAAATCTGTCACCAATTTACCAGGGATGGGCAAAGAGTGAAAAAAAAAAGCATGAATATTTCAATTAAGAAATGTCACCAAATGTATGTTTATTTGTGAATTATCACAAACTGTTCATCCAGGGCTATAAAAGGGATAGGAATGAAGACAGAAAAAATTGTTGACTATGAAAAAAATCATGAAACCCACAAATAACATGATCAGTATTATTCAGCCAGCTCCACTGTTTACTTTACATAGTAAAACTTGACCCAGCTTGTTTTACTAAGCCAACGCTTCAGCCTTCAAACCCAGAGTTCTGTGAGTGGTCTTTACTTACAGGAATATTTAGACAACCAAACATGGTGCAGCATCATGTGGACACTCTTCAGTCAGATTCACAACATTTATATATTGGCTGATATATCATGATGTGATCTGGAATAACATTTATTTTAACCGGTGAGGGCATCATGCTTCAAAAATCACAGGTGTGAGTTCTGTAATTGTTTTATTAGGCCAATAGATCCTAGCTGATGATTGCAAATCTACTTGGAATAAGATAGAAAAACTGATCATAAGTATCAGACCCCGGGAGTTTGTTTTTTTAAATTATGTGCACTGTTACATGTTTTATTTTAAAAAATAGTGTCACCAGATAGGTATGTGCATATATTTGATTATTGCTATCTGAATTAATAGCCAGTATGTTAATCCCTCCCCCATCAGAAATAGGTGTTGGTAGAGCCACACAAATATAAAAGAGTGATTGCGGCAAGATTTTCAGCAGACCTCAAGATGTGGTTTTTAGCAGTTTCAAATTAATACTGGTTAGATTTTGAACATTTCAAACCGCACAGTGGATGATTTAAAACCGATTGTAAAATGTGTGTTACATAGAATAAAGAATGAATACAGAAAATACAGTATTGTATTATTTACTGAAGAAAATAACAAGTAAAAATCATGTTATTTTTAAAACACTTAAGTAAACAAATTTAGACCATACAAGCATTGACAAGAAATGTAAATAACTGATTAATTAAGGTTGTAACTACAAGGTGGCTAAACTACTTGGGACCTAAAACTGCAAATGTTGAATACTGTATCTTAAAATGCTTCAAGGGCCTCTGCTTGTACAGTGTGTAAAAGATTTGAAAGTGAAAGACCACAATGAAATGTACATACAATACCTGAACTGAAAAGTTTAGTAGCTCAGTGTATATTAACTCCTTTCCACCCAAAGGAATATATTTTCTTTTCACTGGGAATTTATCATATTGTTTTTCCCTAGTCAGGGAGGAAAAGAGTTGATATTAAAGGAAACGTGGCTCCAGTATGCAGAAAAGTTATGGCACTGCAACTAAACAAACCACCATCCCTAAGCAACATAAAAATATTCTAATATTAAGGATTATTTTACAACTCAGTGGAAATATGCAGTAATGCAATCCATTTCCTCCGTCTGGATGACAAAAATGCAGTCTTAATAGCCACAAGAGCCTGCCTTGTGTTAGCTATAAAAAAAAATATATTTATATATATTTATGCAACTACTATGTGTATTAAACTAAATCACTAAATGAATCAGCAGGGTTCTGCAACACTTTGAATCTGTATCTCTGGGAGGGGTGCAATAGAATCTGCAATGCTTCTTGGGAAGGATTTGCAATGAGGATAAAAATCCATTTGTTCAAAATCTTAACAATTTTTTCATCACCTTGTCTGAGAAATAGTCTATGTTGATTTCTGCCAGCATCAGCCAAAAGCATCTGTTGCCTTCATTTCAGCCCACTGTTTGGAAATAAAAGCGACATCCCTTAAAACAAATTCAATAATTAATTGTTTAGTGAACATTAAAACTAAAAAATAGTCCAATTTCACCATGTACTCCAATTATACAGCCCAATTTCACCATAGTGAAAACTCCCAGCTATTTTTTCTAACTGCCTTGTGCTAACTTTATAATTCTTTATCATGGCTTGTTTAAGGGATATAAACCAACAAAGTACAAGAAACATTCTACTACTCTTGGAAAGAATTGATGTTGTACTGTAACTCACTCACTCACTTGGTTGTGTTAGTTTGGCATTGAACACTCAGAACTGTATTACACATTCATTTGTAGAAGTTTAGAAAATTGCTTATTGTTTACCTGCATTGAATTGATTTTCTTAGCAACCTTGTCAAAACTGATCACTGCTCCTTGCATGAAAGGGTTACAGATTTGTAACACAGTTTATCTTTGAGACACCAGAGAAGAATGCTTGAACAAAAGGGCAGCACTCTGATGAACTAAAGCTTTATTATATTTTTTGATTCTTATGCAACCCCATACCTAAGCCAATAACATGGCATTTGTGCCACATTTCTGAGACTGTAGATGTCCACTCAGCGTCTTCTGAATGAACTATTGTATGTCAATCCAGTAAGGAAAACTACAGCACAGTGGTAATCTGGTATCCTAGTTCATTTTTTCTTCTTGGACAAGATTTATCCAACAATCTTCTTTCTTTACAGCTACAGCAGCTCAGGCCTCCTCTTCTTTAAAGAGAGGCAAAGTAAATGTCTTACACCTGTAGACCAGTACTGGTGCTCTTGTCCTAGAAATTTTAACACTGCTCTGATACAATGAAGCCTTCTTTTTCTCCAACTGGTTCCACTTCAGCATAAGCAGGATGTCCTGAGCCTCTTCGAAACTTCATTGCAGGCCATCTGCTTGGGCGGCGCTACAAAAGAAACAACAACAAAATCCCTTTCAGAATATGTAAGGGATAACAACAAAAAAGCACATGTTTAAAAGTACCTTATAATTTCATTTGCCTTGATACTGAAATCCAATTGGCTAACACTGTAGGCCGTTTTGGGAGCTGTGGGGAAGGGGTAGATGACCAGAGCTGAAGAAGTTAATCCTTCCTTCTATACTCATAAGGAAAGCCTGGTACTCTTAAGCAGCTCAGCAGTGGCTACTACTCCTGGGAAGATGATCTAGTGTTGCCTGCTGTCTCCTCCCACTCCATCTGCGGTTTTGGTAGATCTTCACTGTGCAGAGAGTCACTGGCCAATCAACCCACTCCCAGGCCTGCCCACAATGCCTCCTTTCATAGTCCTGCATAGAGAGTTGCCATCAAGCTGTACTCTGTGGTGCAGTGTATTACACAGTCCCGCTGAATGGTCTCTCTTCCACTGCAGAAAGGTGGAGTCCAGGTTGCAATGTGACATGTTGTGATTCTTGAGCCTATAAATGTACCCTAACTGTGAGCCTAACTGTGGGAAAGGGGATAAAAGTTTATGAAGTGTCACAATAAGACTGAATTAATCCAAACAAAATGGCCTACTGATATAATTCAAAGACCGTGTTAAGATCTTGCCTGGTAAACAAAAACCATGTGAGACCAGAAATTGGCATTTTGGAAATTAGGCCTAACTGGTGGACAAAATAATGAGGGGGATGGGCTATTCCACCCATCGCTCCTTTTTGGTGTCCTCAAAAGGAGATTTTTTGGAGGAGGGGAAAGATGGTTATGCAACATTGGCTGACTGAAAAATGAGACTAAGGGGAAGGAGCAAGCTTCACCACCATGACTGTAAACCCCACCATCGCTGGGGACCCCAAACTGTCTTGGTCCTAATCCTGAAAGATAGTCTGATCAGACTGGGCCAGAGAGAGGGACCCACATGACATCCCTACTTCCACTTCTACTGGCTCCAGTTAAATCTCAGTCACCACCTGTGATGTGAGACTATGTCTAACACTTCCCCCATGTGTTTTTCCTCCCAACTATTTTTCTCTTTCCTATTCCTCTCCTTTTTTCTTTTGTCTAACAAAAGTCTGGCTTAGCCAGCCAAGACTGCATATTTTGCAATACTGATGTGAGCCTGTGACTAGAAAGAGGGAGCGAAAAGCAACGCCCTAAACAGCCAAGACTGTAACACGTTTGCCAGGTCTCAGAGTGTTTGACAAGGCTGTGTGCTGTGAGGCTGCAAATGAATCAACATTCAACAGAGATGGAAGCTGTTATTTTCTATCTTCTTCTCTCGTCTTCTGCATATTTGTCTTGTCTTGTCTTCTAGGAAACAGAATTGGACTTTACCAACAACATCTCAACTAACTTCTTTTCTTTTTCCCAAGGGAACAGTTATTACCATCTTTAATACCATCTAAGAGACTTTCAAAGAAAATGTTTTTACTTCAAAAGACTCTTTCCAGCCAAAAAGAAAGGGAACAAGGGATGTTGTAAAAATGCAAGCCTAATTTAATACTTTACATTTCAAATGCTTTAACTGTTTATCCTTCTTCTTCTGTACCGTTATAAAAGGTTAAAAAGAAGTTTGATGATGTGTCTGCCATGGCATTAAGCCCAAACCTTGTTTTAAAATGTTTGATATTGGGCCATTTCAGGATCATGTTAACACCTTTGACTCTTTGGGCCCATATATTCCATCTGTATTAATACAACAGATATTTCTGTTTCATATCAGTCCTTATAGCCAAATTCTGGCACTCTTACCTGGGTTTCCAAGAGACTAAAATTCCAATTTGAATAACTACATTCTGCCTGATTAATTTCCCCTGTAGCAGTTTCAAATAGATGCAGTACTGATCCTTGACTTTTGCCAGGTGTAAAAATTGTGTAGTGAGACATGCATTAACACATGGTCTGGCATGGAGCCATGAGGCACCACCTGGTTGCATAAGGCAAAGAGGATCTGAACAAGGTGGTGGCCAAATTCCCAGGGGTCATAAGAGGCTTGGCTATTTTGCGACGTGGTGCACCAGAATTATTCAGGCAGGATGGGGTTCCCCTGCCAGGCTTGGGTGCTGATTTGGTTTGGGCCAGTATGAAAGAGGGCAGTGGGAGATGTCTGGGAACCTGACTGGGTTTGGCGGGGGAGGCAGCCAAGCTAATTGCTGGCACCTGCTTGTGGCAGTTGTCCAGTGCAGTTACTCCATAGGCAAGCTATACAGTGAGCAGATAAATGGCCTGGTAAAGGATTTAAAAAGGAGGTGTTGATTAAAGGAATGGAATGGGTGGAGGGTTTGGGGCTCCTATGAATGGTATGGTAGGGAGCCAACTCCCCTTTCTTATAGTCCACCTTAAACCTGCTAGGAGGGGGAGTGGGTGGTATGGTCCCAGGAATGGGCTGGCTGCGAGACCTGGATGGATAAAGAGTGGGGGCTGGCGGAAGACATCCCAGACATTTAATAATAAAGTTGCAATCTGATTAAAACCATATCAAATGTCTCTGGTACGTCTTTCGGTATAGCCAGACAACTACATTCTGCCTGAGAGAGTTTCCCTGCAGCCATTTAAAATAGATGTAGTATCTTCATTCCAACCATCCTAATGTGTTTTGTACTGTTCGTGCCTCATCCAGCTCCCACTGAATTTTTTTCCATTGACTTCATCTGGACCTAGATCAGTTCTTTAAGGAGCAGCCAAGAACCAGCCAAGTGAAGTGGATATATTTCAGTGGTAGATAAAATGAGATTCCTGTATATCTATAATGCCTTCTGAGATGAAAGACACTTCTAAGCCCTACATTTTCAAAAGTATCTAGTGTTTATGGACCTCAATTTTTGGGTGCCCAAGCTGATGCATATTTAAGGATGCTGATTTTCAAAGGCTGATTGCTCAGTACTTTCTGAAAAGCAGCCCTTTCAAGGTATCTCAAATTAAGTGCCCAAAGTCATTAGACACTTCTGAAAATTTTGGCATAAGTAAATACGTTATTAATCTCCTATTGTTTCTTCTTCAAAGCTACTACATAAAGTAGCAGTCAGTTTTAGGGGACTGCTACATTCATTAGCGCTCGTGGAAAACAGAAGGATGAGGAAAGAAAATCAGTTACATTTTATATTTTCATTTTAAGACCGAGACACAGTTTAAATGTTTTTTTCTCCTATTCCTACTTGACTGTGAGGAAAACTCTGTTCTGACCACAAGATCATTTTACTTTTCCTGTCCTGAAAATAAATTCCTCTAAATGTCTCCTTTTGCTGTCGTGTTACTATGCTTCTTGTTGTTTAGTATATTTGATGGTAGAGACAATCTGTGCTAAGAACCATGGAACACCTGCTGCTGTTACATTATATTGGGATTAGTGAAGCTAATTTAGAGCAGGATTAGCTAAAGAATTTCTCAGGAACTGCTGAATTCCAATCTCAAAAAGACTGTAACTGTGAGGACATTGGTGGTAGGGCACAAAAAAAGGCTTACATGGGGATCACTGTCATGCAGATATACTACAAAAGCTGCTGCTCTCCCCTACCCCCCTTCTAGAGTCAGGTATGCTTTTGAGGTGTGCAATGGTAAATTTTATTTGACAGTTAATTTAAAATCTAAGGCTTCTTAGTGTAAAACCTCGCAACATTAAAAGTAGGAATGTATAGCGCTGTCCTTTTGAAAGGACATGTTTTCCCTAATAAGGAAACTCAGCCCATTCCAATTTTTTTTAGACTTTCCATGTATACTTGATTCAGACTGTTTTAAAAATTAAAAAGGACAGTTAGGTTATTCCTAACAAAGAGGGATCAAATTCTGTTCTCAGATTCACTGGTATAAATCCAGATAAATTTGAATAAACCCAATGAAGTTATTCCAGACTTACATCATTATAAATTAGAACAGAATTTGACCTGATATGTCTCTAATGAAAAGAGAAAATGAAAAACCAATGGAAAATCAGAAAGAAAAAATAATTAGAAACAGAGTCTCAGAAGACAATGACTAAGGATGACCTAACTTTTAATGTATTCAGATGTTCTACAATTTTATTTGAAAATGTAACCAAGGTTAGTTTTTAGCTCCTTCTTTTACTACCAATGATTTTACCATTTTTAGCTCTGCTGTCTATGAGCAACATACTTTTTAATTGGCCTTTCCTTTTGATGAAAAATGCATGAGTTCACCTAACATGAGATAAAGCGTAAATGTCAGCTGTTGCCCCAGAAAGAAACAAATAAATCTGAAGGTCATCTTCAAACACCAGAGTTCAAACTCTGTGAAGATTCTTTTCATGTCAGAGGTAAGAGAAATAGGTTTATGCTACCTTGTCAGGTTTTACATTGATAATTACATACAGTAGGGTTTTTGTTGTTGTTGCTATTGTTGTTTGTATATGTGTATGTGGGAGTATCCAGTCTTTGAAAACAGAACATTGACAAGCTACCGATTCACTTCGTTGCTGACCCGGATAAAACTGTAGAGATATTACAGTTTTAACTGATAAAACTAAAAGCAACTTAATCGGCATCATGGGATCTGAAGCTCCTCAAGCTACCACAGCAGCCCAGGAAGAGCATAATGAATTCTCTGCATTTGCTCTCTCTCAAGTAGAACAAGGAACAAACAAATCAGGGTGGGGAGGGAAGAGGGAGATATTTAGATTAATTCCTTAGTTCTTGTGCTCTCCCTCTTGTAGACAGAAAACATGTTTTTTTCCTTAGAATTTGAAACCTTTGAAGCTATTTTCTGAACTGCTGTACTGTAAATAGAAAGTGTATTGCAACTGAATTCAGTGGGATTTTTCTCACAGGAGTGAATCTTCCAGAAATGGGTCCCAAGATTATCTTCCTAAGCAAATCTGAAAGAGGAAAATACTTCCAGTCTTGCAAGCCCCAGGTGGCCATGGATACTGTGTGTGAATGACCTGCCATATGTGGAAAAAGAGGTTGGTTCCCTGTGGAAGGCCAGAGTAGGATAATGTATGAAATGACATTTCCAAGCTTAAACTCCCTGTGATGGACCCATCTATTGCACCACAGCTTGGGACCATGCAGTCTGCTGGAGTTCCTGCTGCCCTTAGCCTAGAATAAACATCTTTATGCAGACCCTGGAGCAGTGACAGGATGGGTTTTGCCTGTCTCCTTTTTAAGAGCACAGACGAGGTGTTTCCCAACAGAAGTACTAGACTGGAAGTTTGGGGCTTCTTCCCTTCGTTATTATTGTACTAGGAGGTCTCCAGGTTTATCCCAGTGGGTAGCACTATTCTCCTCACCACCTTTTCATTTGGGCGAATCTTGGGTCTCAAAGCACCACTCTTATTCCTGGCTGGACATTAGAATAGAGTTATCAGGCATGAAGAAATATGGCATGCAAACAGATATGCCCCTTTCTTTCTTCACTGACAGAATTTCAGTCAACCACAGAGGGACCCACATCCACATTAGGAGCTTGGCTGCTTAGTTCAGGAAATTCAGGAGACCCAGGAAGCTGCTTTCTGAGAGATACAGCTTGTAATGAGCTGAATGCCCCAATAAGTTTGGCAGCTGAGGGCATTCAACACATACTGAATTGAGGGACTTTTATGAAATCCTTTGCAGGTCAGCTTTAAATCAGCTGATTTTCACTTGCAGAGTAATGTGTTTAAAAGAACCCCAAACATGTTCCAAACTGAACCCTCCAGCAGATTCTCTAGTAATGTAATCTGATTGGCTGAGTTTCATGAAGAGGGTTCTAGTAAACGACATTACCTCTGGTATAGTTCTACAAGGGAGAAAAAGGAAAACAAACCTTTGGTTTCAATCTTCAGACCGACTGTGAACAAACATACACCATTTAAAGAGGTGTGATGGATTTTCTATTGCCAACAAGGCTTCCCATCTATAGTTATTCACAGGACCACTGATGACATAACTATAAAATAATAGAGTACATAGCTTTGAGCTGAACAAACGACTACAATTCAGTTGAGAAGTTCTGCAGAAAATTATAAATGACTTTACTTCCTTACAGCCTAGAATTTAGTCAAGATTTCTGGCCAATTTTATCCTGAAAACAAAGGAAACAATCATTTCTGTGTTTCAGTAAAGAAACTGCTACAAAAAAAATGGAAGATGTTTTAGATGGTTTTAAATATATATAAAAACAAGAAGGAAATGCACTGAATGTGAGCCAGAAAAAGGAAAGGGAAGGCAGAAAAGTCTACTGTGCAGATGCCATAGGAATATAAAGATTAGGAGATAAGTGATGTAGGAGAATATCGATTATAGAAGGACTGAACAGATGTGCTCACTGGCATATAATCATTTTCAGATAGAGTACAAGCACTATAATATGGGAGTACTGGCATTTAATGACTGCTTTTCCTGGCCTCCTGAAGGAACTGAGAAACATATTGTTACCCTTATAAAGATCCACATAATCGCTATGAAAGATCAGTCAATGGCATGGTACATTTCACCTGTGACAGGAATTCATTTATAATAATTATAATGAAGCACACTGAGCACTGCGCTTCATTGTTAGTTTGCTGCAATTCTTAATAATTCTTTTTTTACATTTCCTTTCAGGATTCTGCAAAATAAGTTTGTATTATCTGTGGATAATATTATCTGCGGAGAGTAGTTGGTGACATGTACCATCCTCTACAACTGTACACTGAGGACTACAAAAATAGTGCAATCCTACGCAGTGAGACGCGCTACAGTGTCAGAAAACTAATCAAGGTATAATCATCAGGTTTTAGAGGTGTAGCCGTGTTAGTCTGTATCAGCAAAAACAATGAGGAGCCCTTGTGGCATCTTAGAGACTAACACATTTATCTGGGCATAAGCTTTCGTGGGCTAGCACCCACTTCATCAGATGCATAGAGTGAAAAAAAGTAGGCAGGTATAAACATACAACACATGAAAATATGGGAGACTTAAAAGTGGCCATTCTTCAACAAAAAAAAACTTTAAAAACAGACTCCAACGAGAAACTGCAGAACTGGAATTAATCTGCAAACTTGACACCATCAAATTAGGCCTGAATAAAGACTGGGGGCTTGTCTACATCACAAAGTTGCAGCGCTGGTGAGGGGGTTACAGCGCTGCAACTTAGGAGGTGTACACATCTGCAGGGCATCACCAGCGCTGCAACTCCCTGTTTGCAGCGCTGGCCGTACTCCCGTTTTGTCTCGGGTGTAGAGGATCCAGCGCTGGTGATCCAGCGCTGGTAATCAAGTGTAGACACTTACCAGCGCTTTTCTTGACCTCTGTGGAATAAGCAGGTATCCCAGCATACCTGAGGAAGCCTCTGGTAATCAAGCTGGTCTCCTTCCCCGGTTTGCTCTCGCGTTCCCCGAACCCCGAGCAAGCAGGTCTCCTTCCCTGCGGTTTGCAGGGTGGTTCGGGGAACGCGAGAGCAAACCGCGGCGAAGCTGGTCTCCTTCCCCGGTTTGCTCTCGCGTTCCCTGAACCCCGAACAAGCAGGTCTCCTTCCCTGCGGTTTGCAGGGTGGTTCGGGGAACGCGAGAGCAAACCGTGGCGAAGCTGGTCTCCTTCCCCGGTTTGCTCTCGCGTTCCCCGAACCTCCGTGCAAGCAGGTCTCCTTCCCTGCGGTTTGCAGGGTGGTTCGGGGAACGCGAGAGCAAACCGTGGCGAAGCTGGTCTCCTTCCCCGGTTTGCTCTCGCGTTCCCCGAACCCTCCTTGAAGCCGCCCAACAGCGCTGCAGTATGGCCACATCTAACACCACTTGCAGTGCTGGTTGCTGTAAGTGTGGCCACTCTGCAGCGCTGGCCCTATACAGCTGTACTAATACAGCTGTAACAACCAGCGCTGCAAAATTTTAGATGTAGACATACCCTGGGAGTGGCTGGGTCACTACAAAAAATAATTTCCCCTCTGTTGATACACACACCTTCTTGTTAACTGTTGGGAATAGGCCACACATACCATGATTGAATTGGCCTCATTAGCACTACAAAAAGTAATTTCCCCTCTGTTGATATTCACCCCTTCTTGTCAACTGTTGAATTGGCCTCGTTAGCACTGACCCCCTATTTGGTAAAGCAACTCTCATCTTTCCATGTGCTGTATATTTATACCTGCCTACTGTATTTTTCACTCCATGCATCTGATGAAGTGGGTTCTAGCCCACGAAAGCTTATGCCCAAATAAATTTGTTAGCCTCTAAGGTGCTACAAGGACTCCTCATTGTTTTTGCCATCACAATCATGTCTCTTTCCATTTCCTGTACTCAGAAGCCTGTAAACTACTAGCAAAACTTGCCTTTTGCTTTAATAGTATCATCCTGCTAGCACCAAATCTCAACCGGTCTGCTGTGCAGTTTCATCCCTAACCAGTTATCAACTTCATCATATGGTCTCACCTTGATTCATGGGGATTTGACTATGACTATTTTACATGTATAATCAACTTTAATAGAGTTACTCTGATTTACATCAGTATAAGAGTCTGATCCTGCAAAGTCCTGAAGGCCTTCTCAGAGGGGCATACCACTGTCACCTCCCATTAAAATCCATGCAAGTTGAGGGTACTGAGCATCTTTCATGTTCAGGTTTCTAATGCAACCCTGCCCTCCCTAGCTCTATATTCTATATCTACCGTTCTTTTTAACTTTAAAAGGACACCTCCACTGTTTCTGACAAATTTATATCTCATACAATTCAATGAAGTTGTCTATGGCACATATTCTTATCCAGCTCAGTGGATGAGACTTATAAAGATGTCTAACATCAAGTGAAAAGTTTATTAGAAGTGCTCATGGGCTTTTTGACTGAACTTCAGTCTTTGTCAACAGCAGATGTTTATGTTTCACAAGCAGAGATATTTAAATATAGATTCCTCACACCTCTCAGGTTTGAGTGCCAAAGCTTTAAAACGATAGTACAAAATTACCCAATGAACCAAGAAAGGAGGAAGAAACTACATTAATCTATTACATTTTGATCTTACTATGCAGTAATCAGTATTAGTACATTCTCAATAGGAACATATAAATCATGTTCCTTTTTACTAAATATTAGACAACCGTTATCTGTGACAGCTTTGCAGTCTTCAACATTAATTAAAATAAATTGTAATTTGCACTAAGAAATAAAGGCATATGTTAACACAGTATCAACAAGATCCCATATCATCCTTTTGCACATAAACTAATATTTGATTATGGTATCCATGACTTCCATTGTCCCATGACAAGTAATCAAATGCCTAGTCTTGTCTACCACTGATGATCTTGGCCATAACAGGATTGCTCTATGGGTCTTCTGCACTCTCACAGTTATCTGAGTGTTTTTTGAATACTTGCAATTTTAGTGCCAGCTCGACCTGTTTTTTTCTCCGAACCCCAAACACCCAGTTCTCTTGACTAAATGTCAGTCAGAGATGAGCAGGTATTGAACTATCAGGTCCAACCCAGTGCCTGCAAACACTGTGTCTCCAATATACCTTACTTCCAAGTAACTAGGTATGATGACTTGCCTGGCGCCACAAGAATTGGATGCATAATAGAAATTACTTAAAAGTACAGATTGACCCAAGCTATACAATTCAAGAGCATGATATGGAGATACCAACGAAAATACCTGATTCATTTCTTTCTTTCACTCAATACAAATCCTTCTCCATCTCTGATTTAAAATGCTTCTCCTTATAAAAAAGTTTCTGCAACTTTAGGGACAGCAGCAGGTAGGATCATCTAAGCAGTCTGCTGCTGAATGATGAAAAACTGGACCCCTCGTTCTTACCCCTTTGACTTTTATTTTCAGTGATAATCATTTATTTTACAGGTTTTCCAACTGACATGATCTGGGTCTCCCCTGCTGAGTTGCTGGTTCCTGCTCAGCTGAATAAGCTCTTGAAGAAATAAATTTATTGTCAATGCAGTGCAATAACAATGAGATCAATAGCAGTATTCAAAATGCCAGGACAATGTAGAACTTTCAAAGAACAGAAAAATTATACTTGTTCTTTTTTCTTTTAATCATTAGTTTCAGGATGCGGAACACATCTGTCAGTGCAGGGAAGAATTAGATCAATGACAGCGCTCATGAGCAGGGATGCCTGGCCATTTTCAGACATTAAAAAAAAAAAAAAAGAAATTATGGGCCAAATCCTCAGCTGATGTAAATCAATATAGCTCCATCAACTTCAATTTAGATCAGCTGAGAATCTGGCCTTACAATTCTCTTTCTCCTATTTACTTTGCATTATTTTAAAGAGCTATGCAGCATCTGTGAAATCACTGCACTGTTAGAAATAATGTATAAAAAATCCTTACCTATCACTGTGCAATCTTATCTGCTATGTGCTGCTATATACAAAGATGTAAAATGCTGAACCTCAGATGGAGCCCAAAAAGCCCATTAAGGCCAGAAATCTGAAAGTCAACACCAGGAAAAATACTGCAAACTAGGTTTTCAATTATATTATTTTTTCTTCAGTTGTCTCCTTTCAAACAGCCAATTGGAGTGGTGCTAAGAGGTAAGAGTGGGGCAGAGAGAACCAAATTGAAAGGTGAGTCTAAGTGATTCTGTTGGGAATCAAAGTAGAGATTGTGATGCTGGCAGACCAGGTGACAGATCATGCCAAGGTCCCCATGTCTCAAATGAACACTGACAAATACATGGCTGGAATCAGTCTAGCTCACACCGTGTGTTAATATAATTAAAACAGGTATTAGATTTATAAGAAAGTGTTTAGTCTTAATTGAATGCTTATGAGTTGCTGAATGCATTAATCTCACTTATAGCATCTGCTTCCCATGTTATAAGGTAATAGTTGAGCATTTGTAATGTAAGCCTCTCTGACTGTGTAAATCACCAGACAGGAGAGGGACATCAACTAGTGTAAAGTGTTGGTCTCCAACAGAAGATGTTACATGCTGCCAGACAAGGGAGCTCCATCAACACCTGATGGATTATTGGGAAACATTAAAGAGGACACAAGATTTTGTTGCTCTTCTCTTCTCCCACCCCTCATGAAGATAAGGTATGCAGTAGCTTCCTCCCATCAACTGAGTTTGCAACTCACAACCAGCTTGGGGTTTGTGCCCTGGTTCTTAACAGTCTGCCCTGAGATTGGTACCTAGTCACCATAGGAGAGCTAGATAGGGATAATTTACACCTTTTGGTTTCCTCAGTGTGAACTTTACACCAACCTAAACTACCTCTACAGTTACTTTGAATCCATCAGATTTACTTAGACTCAGAACTACTTATCAATGTGTAATTATCACCAACACAGACACACAATCTTTGAATTTGGCACACTGAGCCTGATGAAGGTGAGTAATTCTAATGCGCCAGATTCTCTCCTGTGCCAAGATCCACTCAGTAATAGAGAGCTGATTCTCAAGCTGCCCCTGCACCAGCCCTGAAGTAAGATAACACAGTCTAAACCCAAACCTAATTAATGACAGTTGGCCATGGTTCCTGCAGCACTGTACTCCAGCTGAGATAGGGGAATACCACTCTGCTATTGCCATGCTTTACTTACACTCACTTGCCAAGGTAGAGGAGAATGGCACAGGAGTGAACTCACTTGGCTTTATTCTTTTGGGGGAATTCTCAGCTGTCCAGCTTCAGCCAGATGATGTCCCCTTTGCGCCACTCAGGCAGTGAAAAGGTGACAAAACTGGGGTGAGAACTAATGTAGCTCAGACACTAGGGGGCCTTGAGAAGGAAGTATAGCAGAGAAAACAACTATGTGTACTTTACACCTACTATGGCTTCTCTATGTAAGTTACACCCACATAGTATCTCTTTGGGTACATCAACAATTCACATCTCTTTCAGCAGTGTGTAGCGTATATACCTGCAAAGCCCTGCCAGCATGGATATAGATAGCAACATAGCTGGTGATGCATGGTTTAGTTAAGCAGAGTAAAGACATGTCTGAAGGTTGTGAGTACGTATCCAAGTGTACATACCCTGTACACTCTCTCCTTGCTTTTCCATCTACACTGCTACTTTTAGCAATGCTATTTTGGTAGGGGGAGTGAGGCCGTGGGGAAGGCTCCAGAAGCTCCCTGCTGCAAAGCCTTTCCCCACTGCAGTGAAAGACACCAGCAGCAGGGAAAGGCTCCCTTAGTGGGGAAAGGCTCTGCCAGTTCCCTTCCAGCTCTTTCTTTCCTCATCACAGTGAAATATTCTGGCCGCAGGGAACTGCTGAAGCTTTCTCTGCTGCCTCCCTTCTGCCAGGCAGCTACACACGGCAGTGTGGATGGAGCCTACTTTTTACTGCAGTATGTAGCTACATTGACAGTATACACTTCCGCCAGTGCAGCAGAGTATAGATTTAGCCTTATACACAGGTAAGTGGGAACAAGTAAGGTAAAGATGTCTGGATACAAGACAGTCTAATTTATATCATCTAAAATATTACCTCTTAATTTTGTCAGGCTTGTCCTTCATGCACAAGTCCCTTTCAGACCTAAGGCTCACATTTGAATCAACCAAGTTACACGGGGAGGAATATAACCTCATTCAAATGCAACTTCAGAAATTCCTGAATCATGTTTTCTCATTTTTAATCTTTATACATCCTTCAATTTAATCTCTGTTTCATGTGTTCTTGTATTCACAAGCATGTAATCCACCATAATTGGCACATCATGACTGACTTTTTGCCAGACAAATCTTAGCTACTGACTGCAGTATATTTTACACCACATAGATTAGTGGATACATTAATTTTATAATTGTGTTATAGTTAACTATTATTGTGGTTCACTAATTTGTTGTATTTAAGGCGCCTAATGAGAGCTTTGGTCTGTTAAAACAAATATGAAGGATATCCAGTCTTTATATGTGCATTATCCTCCAAAAATCAGCAAAGGGGGAGTTTAAAGTATCATCTTGCTGCAACATTCCTTATTCTCAAGAGACACTGTGAAGGAATTCTTGAGGGTCAGAGTCAATTTGTGACTTGATTCAAAAGGAAGTATTCCTGGCAACTAAATGCATTTTACTTTCGTATTCCAAGAGGAGAAAAAAGATCTTAACAATAATTTAAAAAAGGACCTGAGCAGGCAATATCTCCTCTATTACACTGACAATACATCTTTACACCTTATGTTTTATGTATGTTTTATTTAAAAGGGACTCTGTCAAAGTAAATAGGCTCCATATTGTAATAAACACTTTTCTTGGTTTGGGGCCTGTCCCCTTTGAAATGTCAATGAGAACAGGAGGGGTCCTTTTGTTTGAAAAGTTCATAATTCTTTCCACCTGAGCACATACACATTTTATTTTCTGAGATAGAAACTTTCCGTATGTCATAATCCCCAGATAAGCGCTATAGCACTTCATTATGAGTAGTCCAACAATACCAAACAAGGAAATGCGTGTGGAATACAGTGCAGAGAAGAAGAAGAGAAGTGTCAGATTACAATTTCAATCTTCCAAATGATCAATTAAAAAAAGAATTATTTTTTGAAAAATTATGAAACTACCTTGACACCATTCCATATAAAAGAGATATCATGGCTAGTTAACTAATAAATACACACACAAATCATACTAGCCGTTCAATATCTATTTTCTGTTCCAAGTGTAACTGAACATATGTTTTGTGCTCAATAAATCAAATACAAACACTTCAGCACCTACTTTGCTTCATACTCTAAGGAAAAGTTCACAGAAATCTCAAGAACACTGCTTCTTTTGAAGTTAATAGCATTTTTCTTGTCTTGGGCATACAATTTGTTGAAATCTAGATTCCTACTAAGAATATAGCCCCAGTTAAATTAGCCTCTGCAGACTGTAGCCTCCTTCCTTCGGCACTTTGGTTTGTTTTAAAAAAGAACGAAAAAAGAGTGTGTGTACGCTCTCATGCATGCAGTATGATGGCCATAAGACACACAAATGATGAAACAGAAAAATGTACTTCAGCTTTATCCTTTTCTGTGCACTTACATAAAAGAGAGTTTTTGCTAATCACCTCAGTAACGTAACCAATGTACAACTTAAAATACAGACTCAGAGCTTCTCTAACAGCGGGATAATGTGCTCCACAGGGTTGTGATTTCTAAAGTGCACTTACATAATGCATGTTAAATGGTCTGTGTAGACCCTGCTGGTGTGCACTAATGTAATTTAATGTTGTGCAGTTTGAAACGGCGCTACGCTAAAGTGCACTGGGGAACCTCTAGTGCACATCAACAGGGTCTACACAGACCAATTAAAATGTATTACATTAGAGCACTTAAGAAATCACACTCTATGTAGAAGCCCTCAAGGAATTCCACCATGATTTTAACAATTTCCATCCCACCATCAACCTCAGCCTAGACCAATCTACACAAGCGGTCCATTTCCTAGACACTACTGTGCAAATAAGCGATGGTCACATAAACACCGCCCATACCGGAAACCCACTGACCGCTGTACTTACCTACATGCCTCCAGCTTCCATCCAGGACATACCACACGATCCATTGTCTACAGCCAAGCTCTAAGATACAACCGTATTTGCTCCAATCCCTTAGACAGAGATAAACACCTGCAAGATCTCTATCAAGCATTCTTAAAACTACAATACCCACCTGCTGAAGTGAAAAAACAGATTGACAGAGCCAGAAGAATACCCAGAAGCCACCTACTACAGGACAGACCCAACAAAGAAAACAACAGAATGCCACTAGCCATCACCTACAGCCCCCAACTAAAACCTCTCCAGCGCATCATCAAAGATCTACTACCTATCCTGACAGATGATCCCTCACTCTCACAGATCTTGGGAGACAGGCCAGTCCTCGCTTACAGACAGCCTCCCAACCTGAAGCAAATACTCACCAGCAACTGCACACCATACAACATAAACACTAACCCAGGAAACTATCTTTGCAACAAAGCCCAATGCCAGCTCTGTCCACATATCTATTCAAGGACACCATCATAGGACCTAATCACATCAGCCACACTATCAGGCGGCTAGTTCACCTGCACATCTACCAAAATGATATATGCCATTCATGTGCCAGCAATGCCCCTCTACCACGTACATTGGCCAAACCGGACAGTCTCTACACAAAAGAATAAATGGACACAAATCTGACATCAGGTGTCATAACATTCAAAAAACTAGTGGGAGAACACTTCAACCTCTCTAACCACTCGGTGACAGGACTTGAAGGGGCAATTTTGCAACAAGAAACCTTCAAAAATAGATTCCCAAGAGAGACTGTTGAACTTGAATTAATATGCAAATTAGACACAATTAACTTAGGTTTAAACAGAGATTGGGAATGGTTGGGTCATTACACTAATTGAATCTATTCCCCTATGTTAAGTTCTCCTCACACCTTCTATGGGTCATCTATTATCACGTCAAAGGTTTTTTTTTTTCTCCTGCTGATTATAGCTCATCTCAATTGGTTCGACTGTTCCAGTTGGTATGTGTACTTCCACCTTTTCATGTTCTCTGTATGTATAAATATCTCTGTCGTGTGTTCCATTCTATGCATCCGAAGAAGTGAGCTGTAGCCATGAAGCTTATGCTGAAATAAATTTGTTAGTCTCTAAGATGCCACAAGTACTCTTGTTCTTTTTGCGGATACAGACTAACACGGCTGCTACTCTGAACCCTATATAGAGTGCATTACCCCTCTGTGTAGACGAGTTCTTAGTGCAGAGACCAGAGGGGTGTGTGTATGTGTTTGTGTGTGTGTGTATAACATTTTATTAATTGTACAGCTACAAGACTACTCAAAAGTGCTTTGGTACATTGACACACTACCAATATTCAATGTGAGTTTTCCTGCTGGTATCAATGGAATCAGGAGTTGCCCTTCATCTTTTTTGTTTATTGTTCAATTGAGTGCCAGATTCTCTGCTGGTATAAACTGGCACAGCCCCTTCTAGTTCACTGCCGCTATGTCCGTTTATACCAGCTGTGAATTTGGCATGTAATGAATTATCTTTGACATGCTCTTTTAGGATTTCATCCAGATCCACTGATTTCAAAGGGAGTCTTTCCACTGAAGAAAGTGAGAGTTAAGTTGTTCTTTTACCAGCTTCAGAATTAGTTGCAGCTGTAAGACTGTATGCCAACCTCTGTGTACGTTCTTCTTGCATTGGTATTACTACAATCTTTGGTGGACTTTCTGGCTTTGATCTTTTTCTGGTTTCTTTTTTGATAATGTTGCTGGTGGCTGTTGGAACAACCTGGACTTATCTTTTTGGAATAGCATTTCCCAAGAATCGCCATCAACTGCTATGTATTTATTCTACGGTATGTCTGAAATACTGTATACATCTAGACAATTCCTTCCCTTTTAAAAGAAATACTACTGTGGTCCACCGTAATGATTCCCAGTGCTGTAAGAACAATAGTACATGCTGTAGGGTGGGTTCCATTTTTGTAGACTTCTGGGTTTCCAGTCAAAAGGTGAAAAAAACCCCACCCAGTTTTCTGGGAAATGACACAAGAGGTATTCTGTTTTCTATCATGTCATTATCTGACATGGAAACGTTAGCCTCATGTGTGCTACTTCAAAGACATTTATTTTAATTGCTGTGCCTCTTATCCTTTGGCAGTAATCCAGCTCAGAATATTCACAGTTTGCTTTTCTCCTAATAAACATGAACTACCACTTCCAAGACGGTGAATAAGTGTTCCAACTTGGAACTATAAAGGAATCATGCGCCTAGAATAATCCTTCTCTCTTTCCTCATTCCCTCCTGAAAACATGCAAGGACCCAAACATAGTTACCATAGAAAGCACTACTAATACATAAAAGTGGCAAAGAATCCTGTGGCACCTTATAGACTAACAGACGTTTTGTGTGATGCCACAGGATTCTTTGCTGCTTTTACAGATCCAGACTAAAATGGCTACCCCTCTGATACTAATACATAGTTGCTGTTCTCTTTTTCTGGGTTCCCTGCTCCATTTGGATACATTATTCTCCTCCAATCCAAAGGGTGGAAAAAAGTGCAGTGCCCTCTGAGTGGACAATTTGCAAGCCAGTCATGGAACTTGATACACAATTTTCAATCTATGAAGTTCTCTTATAATCAGTCCATTGCTGACAATCCATTACTCTGTACTTGGTTGTTCCATATATTCTAAAATATACTGAGGATTATTAAATATCTGCAAATTCATTAATATGGGATAAGAAGAAATGACTGACCTATGATTAGTAACTACCTTATTTGTAGTGAAAATTGCTGGCCAGTACTAAAAATCTCCACCAAGAATCTCCCATCCCTTCAAATGATGTCAATTCTTGCTGACTTAGCCCATGTCTGCTTTGCTAGCTAAGGGTATGATTCCCAGCCTGCAGGGACATAAGTGTGCAAGGTCTCCTCTGAGCTAGCCTGTTAAAACAGTAGTGTAACCATGGTAGCGTGGGCAGCAGCATTGGTGACACAGGCTAGCTCCCTTGAGTACATACTTATGTGGTTCAGGTGAGTTTGTACTCAGAGCGGCTAGCCTGTGCTACCACTGTGGGTGTCCATGCTTCTCGCAAGTACACCACTATTTTTAGCATCCTAGCTCAGATGAACACTAGCACAGGTATGTTTACATGAACTGGGAATCACACCGCTGGCGTGTAGTGTAGACTTATCCATTTACACTCCGACTAAGGAGTATCGCATTGGGTTATTTAATTACCATTTCCTCAAACATGTCAAAATTATTCCACTTTTAAATAAAACATTTTCTATTTCAAAACACAAATTTAAAAGAGGAGTAAAATATTTTTCAGTTCATACATTAACAAGCTAACAAACATCAGCAGAGATTGTTCTATACATTTGTTGTTATGGTGAATATTTGCTATTAAAACAGATTGTAATCTGACAGGCCTTCTGCGAGTCAATGAAGGAAACATATGGAAAAATTGGTGTTTGACTGTTTCCTGTTTTCTGAAAGGATATTATAATGAAGAGCAGTGAATAGTAAAATGATCTGGTTATTGAAAATGAATTGCAGTGTGCTGTCTTCTTTCGAAGAACCATTGTATAAATAGCAAATGAAACCTGCCTTTGCTAACTAAAAGTATGTACTGCACAGGTGTCACTGGGTCCAGTCATAGTAGATGTTACATGGCAGTTGGTTTATGTAGGATGACTGGCTATCCAGCATAATGATATATAGACTTCAAATGGAAATCACACTGCTGTCTCTTCCAGCTGTGTTATGTTGCAGGAACAACTTATAAGTTTAGTATGTAATCAAAGAAGTGGAAGTAGCTATATATACAAACTCAGTTAAGGGGCTCATTTGTGACTTCCTAACTGACAAGCACAATATTTCTGGGTCACAGCATTCAGACCCAGTCCAGACACAAACACCCTCCACATTGAAAAGTCTTATGCATTTAATAAGGCTAAACCAAAGGGTTCTATAGCAATCACTCTATGGTTTGAGCATTGGCCTGCTAAACCCAGGGTTGTGAGTTCAGTCCTTGAGGGGCCATTTGGAGAACTGGGGTAAAAAACAATCTGGGGATTTGTCCTGCTTTGAGCAGGGGGATGGACTAGATGATCTCCTGAGGTCCTTTCCAACCCTGATATTCTATGATTCTGAATCTACTATAAAATTACATACTTCATAGAGAATTAAAGATCATCCTGTAGCATTTAATAGTGGATTCTCTGTACTTCTGTTACAGAATTCTATAACTGGGTTAAAAATAATGTACAAAGGTTATCTTACATTCCATAAGATGTATTATAAGGGTAAAGATAGCTTGTTTTTATAAGCATAGGAAAGGCAGGTCCACTTCCTCTCTTTTTTCTTTCCGCAGCAGTACATTGGCTATTAATTTATTGCATTGACTAACCTTCACTCTGGAGACCTAGACTGAAGTCTTGATTGAGTATGACAAATGACAATGAATTTGTGGCTTCACCTTGAGCATTACAGGACTGAACTACCACTCAAGGCAAGGAGGTACAGTTCATACTCTCTGCTCAAGGAACAGCAATTCTGGAAAAGCAGACTGGTCATAGGTCAATTGTTAAGATACAATTATGTGAAGAAGTTGCCTGCCTAATCGTGCTTTAAATCATACAAAATATATGAACACAACTTTTTTCCCCATTCGCTACTCTTATTTTACCTAACATTTGTGTGTGTTGCATGTGTTTGCGTGTGTGTTCAGGGGAAGGAGGGAATTTCTTTCATGCTATTTGGTCAAGCCCTGTGGCAGCATTTCTCAATCCATATCCTACAACACTAACACCAGATCTCTATTCTACTCATCTCCAATAATAAGGTAATTGGCTATTTGGAGAACCTTGCCAACCCTGTGACTGAGTATTATGGTCTCAGATCTCCCTCTAACAAGGATTCCCTTACATCATTGTGCTAGCAGCATCACTTACTCAGAATCTCTCTTATTCCCAGTCATGAATCTTTATGCTGACAGAACCTTTAGTATTTTTTCTACAATCAAATGAGTTAAATGCTTTTGTAGATATTGTCTCCATATACAATTATATTTGTATCATCTTCTTCTACCTTCCCTCCCATATATGCACTTTGTTCTTTCCAAAAGCAAATCTTAGGGGGATACATTCTCCTCTCCATATGTGGGAGTTGCATGTTGTCATAAACAGATGGTTAAGGGTTAATGTCTCTTTTCCTGTAAAGGGTTAACTAGCAGTAAACCTGGAACACCTGACCAGAGGACAATCAGGAGACAAGATACTTTCAAATCTCGGTGGAGGAAGCCTTTGTTTGTGCTTTCTGGGGTTTTTTCTTTGTTCTCTCTGGGTTCTGAGAGGGACCAGACATGTAAGCAGATATCTCCAAGTTTCTGAAACAGCCTCTTCTGTTCAATTTAGTAAGTACCAGTTAGAAAGGCGGTTTAGTCTTTTAATTGTTTTCTTATTTTGCAAATGTGTATTTTGCTGGAAGGATTGTATCTCTGTTACTGCAACATGTATTTGTGCTGGGGAGAGGATTCTCTCTAGTGTTTATAAGCTGAAAGACCCTGCAACATTTCCATCTTGATTTATCAGAGACAATTTTTACTTTTTTCTTTCTTTTATTAAAAGTTTTCCTTTTAAGAACCTGATTGTTTTTTTATTCTGGTGTGAGACCCAAGGGGAGGGAGGTCTGCACTCACCAGGAATGGTGGGAGAAAGGAGGAGAAGGGGGGGAAGAAAAACCTGATTTCTCTCTGTGTTAGTATTACTGTCTCTCTCTCTCAGGGAGAGTCTGGGAGGGGGAGTGAAGAAGGGGAGGAAGGTGGATTTTCTCTCTGTTTTAAGATTCAAGGAGTTGAATCACAGCGATCTCCTAGTGTAACCCAGGGAAGGGAGGATCTGCAGGAAGAAAGAGGGGAAAGGTTTATTTCCCTTGTTTTGAGACCCAAGGGGCTTTGGGTCTTGGGGTCCCCAGGGAAGGGTTTGGGGGCCAGAAAGTGCCCCAAACACTATATTTTGGTTGGTGGCAGCAATACCATTCTAAGCTAGTAATTAAGCTTAGGAGGGTTCATGCAGGTACCCCATCGTGTTGCACGCTAAGGTTCAGAGTAGGGGTTCATACCTTGACAACATGCATATCCTTGTGCACCAGGTGAGAAGGATGAGTGCATTTTCTGAATTGGACAAACTACTTACAGTTTTTCTTTGTGAAATTAAATTGATCAGTGGTAGTAGTTATGAAAGTATCTGAAAAGCTCAAACAATAAAATGTACTTAATAGAAGCAATCAGTGCAAGAACCAACTGCATTCAGACAGCAACAGCATTCTCCTATACTGGAGGCTGCAGATACTTGGTATTATATTTCCAAAGCTGTGGTAATGTTATAAATTCAGAATAATCTGTTTCTCTACTCATTTTCAAAAACCTAAAAAAAAACAATAAAAATATTCTGCAAGTCTGAGTCCTGTGTCAAGGAACATCTCTACTTGTTCTCATGAAACTGACCCCAAAAGCCTAACCCTTCCTGGCACAATACTCATGCTTGTACTTTTGTTTAATTTCTGCAGAACTTATGGTTTCACAAATATTATATCATAGCTAGAAAAAAAAAGGATTATGTAGCTTACAAGCACTAGTAGTTAATGGTAGTAATGGTAATAGTCATAGTTTTGATGATCACTGGTATGTTACATACCAATAACTGTCCTTATTTCATGCATCTTATTCATTTTGGTAGGATAGAAAGATCATGTTGAAAACTAGTAAGCTAGTTCAATTAGCATTGAATGCAGGGATTACTTCACTTTTGGTGACAGTAAATATATTATGTAGTAGATGGCTCTACTGTTCCAGGGATAACTGTGTACACTTATACTATAATACTATAATACAAATGTTTAATAATAATAAAATTGTTAACTGGTAGAATTTCTGCTCTGGACCATGTAACTACGCACTTCAAAAACCCCCTTTTAATATGTATTTACCGTTAGCCAGTACCTTGTTTCTATCCTTTTTGGAAAGAGTGTTGCCACACAAATCAAGTCTTTTTGGAAGTTTTTTGTTAACAGATAAATACGTTTCCGATGCTAGGGGCTAATCAAGCTGTATTTATAGAAGCAGCTTATGGGTTATGCATTTATGATTTATAAACATTACAGATTAAAGCTAGTACCAATCAGGATTTCAAAGAAAAGTCTACAGTCTTAGCTTAGAAAGTACTATTCTGTAGACTGAAAAATCATGTTAAACAAGTAACAGAATTAGTGACCCATCATGGCACCTTTGACCTTACCTCAATAAAGAAGAGACTAGCTGCTGACGTGGATGATGGTACATATAGACTGTTACAAGGATGGCTGCTGCTACAATGAGGACCAATATCAGAATTCCAACAATTAAACCAGCATGGAGAGTTCCACCTTTCTTCTCTGCAGCACTATCATCTGTAGAAGCTACAAGCATTGGATACTTATTAGCATGGCAACTGTTTTGCGATTGAGAGATTATTTCTTCTAGTCTACAATACATTATTAATAATTGAACATTTGTTTTCTCTGTCCTACATTTTCCTAATATTCTCAGTAACCCAAGTTGCAGAAAGAAATTACATCTTCCTTCCCCCATATGCCATACTCATATAATGTTAATGAAATGACATTTCCAAATGTTTTATTATTTCTAGCTCAATAAACAAAATTAATACCCTTCTTTCTGAAAGTAATTTGGACATTCTAAAGTTCCTAATTATCTACATAATGAATTTACATAAGAACAAAATTTGACTTTGATTTCCCCCAAAAAACTATCACAGTTGTCCTGCAGACATCAAGTATTAATTGAATACATTTTAAATATGCATTTTGGTCATTTTTTTTTTGCAAGCTTCAGTCTGAGAGATGGTCACAGTACCTGTGAGGGGGAGCTAATAAACACATTCTGAAAGCTGATTCATTAGCTTGGAGAATGATTTTCCAAAGTCCTGTGCAACTGAATCACATTGCAAAAGTGTAACAAATGAATGGAAATGACCCTCAAATATTTAATCTTAGTATGAAGGGAGTACAAGTATTTCTGAGGTTGATCGTTTCATTAAACTTATACTGATAGGTCTCTTGTTGTAGTACACATTTGCCTTGGGGAAAGAAGACATACCAGGGTATATATCCCCTAAAGCAAACAACATCACTACTCCCAGATAAATCAACTAATTGAAAAATCTGATCAACAGTGTTATGCTGAAAGAGTCTTATTAAGTTAGTTAGTTGTCATTGATGGTACTGGTTGCACTTGGATGAGTCTGATTCCTATTTTGGGCACCCCCCAGAGAATTTTAGCATTTTAAACATCAACAGTAGGTTATCAGCTACTATTGCTATAAACAGAATTCACACATAATCAGTTACCATGCTGTAACTAGAAAAGAAACAAGAAGAGGAAGGCCTTAGAATGATTCAGAAGCCCTGAATTAGTTTTAAGACCCATTGGAACACATGATTTGTCTACCAAAAACTAATATTGGTGCTAGTGTTCCCATCCTTGTCTGCCTCTTTTCAGTCTTTTGAACAATCACCTATGTCATCGGCTTTCATGTGACCACGTTCCGGGCTTCTGAATCAATCCAAAGCCGCCCTCTTCTGGTTTCTTTTCTACATATAGTGTGGTAACTGATTGAGTGACAGTTCTGTTTTTATGTAACTGAAAGATGAACTCATTAACAAGGACCCTTCACCCTCTCCAAAACACATTTCTGTCATGTTGCCTATAGTGACGCTTGTTGAGTTGTATAGAAATCCCTTTTGTTGTTCCCTTTCCAAGACTAGGATGTAGGATGTATCTGTTTGTCCTCAATTGGTGAGATCCTCAGGGCAGGGACTGCACTTCTCATGTGCCTGAAAAGCACCTACTACTTTTCAGGCACCACTGCAAACAAATGGTACATAAAATAGTAATAACTACTGTACATGATCTTTAGCATTCACCAGCTGGCCTACAGATCATTCAAAGCATATCGTAGACAAGGAAATTTGAAAAAGAATAGGAAAGGGACTATCTATCTAGGTTCTCTCACAATGATGCCTGTCATGGTACCAGCTGAGCTCTTAGGGTGAATGGCTAACTCTCATGATCCCAGCTACACATGTTCATGCATAATAGTACTCTTCAGATGGAATCAAACTGTATAAAGCTAGAGGCCCATAAGCAAAACCATAGGAAGGAATTTAAAATGCTGCCCTAACTTGGGATCTTGGAGAAGAGCATGAACGTCTGATCCTATTTCCTCCCACAGATTTGCCTCTGTGGCTATAGGTAAGCAGCAGGAAACTCCTTGGAAGCCAGTAGTCTTCTCTTCCAGGTCTTGCAGCAGCTGGCTATGGAACATTTCACATATTGCAGGCTCAGACAGCAGTCGACCAGCCTAAGCTTCTCTCCTCTGCTTTCACAGCACTAAGCTCAACCACAAGAGCACATGGGGCCCAGGCCCAGTCTGACCTTCTTGTAGCCTGCGGGGCTGGGGGTGTGCAAAGCCAGCACAAGAAGAAGAAAGTAAAAGATGAGAGAAAGAGAAAACAAGAGGCAGAAGAGGGATGGGAAAGAGAAAGAAAATAGGCAGAAAAGAAGGAAGAGGAGACAAGCGTGCTTGAGTATGGTGGAACAGAGCTGGGGTCTCCACATCATTACAAGGAGTAGGGGGCTTCTACAACAAAAGAAGTTGTGCGGTCTTAGCCATTTTAGCACACTTTAAATTGAATTAACTTTGTTTATTCATACTGGTCACAGCTAGGAGCAGATACAGTTCAAAATTGCTATGCTAATCATGTTTTTCGCACATTTCAAGGGGTCTTGTGTATTAATTTTTGTACCATCTGCACAATTTTTTACTACCATGAGTCCCATTCTGCCATCTTTCTTTATGACACAAGTACACTATATGAAGTGTGCAGATATGAGTTGCTCCCATGACTGGCTGCCCTCAGGGCCATTACAGGACCAGTGAAAAAAGGAAGATGGCTTTAAAAAATTTTACCTTTCCTGAGAGATAATTTAAGGTAGCCCAGTGGTTCTCAACCTAAAGCTGGAAGTCATTTTGCAGCCCAATCAGCACACAGCAGCGACCCATACGACAATCCTCAGGGCCATACAAATAGTATATATATTTATTGGATGCAGCACACATAACACATAGAGAACTGCATATGCGGCACACAATGGTAAATACTTAAGTAAGTTGAGTATCGCTGATCTAGCCCCAGGAGCAAATTTGTGGGAGGAAGGGAGAATCCGGAATCATTCAACTTTCCCAGCTCCTCTCCAGGATTTCCAAAATCTTGAGATAGGGCCATTTTACCCTGTGATACGGCTGCATAATTCATCAGGCAGTCAATGGGATAATGCATGGTGTAAAGTACAACTCAGTGGAGTTAGATTGACAGAAACAGGCCCTAAATCATTTATAAATGGCTATATGCCTGCACCTGAGACTAGACTGAATTATAAAAGCTCAAACGGCAATTTTCAGTTTTATACACAGTAATACGGATAATAATACTAGTACTTGTACATGCTTTACATTCTCAAAGCACTGTGCAACATCAATTAATTTATCCAGAGGCCAGCAGGAGAGGCCTGCTTTATGTTACATGCCCTGGGCCAGATTGTGAATCCTTTATTTGCAGTGATGAGTAGTTAATTGCACGAACAGTCCACTGGACTCATTGGTAGGAGTAAGGGATTCATAAACTGGTCCCATAATAGTTACTTTTCCTTTTACAACTGCCTACTCCTTTGCTCTTCCACTGAATGCTGGATTAGCACAAGTTAAATTTACTTTATCATTTATACCCATTTTCTGACCAATTTATGCCTGACAAGTACTTTGTATCATTACTTTGTGGACTATCATATTCTACAGACATATGAAAGAAAGGTCCTAGCCAGGGAGTAGGGACCAGATCAAACGAATCCCTTTAATTTGATACATTGTCGGTGTTTACTACCTGGATTTGTAAATGAGAGACTCCAAATGATAGCAGCCTGTCAGTATTTCTTCTAGCCCGTTGTGTAAAGTATTCCAAGTACATTGAAATAATGATCGAAATGGCAAATGCAAAAATAATAAAATATGAATACATGGTTTTCTAAATGACAAGTGTAAATGACTAGTGATTTCCATAATCAAACTTCAGTTCATTGACCTCAGTGTTAGAAAGTTGAAAGAAATTGATTTCACTCTGTTTGCACAGACAATAAACAATGTTGTCAACTGTGAAATATCCTCTGCCATAAATCAAGGACAGGTCTTTAAAAGCCACAGAGGGGGAATGCTAGAAAGAAGACTTGGAAACTTTTTCAGGTGCAAAAACATTATTAAGCTTATCACAGCCCGTCTCCTGCTGCAGGCAAGGCTTAAACCTGTAAGGAGGATATTTGTCTTGATGACCAATCCCTTCCTGATGGCAGCTCTCACAGAGTTTCTCTTACACTCTCCTTTTCTTTTGCTCCAGCGGTGGATGTTACAGATAGCATGTTCTGTTTACTAGAGAATCACACACATCATACCTTGTGTAGGCTGAGTTATGGCACCCACCAAGGGCTCCTTCCATCCATCATTCGCTCCTTCCCTGACGAGCTCCCTGTGTGTTCCCCCTGTATTTCACGGACTCCTTACAGCTCCCCTCAGTCACTCCCCTGCCAGGAGTTCTGTGTGCCCTTCCATTTCCACTTCCCCCATGCTCTTCAGTCCCCCTTTTCATCCCATGGCAGAGGCTCTGCCTACTAACTAATCTCCATACCAATTCCCCCCCACAAAGGTTCTGTGTGCTCCCCATTCCCTCCTCTTCCCATTTCAGAATCCAACATTCTCCTCCTCATGGATAGGTCTCTGTGTGCACCTCAGTCCACTTTGTCCCTTCATGTCCTTCCTTACCAGGGACCCCTAACCTCCCCCATCGCTAGGTGTTCTGTTTGTCTCCATTCCTCTTTCCACCAGTAGCAGGTTTCCCCATTCTCTTCCCATGCCAAGGGCTCTGTCTGAACCTTCATAACTCCTGTTCCCCCAACTTCCTCCTTTCCCCTGGCTAAACCAGAGGATCTGTATGTCTTTCTTCCCCCTCTACCAACTTGTCATCCACCAAAGGTTCTGTGCACCTCATTCTACCCTCCCTCCATATCAGGGTTCTCAATCTCTTCATGTCCCTTTTCTCCTCCATCCTTATTCTTCTTTCTGTCTGGGGGATATAAGTCATTCAGGATGTTAACATGCTAAAACCCCATCTGGAGGATAGGCAGAGATGAGAGGCTGGAAGGTGTTAATGGGTGCCATCAATCAGTTCTTTGTCCTACAGACAATTGCAGAGGTGCTTGAGGTTTCGCTGTGCTGAAGAGCTCATGTGCCCTCCATTTCCCATCTTTTGGTTTTCCAAGTTCCTCCCAAATCCACAGGGTTCTGGCTATTGTTGCCTACAACATTCCCTGAAATTTTTGAATTGATTGGATGGCCTGACAGACAAACAGAGACATGTGTGTTCACATGTTCATGGTTAGGCTGCTTTTCTTTATGGACTGTACAGCAGGAAGGAAACAGTGGGTAATTACATGCTTTTTAAAAAACACACACACAAATGAGCTAAATATTAATTCATTCCAGTCTCCTCTTCTGCTGCTGGAAGGTCTTCCAAGGAAGCCCTGGTCTACAATGCCAGCTTACGTTGGTATGACAACATCGCTCAGGGGTGCAAAATCCCCTGAGAGACATAGTTATACCGATCTAACCCCAAATGTAGACAGCGCTATGTTGACGGGCAAAGCCCTCCTGTTGACACAGCTACTACCTCTTGGAGAAGTGGAGTACCTATGTCGAGTGCTACAGCGGGCACTGCTGCAGTGCTGTACGTGTAGACAAGTCTATACAGATGATGAGTGAAAATCAAAAATATTTTCATAACTGGAATTTTACCTTTAAAAACATATTTTAAAAACACGGAGACTATCTGGTTTGATATTAGATTATGTTATGACTTATGGTCTGATTAGGACATTCTAGTGTAGAAAAACATCAGAGAGACTCAAAGATGCATTATAAAGAGACCTGCCCTGTTCCTTTTGAAGCCAATGGGAATTTTGCAAGAATGTGTCCAAAATCTTAATTAAAAAAACAAAACAAAAAACCCCAAACTGGTAATGGTATGCACATCTTGTAAAACCCATTATGCTGTATTATAGCATTCGCCTCCCTGTAGCATACTAGCCATTCAGCTCCTTAGAAGAGTGTACATGACAGGACAGTACTATGGCATACTTCCTACAAGATCTGCTCCATAGTTCAGATTGATGCTAGCTTTCCACTATGCTATTATTATAATACAGAGAGATTGTGAGGGCACCTGCCCCTCAGTAATGGAAGAAGGAAGGGAAGGGGCTAACTAGGAATTCATTAGAGCAGAAATATAAAGAGGAGACAGTGGAAGGTGAAGGGAAAATCCCTGAAGGTCCACTACTATTTTTTCGGTGGGAGCCCTGTCTGCTCACTACTGCAGGACAGAGTTAGTGAACTTCCAGACCAGGAAATAAGGAGAACTGAGAAGCTACACGGAGGAGTTATTTTGTTTGCAAAAGATTTTGAAAGTTAAGCATTGCTTTTTTAGGCTCCAGTTGAAGCAAGGCAGCCCTTCTTATCAGTTTGCCCTTATATTTGAGGCTGCAGAAAGCCCTGCTCAAAAATCACAATATAGCTGTGTCATAGTATCTTTCCCCAATCTGAACCTTAGAGTCCAAAAGTTGGGGTACTAGCATGAATTCCTCTAAGCTTAATTACCTGCTTAGATCTGATAAGCTGCCACCAATCAGGAATTCCAGTGCCTGATACACTCTGGTCCCCCTAAAACCCTTCTCTGGGGACCCCAAGACCCAAATTCCTTGAGTCTCACAACAAAGGGGAATAAACCATTTCCCTTCCCCCTCCTTCCTCCCTCCCACCTCTTTCCTGCTCTGGGTACACCAGGAGATCACCATGATTCAAACTCCTTGAATCACCACACAGAGGGGAATGTACCTTCCCCCCCACTTCTCTTTTCCCTTCACCCAGAGGCAATACAGATTCAAACTCCATGAATCTAAAACAAAGAGGAAATTCACCTTTCCCTTCTCCCCACCAATTCCCTGGTGAGTACAGACTCAGCTCCCTTGAGCCTCACAAGGGGAAAAATCAGACAGGTCTTAAAGCAAAACTTTTAATAAAAAGAAAGAAAAAAGGTAAAAGTTATCTCTGCAATTTAGATGGTAAAGTTACAGGGTCTGTCTGCTTATAGAAATTGGAGAAAAAGCCTCCTCCAGCAGAAATACAATTTAAAATACTTTCAGCCAAATACACATTAGAACTCTACCAGCCAGATACACATTTGCAAATAAAGAAAACAATCAAAAAAACTAAATTGCCTTTCTACCTTTTGTACTTACTAAATTTGAACAGAAGATTAGAGAGCCTGTAGGTACGTGTAGTTACTCTCAGAACCCAGAGAGAACAAAGCCAAACTCAAAAAACACAAACAAAGGCTTCCCTCCACCGAGATTTGACAGTATCTTGTCTCCTGACTGATCCCCTGGTCAGGTGTTTGGTTCCCTGTTTGTTAACCCTTTACAGGTAAAAGAGACATTAACCCTTAACTATCTATTTATGACAAGCTGTACAGATATGTCTGCCTGAAAGTGGTAGGATGCATTTTTATTTTTATTTATTTATTTTTTCCTTTTCCAGTTACACCTGGCCATGGCCCAGTCACATCCACACAGAACTCTTCTTCACTTATATATTGAGGCATTTAAAAATAATGTTTAAAACTTTATCAATATAAACTGATCTCCTGCTAAGGCCTGTGGGCCAGATGGAGTGGGGAACAAGGGCCCCAAGGCAATTTGGAGGAGATGCGGGGAACCAGAGGATTATTGGCGGGGACACAGAAGACCTTGAGAGATGTAGATGGGCAAAAAAGGTGAAATTTTTAATCCACATTAAACATTGTGAACCCATAAAATTTTCTACATACAAAATATGAGAGAGTAAATTTTTTCTCGCGGACAAAAGCCTCTTAGATTTCTTCCTCCTCTGCTCCACTATCGACTACTCCCATATCCCTCTCAGATATAATCCTTCCTCAGTGCAGGGGGGCTAGATTAAGGGGTCCCCTCCAGCCCTCCATTTCTATGATTCTATACCATCCTGTGGGCTTGCTATGAAACATGCAGGAGGGGAGCCCGGCTTTGATGGCCTCACAAGATCTATCAGAGATCTATCTATGGGTCCCCAACCTGGGTATTTTACAAGCTAATTCAAGTTAAACTTTTGGTTCTTAATAAAACCAAACCAACCAACCAAACAGTGAAATACCCAAACAAAACCTTTCTTCAAAAAAATAAATTAAATTAAGGTTGAAATTTTATTTCAGTACAAGTCCAGCTTTAAATTATTGAGGGCTGATGCTATAACCCTTATTGCCTTAATTAGCCCAATAAAGCCAATGATAAAACTCCTCTTGGCATTAGTGTGACTAATTAAAAGGACTACTCTGGTGAGTATATTTGCAGGATCAGGCCCTGATTTCAAAACAAAGGAATACAGGATGGGCATTGAAATTGTTTTTCTGTGAGTGCTTTAAAAATGCATTTGCTGTTAGCCCATGTGGCAATGCTGTAATGTATTATTTTAACCATCATTCTAAAATAATGATTTTATTGGGCTATTCAGATGAATGAAAGACTATTCACATGAGCAACTGTAATAGCATCAGGCCCTAACGGTGAGAAAGCACCTTCACATATTTACACTGATCTCTAGAACTAATGAGTTAGCGTCCTATAGCAATTTAAATGTTAAAGAAATAGAACTTACAATGCATTTTTCAGGGTCTTTGTGTGAATATGCCACTTGGCACAGGTTGGGTTTTTTTTGTTTTTGTTTTGTTGGTTTTGTCTTCGCTGATTTTAGGCTTGTTTCTGCTTTCCTTGAAGTCAATGACAGAACTCTAATTGGCACAATTTGCATGAGCAAGGATGAAAAAATGAATGTTTCAGAATTGGGTTTGATTTTTAAGCAATGGCTTGTAGCATGGAGATTGTGCTGGCTGATAAACCATGCAGTATGATGCATTATTAATACTAATGCAAAAGCAATAGTAATACCCGAATGTTCTTAATAAACAGGATCTCTCCAGTACTTGCTTAGGAATATTAAAATATGTTAATCCATTATTATTATTTTATGCATATAGCATCAAAACGGCGGGGGTGTGGGAGACTTTACATACACTTCAACTGACAGGTCAGATCACCAAAGAGCTCACAATCCAGAGTGCTGATCCTAAAGAGACACACTAAAATAAGCAGAAATGACAAGAGTACAGACAAAGAACAGGCCTGGCCTGCGGGGTTCATAATCATTTTTTCAAAGCAGATGGAAATATACACTTGCACCTTACATGGAAACTGCCAAGCTATGAAGTTTTACAGATGAGCCTTTTGTCCCATAATCACACATGACAAAGGATTTTAATCACACAATTATTATGGAATCACAGAAATTGGAGACTTCTAAAGACTATAGTTGTTAGGTCATTTAATGCCTCACCTGGTCAATGCACGGTTGCACCCTATGAGTCCCTGTCTTTTATGAGAGAATGGGGCTGGTATTCTCCATGGCAGGTCCTCAGCTTTATAAAATTCACTTACCTGTTTGTGCAAGCATTCATTACATTTTCCCTGTCAAGGCATAAAGCTTTAGAGCATTTCAACTCAGGGAGTATCTGCATTGGCTCTGCTTTTTGGGAAGACTAGTTATATGTATTGACTCTCTGGGTAATTTACTCCTTATTTCCCATATTTACCGTGAGGATAACTGCAGTAAAAAAACGATGACAGCAAAACTGGTGAGCAGTGAATGGGGAGATGTGAAAAATTTAGAGAAAATCCATATACTTTAGTTTAAGGCTTTTTTGAGCAGTCTCCAAAGCACCAGGAAGCAAACTGAAATGAAAGCAATTTATCAGATTTACTAGATTAAATTTCCTGAAAGTAAAGATTATTAATCTGTGATGTTGTTTTCCCAATATGGATGAGTTCAGCACTTTTTCCTCTGGCTGAGAATTTAAGATAGTCCTTGGGAAAGCAGGCGGAATTTAAAGTGTACAGCTCACATTTGTTGAACCAAACAGTATGGCATGCCTAAGAGCCTTACAATTAACGAGGACTGAACCATAAAAAAATTGAACAACACTTGAAAATATAAAAGACCATTTTTTTGTTGCATAAATGTTATAGTGGTGACAAGTTAATTTCCATCCCGTAAAGAGATCTTGTGCCGGATTGCAGTTCGACAAGTCATTGTTTTTATTTCAAAATAAAAAAGCATGGCCTCAGTAACTCACAGCACCATGCAAAATTACTGCTGCATTATCTGTTGCTAGGACTATAATTAATTCCTGTCACAGTTGCAGAGGACACTTACAATTTTTATGTAAAATCATTCAGGGATTGCAGTGCAATATTGAGAATTTATTTTATTAAAGGAACAGCTGTCAGAGTTGGCCCACAAGAACAGACTGATTTTACAAAACACTATGGCTAAAAATATCAAGATGCCGCCATCTTGTAAGCATTAGCTGTGCTTGGACTGCATTAAGAATTCCAAGGCAACACACTCTTGCCATGTATCTGCCATGCTTTGTGATACACCAGTGCTTGTATTTAAGGGTTAAGGAGGAATTTTTCTAATGCTGCAGATGGGGATCGTGAATGTTTGTTTCACTTTTCCTTGACCACCATGCATGTCAGAAGGCTGTGAGTGGTTGGCTTTGCCAGGATTTGAATGGTGGTGATTGATTTTGAGGTTATCTTTATGAACATATCATTTAGCTGTGTCAACTTCTTAGGGTCTGAGTCCTCTGCAGTGCTGGTGCATGTGGGGGTTCTAGCTTATCCCAGACATGAACATATTGCCAGGAATGAATGGTTGGTAGAATATGGCAAAGCACTTTTAAAACTGAGCATAGGTTAGAGGTACGCATCATTCATGCCCAATTGTTAACATGACGAAAGGGCTAGTTGAGAGAATGACTCCCAACAAGTATTGATAGCCCCTGAGGCTTCATGTGACCACCGTTTATTTGAGGCACAATGCCTCCAGGAACTCCTGGTAGGATAGTCCCACTCTGAGTTGCTCACAACTCATCCAATGGCTGGTACTCATTGTTTGTGCTTGCTTTATTAATTGCCAGCATAACCCACCAATCAGTGGGTATGTCTACGCTCTGTCTGGGATTAGTGATAGTATATTAGTATATTAAAAATAGCAGTGTGGACATTGTAGTGCCAGTGGAGGCTCGGGCTAGCGACATGAGGGCAACCCTGCCCCTTGGGTCCAAGCTCTCTTCCGGCTGCAATGTAGACATACCCAGTACATATAACATGTTCCCCTCTGGGTCCGATACACAGAGATTGTGAGTCTGTTATAGCCCCCAATTATGCAGGCTGGCTCCTTAGCTCAAGCTGCAAAGACTCCCAGCTTTGTAGGTCTTGGTTCAATCCCCACTGTTTGCTAAAATGGATGCTGCCATCCTCTTATCTAGTAGATACCTAGATCTAACAGCAGCCAGTGGTATTTTCTTTAATAGACTATATATTTCTCTTTTAATACCTTTGGTTCATAGGCTGTTTTGGGAAGGAAGAACTTTAATTCTTTTTTATTTTAATACAGACTGAGCACGTCCAGTTAACTTTGCTCACAGCCACATGCTACTGTAGATTTCCCATTCCCCTTTCTCAGGAAACAGTGGCTTCCTCTTCCAGGCACATAGACTGAAATTGTATAAGTCAACGAACTGCAGTTAGCATAACATTTGGAGTTTGTAGTCCAACTCTGACTATGTTTCGTATAAAACTGAAGAAAACAGGAGTGCTCTGGGATGTATTCAAGACCCTATTCCAACTTTAACTAGTCCAGAGACTTTGATTATGTGAACAAATTCATTGCTTGGAAGTGCTAAAGGAGAAATGGCTTGACAATTTGTTGGGCTGATGCTGAGATAGCAAAGGGGAGATATCCAGCAACACAGAGCATTTGTTAGATTAAGTAAATATGCAAATCTACCTAGATACTTGTTTTCACATAAAAAATGACAAGTTATTTTTGATTTGTTAAAAGACAACTAAATTATGTGCACAAAACATTTTTTTTTCTGGTTTATTTGATAATCTGGATGGCTAATTGCTTTTCACAAAGCCCCACCTTCCTGTCCTTATCCTATTAGTACACTATCTCCCTCCACACCCCTCTTTCTCTTATCTTTGAGCTCTGGTAGCATCCATTTTTTATGATTGCTGTTTCCATCACTAATGACACAAGCATAAATATGCTTATTGATAAGACTGTTTTTAAACAAACACAACAGACAGTATACATCAATAAAATAAAGAATTGTTGGATACTTTGTCAAGTTTCCACTGGGGAAATTCTTTGCTACCAAGAATTGCATAAACTCTGCAATTATGTCAGAACTCAAATGTTTTTTAAACAGCTGAGAAACACAGGGTTAGACTTATAAAAATGGACTAAACTGTAGAGCCAAATCCCATTTTGAGTTTTGCCAAAGCACAGACTGGAGCTCATGCCCTCCCCTTCTTGCAGGAAAAGACTTGGAAGAGAAATACTGAACCATGGCTTCTTGACTCCTTGGCCTACAGGTGTAGTTGGCATCAGAGCCGATTAGCCAGAGGGCAAGGGTACTATTTATCTTGGTCAAGCCACGATCTGAGGGAATAATAAAAAAGCCAAGACCTGTGGATGTTAGCCTGTGCAGGCTCTGCCTCCGACTCCTTGAAATAGTAGTAATATAGCTCTTGAATGCACCATGCTATCACTACCTGAGCAATTCTTAGCATCTCTTTTGAAGCATACATAAACTTAGTATGTTAAAAGAAAATACTTTTAAAATAATGATTAGCAGGTATCAATGTAATGAACATAATAATAGATTTCAATTGGAGTTTAGGGTGCACAAGAAGTGAAGGTTTGGGCCCTATCAAAATGTATAAATTTGCATAAATTTAGACTGGGATTTTCAAAGGGAGTTAGGTGCCCAAATTCCAATGGGAGTTGGAAATATATGTTAACTATTTATGCTAAACAATCTATTCCACCTTGTACTTAGCTATGACACCTCGCGTACGTTTCCCTGTCCTGAAGAAAAGGTTGGTGTCAGCTTGAAAGCTTGTCTCTTTCGCCAACAGAAATTGGTCCAATAAAGGATATTACCTCACCCATCTTGTTTCTCTAAAACCCTTAGGCATTGGCTACCGTGGCGCTTTACAGCTCAGGGGTGTGAAAAAACACCCCCCCCGAGTGCAGCAAGCTACAGCGCTGGAAAGCGCCAGTGTAAACAGTGCCCCAGCACTGGGAGCACGGCTCCCAGGGCTGTAAGCTAATCCCCACACTCGCACTTCAAAGCGCTCCTGTGGCAGCGCTGTACAGCTGCAACTGTAGCCATACCCCCAGTCTTCATTGCAAAAGTCCAGTCTTATATTGCTTTTAATAACACTGTATTGTACCAAATATATGCAACAGTCTTTTCCCCAGGACTGCAAAACTTGATTTTTTTTTATGGCCATCTGCATACTACACACGCCGTAATTCACCCTATACAAAAGGCCAGCAGATGTCTTATACAACACTCCTGTCAAGCTAAAGCCCTGTTTTGAGAGCTTAAGTAGGACATAAGTGGCATGGGGTGTCTCTATGAAATGCAAAGAAAAACCTGTGGTGCTGAATCTCAAAGCCTGGATCAAATGACTTAGGCTCACGCGGTTTGGGTTATTTATAACAGTGTAGACATTCCTGCTTAGGCTGGAGTCTGGGCTCTGAAACTCGGCAAGGGGAGATGGTCTCAGATCCTGGGCTCCTGCCCAAGCAGGAATGTCTACACTGCTATTTTTAACCCCTCAGCCTGATCCCTGCAAATTGACTTGCGTTCTGAGACTTGGCAGGAAGGGTTTTTCTTTGCAGTAGAGACATGCTAATACAGGTCTTTTGTTGGTCTTCTGCTCAAGGGTGAATTTCACAGTAGCACATCAGACAGGATGAGTTTGCGAAACTGCATTTCTCAAATGGAAGTTTATTCTTTAAGAAGATATTCTGACTAACATAAAATGGCAACAGTTGCTCTCATGGCCATTGCCTTACACATAACTCCTGTCTTTCTCAGTGCTCAGACTCAAGACAAGTGAAGAATCTACAGCTAGCAGATCATGGTAATGAACTATCTGAAAAACAAATATATAGAACTCTGGGACAATCATCTGTTGTTCTCATCTAAATTCAGTTTGAACTAGTTCAGTGAAAAAGGGGCTCACTCAATCATAAAATAATTTTAAACTAGAAAAGCTTAGTTCATCCTACATGAACCAAACTATATAAATTCCATTTTTTAGCTTCCCTGAATGAGTGATTCTAAATCATCCACCCAAGAATTCTCAACATGAAAGGGCTATTACTGTATCATTACTGCCAGCTGCCTGCTTCTTTTATGAAAAATTAGGTAGCTGTTTTTGAGATATGTTAGCTTTGGTACACATGAAGTTAAAGGAAAATAAGAACAACAAAGGATTGAAGGGCTTTTATAACATAAAATATCAATGCTATTATACAAGAACTTTTTTAATTTTCCTAAGCTTTTAAACCAGGTTTTTCAAGTTTGAAAACTTTTAATAGAGTTAAGTGTTAACAAGTGTGATGTTAAGCGAGCCGACTGTAAAAAATCCTTAGATGTGCATATAGGTAACTGGCAATGATGGAAGAACAAATACAGAAGAAATAGATAAAAGCTAAATTGGAATTTATGGTAAAAGGTGCCATACAAGGTTATATGTGAATGGGTATAGCACTAAATTACAAGTGATTTTTCTCTTATAACTAAAAGGTCAAGGCACTTTGACCTACAACTGCAGTCTGCTTTAAAATTTTAATTTAGTTACTACTTGATAAAATTTGGCCTCAAAAGTTCCAGCCAAAGGGGAAATGCAGAATTTATACAGAATCCTTTTGTTGTACCTAATCACCTATTGACTTCTGTCATCCAAGGACACATCTAGCTATAGGTCCTTATTGATCAGATAGAGCTTAGTTTTCCATTACAAAAGGTTCACTTTGATTTGAGTTTTACAGGATTGAGTTTGGAAAGGCTAAAGGCTCTGTATTTGGTTGACCTGGAATCTTCTTCTCTTTATGAAAGGCTGACAAATCACAGTGAATCAATGAAGAAACCTGTGGCTACAGAGGTTTTATCAGAGCCTAATCTAAGGGCTGTTGTAAAACTCAATGCATAATTGAAGATTCCTGGAGAACTTCCCAGATTAACAGCTAGGTTTACTATGTGAATGAGAGCTGGTCTACACTAGAGGGGGAAATCGATCTAAGATACGCAACTTCAGCTACGTGAATAGCGTAGCTGAAGTCGAAGTATCTTAGATCGAGTTACCTATCGTTCTCATGGCGCGGAATCGACATCCGTGGCTCCCCCTGCCGACTCCGCTACCGCCGTTCGCGTTGGTGGAGTTCCAGAGTCAACAGGAGCTCGTTTGGGGATCGATATATCGCGTCTAGATGAGACGCGATATATCGATCCCTGAGATATCGATTGCTACCTGCCGATACGGCCGGTAGTGAAGACGTAGCCTGAGAAATCCTGCTGAGTGACTTTGCTTCCATACTGTTTGAAGCCCATATCACCATCTTCTCTTTTATTTCAAGAACTAACTGAAGAAAAATGAATCTATAGCTGTTGGTTTCTATTTTTGAAATCAAGAAGCATTATGCACTGAAACTGCCTACCTAGGCTTAAAGAAAGCCATACCACAAATTCTACCAAGGGACTACATCAGAGTTATTCCTCTTGGTTTTGAACATTTTGCTTTCTGTTTCAGAGATTTCCTTCTCAGATCTTAGGCAAGAGGAGGCAAGCTAAATACGGTGTTTGAAGTAACTCTCCCCGTGTGGGAGAGAACTGGAATTTATTTTTAAAAAATATATTGTTTGGGTTTGATGTAACTTTATATTATTATGCTCTTGAAGAAGAAGAGCACTGAAGCATTTGTTTTGATAAAACAAAGTATAACAACTTCAAAAATAAACAAGGGAAAGAACAAGTCAAATGTGAGGCTGATCAACCATAGCAGCATCCCTTTTAATAAAGTGGTTAAATGGTTAATTTGTAAGTTATCTTATTCAGAGTTTCCAGTTATATTTCAAATCCATGCCAATTAACAACAAATGAACAGCCCTGCATTAGCCAAAGTTCAATACAACAGCTGTGCTGTTACTATTGATAGTGAGATGAAGATGTTATCCAGACAGACGAGCGGCTGGAAAAATGATACAGAGATGGGATATTTAACTTGGGGTGTGAGGGGGGAACTAAATAAAAAACCATTCAAGGATACCATTGGTGAACCACACAGCAAAAAAAGCAATCCAGAATGTCAAGGGCCATATGGACACCACACATTCTTTCAAGCCTAAGACAACTGTACAAGACCCAGAAAAGGTAAGTAGTATCAACAGTAAAGCTTCCCTTTACAGTAGTGCAGGTCCAGTGCATTTCGTCAGGCAGAGCAAATCAGCATTCACCCTGAGGGTCTGATCCAAAGGATGCTGAAGTCAATAGGAGTCTTTCTATTGACTTCAGTGAGCTATATTTAGTGCAATGGTGGGCAAACTATGGCCCGGGAGCCGCACCCGGCCCTTCAGACGTTTTAATCCGGCCCTCAAGCTCCTGCTGGGGAGCGGGGTCAGGGGCTTGCTCCTCGCAGCTCCCAGAAGCAGCAGCACGTCCCTCCTCCGGCTCCTATGCATAGGAGAAGCCAGGGGGCTCCACACACTGCCACCAGCAAATGGGGCCAATGGGAACTGCAGGAGCGATGGCTCCGGATGAGGCAGCATGCAGAGCCACCTGGCTGTGCCTCCGTGTAGTAGCCAGATGGGGGGATGTGCCGCTGCTTCCGGGAGCTGCTTGAGGAAAGTGCTGCCAGGATCCTGCACCCCTGACCCCCTCCTGCCGTCCGAACCCCTCAAGAGCACCCCAGAGCTCTCACCCCAGCCAGAGCCCTCACCCCTCCCACTAGCACCCCAACCCGGAGCCCCCTCCTGCACTCTGAACTCCTCATTTCTGGCCCACCCCAGAACTCGCACCCCACATTAGAAAGGGGCCATAATATTATATGCCTAATTGAAGAATACATGCGGATAGCAACTGTAAACTGTGATAAAAACAAATACTGTAGCTTATAGCACCTTATAAAGAATGCATCATAACAGAACATATATATGAATAATGTTATTAAAAAATGATCACCAGCCCCACTCCCCAAATCATCTTCTCCCCTAGATTTTTGCCTTTAATAGATGAACTTTTTGAATGCTAAAGTTATTTTACTGTTACACTGTTAATAAGTTATAAAAACTGTTGTAAACATTTGATTTACTAAGCAGTTGCTTAGCCTTTTTGCCCTGTTACTCTGCCTCAGAGATGTGGGTAATTTAAGTCCCTTGGGGGCCTGGTATAAGACATTTCTACACTCTGATTTAGGTTAATTAAGCTGCGCAGGCTGTAGTTATGTAACCTATTGACATTGTTTAAACACACAAAAATCACCTCTTACCTCCATTATCTTTTAGGTGCAGTGCTATCTTGGTATCATCTAAAAAAGAAATTCAAATTACTAACACAGGAAACCTAGTTTAATTAGGTCATAGATCGCTTTAATGATATTCTAATATCCAACAGATTTAACCATCAGAATAGACTTTGGTGGTTTGCTCATATAGGGCTTGATCCTCTTCTTCACACTGAGTAGTACCTTACTCCTCTAATAGTACTAAGAGATCTAAAGGACTATCAGTGGAGTAAGGTAGAATTCAAAATGAATAAAGGTATGAGCATCTGGTACATAGCTTTTAAAAGCACCTTTACCTTTGTCATGTATATGTAATCAAGTGGTGCCAGAATTTCTGGTGCCGGAGGCAGAATTCAGGGGGCGGCATTTTGTGCGCTCCCCACAGGGTACGTGGGAGCTTTCGGTTCCACTCCCATTGTGCCGCCAAAGAAGGACCCTCCACCTAAATGCCGCAGGCGACAGCGGCAGTCATTGAGCTGCTCAATTGCCTGCTGCTGTTTTCTACGGCATGTTGGCAGAAGGTCTTTCTTCGGTGGCGCGACAGGAGCGGAACCGGAGGCTCCCGTGCACCCCATGGGGAGCGCACAAAATGCCGTCCCCCGAATCCTGGCACCCTAGGCGACCACCTAGGGTTGCTTAATGGAAGCGCCAGCCCTGTATGTAATATAAGTATGATTATTTGTGTGACTGACTCTGTAGGTCACATGACATATTCAGGACTCAGGTAGCATTTGACAGTAAAATAAAACAATTATTAACTGTTCTCATAAGAAATAATTGGAAAAATATACCAGTTTCAAAGTCTCTATATATTTCCAGATTTCTCTTATTATTTGTACATTGGATGAGCCAAATATCTGGGGCATTATTAGCAAATGAGCATTCAGGAATAGAGCTACAAATCCTGTAGTTACAGCTTCTAAATTTTCTTGCTGCTTTGCTCTAATGAAAGTGAGTCCTTTTCATCAATAGACTCCCACCTTGTAACATCTTCAGTTTTAGGCTTAATGCTTGAATATCTTGGAAGCTAGAAATGTTCCTGCTGGAATCTATTAAAAAATTCTGTCCACTCTGTACAGCTTCCATTATATTAACAAGCAATTCTGCTAGAAGAAGAGCTGCCATTATATTTTATAGTTGCTACTTGATTCATTGTAGGTAGCTTTTCTATCCAGCTGAACTTCTACCAGATGCAGGAGGCTAGACTATCTTATCTGCAGGATGGAAAGGTTTAAGCTCTGAAGTCAAAGGAACAGCTACAAATATGAGTTCCCATATTATTTCTCAATCTTGTTACTTTGCTTTGGGACTCTAAAGAAAAGTGTCTTTCTAGAAAACAATACTGCAGTCAGTACTGGTGCAAAAGGTTAGTGCCAATATCAAAATAAATATTTAATTTTGAGTGTCTTTGTTTTCAGATCGCCAACACTGGACCCTCAGGACCTGTCCCAAAGGTCACTGAAGTCAATAATGTGAGTCTCTCCATTGACTTCAACGGGCTTTGCTTCAGGCCCATATGGCCTGATTTTTCCGATGAGCACCAATAATCTCCTAAGCTTCATAACTGTAAATTCTTTGAAATGTTGACTGTCTTTTACCATATGTCTGTACACCACCTCACACAGTGAAGCCTCCAACCTTGCTGGGACCTCTAGGTGCTACTGTAATACAAATAACTCCAAATGAACATAGTGGGAACAGAGAATTGGCAGTCTCTTCTGAGACAAAGGCCAAGATAGCAGTAGTGGCAGCCAGGATGTAGCAGTTAGAATTAAGAAGCTCAGGCAGAGCTGTCTGAAGACACAGAGTTTGCGTCATTGGTCTAAGAAGAAAAATTAGGGCTTTGGTTTTCATCACCATCCAAGCTTCTTGTTTTGGAAACATACAAAGCCCTTCAGATATTTGCTCCATGATAAGTTTTCTCCCTCCAAAAACCAAAAACAAACAAACAATACTCCTGCTTCCCCCAGCCCCCGCAAACTTAACCAATCAAAAGATTTGTTTTCTCCTTAACATTGTAAATAAGACAACTTTTCATTATGGACTAAAGCATTCCATAGTAAGCCACCTTCTGTGGGCAGGCTGGTTGGCAGGTGGGATGTAGTGGCTCCTTTGGTAGTGGTTAAAACTCTGAACCTCGTGGTAGTTGGCTGGAGAGAAGTGGTGGTATGAGGGGGCTTCTCAGTTGTGTCCACATTCTTCTCACAGACTTTATCTTTCGACTATTGAGAAACACGAAAAACAAGCCAGAAGAAAATTAGTTTTCAGTGGAGACCATTTGTCACTGAATTAAAAGTCTGAATATGGACAAACTGCTAAGCCAGAAAGAATAAAAATAGAAATTAAATCAAGGAATATTTGGAGAGTTTATTTATTTTAAAAGTGAAATATTTTGCACAGGCTTCTGTAGAACGACAGGTATTCCATTGAACTGGAAAATTTACAATGCCTAAACTGTTGATGACAAAGCTGTGAAGGCTCTGAATACCAAATGCATATTATTACTGCCACAAAGTTTTAACATCTAAATTCATCACTAGGAAATTACTTTTGGGGAGAGGGTTGTTCTTTTTTTGCTATTGTAGTTGGAATGCACACCTCAATCAATTTTTTTTTCTGGGTGCCATAAAACATGTCATAGCAAAAGATACGTCTGGGTAAAATAAAAATATTGAAAATATGGTATAGCACAAAAAATAAGGTATAGTTCATTGTAATTTTTAATTAATTACATGTTCCTTGGAAATTACCAAAGACAATAATAATTATATATATAAAATAGCTTTACACATAAATAGTTACCTTTGCTTTTTATTTTTATATAATAAATCACATAAGTGAGTATGCACATATGTATACACAGACACACATGTTTACATTTTTAACTCAAGGCCACATTTATATATTCAGTGGGAGTAAAGATTAAAACCATTTTTGTTTTGTTTTGCTTTGCATTGCAGTGTATCTATAACACAGTTTTGCAGAAAAATATTTCCAGCCAAACAGCAGCAAATATATGAACTACTCCCGCCCCACACCTGGCATACATCATCCAGTTCAGAGAGTTGTGAACTCTGCTTCCTGGCAGTGTGTTCATCTCGTGTACTTCAAAAACAAGTGTGTATTGTTTCGCTTTTGATATGCAAGGTTATTTTCCTGTCCTCTCTTCCCTCTACCCTTTCTTTTATAAGAGCAAACTAGGATTTTAAATGAAAAAAACCAACACCCTAATACTAACCCCAAAACAAGCAACCCTTCCACCACCTTCTATCCCCACCTACAAAAACCCAGCCCAAGCCCTCATGTTAATATTATATATTTAAATAGAAAAAAAGTCCCCAGGAGAGGCCAAAGATAAGGTTGCTCTCCTAGTCACAAAACACAATAACTCAATCAAATTCAACCCCATGTTAGTAATATTTTTGATATGTAGGTCGGTATTATGTATATATCTAAATATATAGGACCAGAAAGAGTGCATCCTTTATAGGTGCCCAAGAGAGGGAGGGGGCATGAGTATCTCTTCTCTCTCCCTTTGCAGATCACTGAAAGAGGCCTTGTGCTCTGGGAATGCAAGCCTTTCACAGAGCTAGCATTGCTAGTACAGATCTTGACAAAGAGGGGAGAGGTCACTAGCCAGCAGAACTGGATGAGTGCAGATAGGAGCTGCCAACACAATTTGCCCAAGCAGTCAGGATCCACCAGCATTCCCCAGAGCTCAGGAAGGCATTGTATATGCCTGAGGCAAAATGCCTCCCAGAGGTCCTGGTGGGGTGTGGTGGCACTGTGTGACCCACAATAGTGGTATTTCAGGCTCTGGCTGAGCCTCTTGGGTAGGGTTATCTGCTGCTTCTGCCAGGTCAGGCTCGCAGGTTTCCTCTGGCGTTGGAGTTGTAGACGGGTTTGAAAGCATTGGACTCAGTGCTGGCAATGGTTCTGGTGCTCTTTGCTTTGCCAGTTCCGGTTCTGGGACTGGCTTTGGCTGGGTCTCTGGGATTGGATCCACTATGGCTGTTGCAGTCGTTGGCAGGGGATCCCGTTCCACCACCTCTGTCTGGGTCTCTGGTAACACTGACGGGGCCCTGGTGGAGGCTCAGGAAAAGGGCTGGGGGGTGAAAGCTTGCTTAGCCTGGCTACAGGTGACCATTCCCACCCTCTTGGCTAGCTTTACATGGTTGGCCAATTCTTTCCCCAGCAGCATGGGGATGGGATAATTATCATAGACTGCAAAAGTTCACATTCCTGTCCAGCCCTTGTACCGGACAGGCAACTTGGCTATAGGCAAGTTTAAAGAGTTTGACATGAAGGGTTGAATTGTCACCGGGGCTTCTGGGTTGATAAATCTGGGGTCCACTAAGGATTGGTGGATAGCTCACTCTATACTCCAGTGTCCCTCCACACAATAACCTTCTTCCTGCCCACATTCACAGTTTCCCTTCACTCTGAAGGTACCTGAGAGGCATCTGGGCCTCAGGACCTTCGGTGTGACTCCGGCATAATGAACTGCAGTCTGTTCGGGTTCCTGGGGCAGTTGGCCTTTACATGCCCCAGCTCATTACATTTAAAACATCGCACAGCTGACTGGTCACTGGAGCGAGGTGGGTTGCTGGAGACGGATGTGGTGGGACGATAAGGTGTCTGGGGTTTTCCTTGGGATGTAGGTGGGGCCTTGGGCTGCCCCCGGTGATATGGTTTTGTTTTGGGTTGCCCCTTCTGATATTCACTCCAACTGCTACTAGTTTTTTTCTTTTCTGCCACCTCCACCCATTTGGCTCCAATCTCCCCCAGCTCGGTTACAGTTTTGGGCTTCCCATCTAGGATGTACCTTTCTATTTCCTCAGGAACACCCTCTAAGAACTGCTCCATTTTTATTAGGAAAGAAAGATCTTCCAGAGATTTAATGCTTGCTCCTGATATCCAGGAATCCCAATTTTTTTCAGTGTGGTAGGCATGTCAGGAAAATGCCATATCCGGTTTCCACTTTAGGGCTCTGAACCGCCAACGGGCATGCTTGGGTGTTAGCCCCATTCTGATTCTGGCCTTGTTTTAAAAAAGTTCATAACTGTTCATGTGTTCTTTAGGCATTTCAGCCGCCACCTCTGCTAAGGATCCACTGAGCTGCGGCCTCAACTCTATCATGTACTGGTTTGTAGGGATGCTGTACCCATGGCAGGCCCTTTCAAAATTTTCTAAGAAGGCCTCAGTATCATCGCCTGCCTTGTAGGTGAGGAATTTTCTGGATGAGAAGCGGTACCTGGAGAGGAGTTGCTAGGGTTGGCTGGTATATCCTGCTTAGCCCTTGCTAACTCCAGTTCATGCTTTCTCTCTCTTTCCCTTTCCTCCCTCTCTTTTTCTTTCTCCTCCATATCTTTTTCTTTCGGCTCCATTGCTGTCTTGTGGGCAGCCTCCTCCCTCTCCATCAGTCTTTTATGTTCATTTTCTTTCTCTGTTGCTTCCAGTATAGCCAGCTCTAGTTTAGTTGCGGCTTCACTGGTAGTCATTTTCCTGCTTTCTTGAGCTGGGTCACACCCCCTCTGCAGTTCACTGAAACTGGGATGCACTCAGCTCAGGGCTGCTTAGTTAACAGAGACATTCAGTGTTCAGCATTTCTAAGCAAGCTATACACAAGAAGTAGAAAGAAACAAAAATCCAGCTTGTAAATTCCTTTTGCTAGCTGCTTGCTCACAGCTTGAAACCTTCCCTTCACAAAGACCCTTGTTAAAAAAACTTAACACTTCTGCCTTCAGGCAAAGAGAGATAAGATCTGCATCTACCTTTCCAGCTAAAAAGGAGAAAAAAAGTCTTACTAGCTTTTGGTTTAAAATGATCCTACCGCTCTGCCACCATGTCAAAGTTCCTTCCCCACTCTGAACCCTAGGGCACAGATGTGGGGACCTGCATGAGGACTTCTAAGCTTAACTACCAGCTTAGATCTCGTTTTGCTGCCACCACCCAAATTATTTATGAGTCATTTGGGAAACTCTATCTACCTCCTCCCCAGACTATCTCCCTCCCAAGTACTATAACCCTTCCCTGGGTAGCCTTGAGAGACTTCTCCACCAATTCCCTGGTGAACACTGATCCAAACCCTTGGATCTTAAAACAAGGAGAAATTAACCATTCCCCCTCCTTTCCCCCACCAATTCCTGGTGAATCCAGATCCAATCCCCTTGGATCTTAAAACAAGGAAAAATCAATCAGTTTCTTAAAAAGAAGGCTTTTAATTAAAGAAAGAAAGGTAAAAATCATCTATTTTCAGGATGGAAAATAACTTTACAGAGCAATCAGGTTCAAAGAGCCCAAAGGAACCCCCTCTAGACTTAGGTTCAAAGTTACAGCAAACAGAGGTAAGCCCTCTAGCAAAAGGAACATTTACAAGTTGAGGAAACAAAGATAAAACTAACACACCTTGCCTGGTTTTTATTTACAAGTTTGAAATATGAGAGACTTGTTCAGAAAGATTTGGAGAGCATGGATTGATGTCTGGTCCCTCTTAGCCCCAAGAGTGAACAACCCCCAAAACGAAGAGCACAAACAAAAACCTTCCCCCGACCAAGATTTGAAAGTATCCTGTCCTCTTATTGGTCCTTTTGGTCAGGTATCAGCCAGGTTACCTGAGCTTCTTAACCCTGTTAAGGATTTTGGTGTCTCTGGCCAGGAGGGATTTTATAGTATTGTACACAGGAGAGCTGTTACCTTTCCCTTTATAGTTATGACAATACGCCTGAGGCAAAATGCCTCCCAGAGGTCCTGGTGAAGTGTGGTGGCACTGTGTGACCCACAATAGAGGCCTGTGGCCATCAATATCCTTCAATGTGAGACCATTCTGTGAGGTTCCGTCCCATACTGATAGATTTACTAACATAAGAACATAAGAACATAAGAACGGCCATACCGGGTCAGACCAAAGGTCCATCTAGCCCAGTATCTGTCTACCGACAGTGGCCAATGCCAGGTGCCCCAGAGGGAGTGAACCTGATAGGCAATGATCAAGTGATCTCTCTCCTGCCATCCATCTCTATCCTCTGATGAACGGAGGCTAGGGACACCATTCTTTACCCATTCTGGCTAATAGCCATTTATGGACTTAGCCACCATTAATTTATCCAGTTCACTTTTAAACACTGTTATAGTCCAAGCCTTCACAACCTCCTCAGATAAGGAGTTCCACAAGTTGACTGTGCGCTGGGTGAAGAAGAATGTCCTTTTATTTGTTTTAAACCCACTGCCTATTAATTTCATTTGGTGCCCCCTAGTTCTTGTATTATGGGAATAAGTAAATAACTTTTCCTTATCCACTTTCTCAACATCACTCATGATTTTACATACCTCTATCATATCCCTCCTTAGTCTCCTCTTTTCCAAGCTGAAGAGTCCTAGCCTCTTTAATCTTTCCTTGTATGGGACCCTCTCCAACCCCCTAATCATTTTAGTTGCCCTTTTCTGTACCTTTTCTAGTGCTAGAATATCTTTTCTGAGGTGAGGAGACCACATCTGTACACAGTATTCGAGATGTGAGCGTACCATGGATTTATATAAGGGCAACAATATATTCTCAGTCTTATTCTCTATCCCCTTTTTAATGATTCCTAACATCCTGTTTGCTTTTTTGACTGCCTCTGCACACTGCTTGGACATCTTCAGAGAACTATCCACGATGACTCCAAGATCTTTTCCCTGACTCGCTGTAGCTAAATTAGCCCCCATCATATTGTACGTATAGTTGGGGTTATTTTTTCCAATGTGCATTACTTTACATTTATCTGCGTTAAATTTCATTTGCCATTTTGTTGCCCAATCATTTAGTTTTGTGAGATCTTTTTGAAGTTCTTCACAGTCTGCTTTGGTCTTAACTATCTTGAGTAGTTTAGTATCATCTGCAAACTTTGCCACCTCACTGTTTACCCCTTTCTCCAGATCACTTATAAATAAATTGAATAGGATTGGTCCTAGGACTGACCCTTGGGGAATACCACTAGTTACCCCTCTCCATTCTGAAAATTTACCATTAATTCCTACCCTTTGTTTCCTGTCTTTTAACCAGTTCTCAATCCATAAAAGGACCTTCCCTTTTATCCCATGACAGCTTAATTTATGTAAGAGCCTTTGGTGAGGGACCTTTTCAAAGGCTTTCTGGAAATCTAAGTACACTATGTCCACTGGATCCCCCTTGTCCACGTTTGTTGATCCCTTCAAAGAACTCTAATAGATTAGTAAGACATGATTTCCCTTTACAGAAACCATGTTGACTATTGCTCAACAGTTTATGTTTTTCTATGTGTCTGACAATTTTATTTTTAACTATTGTTTCGACTAATTTGCCCGGTACCAACGTTAGACTTACCGGTCTGTAATTGCTGGGATCACCTCTACAGCCCTTTTTACATATTGGCGTTACATTAGCTAACTTCCAGTTATTGGGTACCAAAGCTGATTTAAAGGACAGGTTACAAACCTTAGTTAATAGTTCCACAACTTCACATTTGAGTTCTTTAAGAACTCTTGGGTGAATGCCATCTGGTCCCGGTGACTTGTTAATGTTGAGTTTATCAAATAATTCCAAAACCTCCTCTAGTGACACTTCAATCTGTGACAGTTCCTCAGATTTGTCACCTACAAAAGCCAGCTCAGGTTTGGGAATCTCCCTAACATCCTCAGCCGTGAAGACTGAAGCAAAGAATCCATTTAGTTTCTTCGCAATGACTTTATCATCTTTAAGTGCTCCTTTTGTATTTTGATCGTCAAGGGGCCCCACGGGTTGTTTAGCAGGCTTCCTGCTTCTGATGTACTTAAAAAACATTTTATTATTACCTTTGGAGTTTTTGACTAGCCGTTCTTCAAACTCCTCTTTGGCTTTTCTAATTACTAATAGCCTTAATTGCATGTTCTCAAAAAGTTACCTTTCTGAGCACTAAGACTCTGAGGGCAACCCCATCACTAGACATTCAGTTTGCAAATTGCAAAGCTGAAGTTATAAGCCTTTATAACAGCCATCTAGTATGTAATTATTGTACCTAATCACCCAGCATTACTTTGCAATTAAGGCTATATAAGAGGAAAAATTCCAACAAAAAATACCCCCTCCACAATGGGCTCATATCAGTGCATGTGTTGGACTCAATTATTGAGACTAAAATCAAGCATGCTTTTCTAAACAGACAGTTGGGGACATACTTTGCCTTTAATTATACCCTGCCATATCCTGTCACTTGGCCTGTGCTGTTGTAATTGAAGACAGAATTTGGCCCTTAGGGCTGAAAAAGGGGAAGTAATTGCTCTTTATTAGCCTTTGAGAGAATCAAAGTCTGTTAGACGAATTAGCAAAAACAACGAGTTCATATTACCACAAATCCTCAGGTGAAAAAAACTGGCACAATGAGGCCACTGGAAAAAGACCAACATAATGTAAGATACTAATGAATGTGACTTGAAAATGACCCAACCTGGGCCTTCTTACCTTCTGGCTGCATCTCCTGTAGCCAGCAGCAGTCCCAGGATCACCGCCCACCCTTCCTCATGCCACACAGCTATTGTTGTTTTCTTTTTTTAAAGGAGCACTGAATGTATCAAGTCTTTAAAAACGAGTAGCAGCAAAATCTCTACTTAATGCTAAAGGCTTGGCCAGAATTCATAACCAAAATACTCGGGCTGTATCTTTAGCTAGAGCTATTCTTGTAGGATCTATTTTCATACAACTAAAATGGGGAGGAGCAAAGGCAAGAAAAGCGCAAGGGTAGTTGGCAACTACAGCTCAGCCTTTGCCATCATTCTGATGAGAATTTTAGTGCTACAACAATCAATTCAGGGTCACAAGTTTAGCATTAGCCTTTTTGTTGCATTAATTTTTGGGTTTACCATATTTTCATGGAAATAAAAAAATCATATTATGTCCATTTTATACCTTTGAATAATAATGACATTGCTCAACCTATCAGAGGGATAGCCGTGTTAGTCTGGATCTGTAAAAAGCAACAGAGTGTCCTATGGCACCTGCTCATTGCTCAACCTAGTGTTTCTTTAATACAACCTACTCAGTTTTTAAGTAATATATATAGGTAATTGTAGCATGCACTTGGCCTTAAAAAATGCTGCTTAATAACCTGCAGAATGTAATCAGAGGCATAATATCTAGGGCCCTACCAAATTCCCAGTCATGAAAAATACATCATGGACCGTGAAATCTGATCTTCCCGTAAGAAATTTGATCTTTTGTGTGCTTTACCCTCTGCTATACAGATTTCATGGGGGAGACCAGCGTTTCTCAAATTGGGAGTCCTGACCAAAAGGGAGTTGCGGGGGGGTGAGCGGGGGGGTCACACAGTTATTTTAGGGAGGTTGCGGTACTGCCAACCTTACTTCTGTACTGCCTTCAGAGCTGGATGGCTGGAGAGTGGCAGCTGTTGGCCGGGCACCCAGCTCTGAAGGCAGTGCCCCACCAGCAGTAGTGCAGAAGTAAGGGTGGCAATACCATACTGTGCCATCCTTACTTCTGCATGGCTGCTGCTGGTGGTGATTCTGCCTTCAGAGCGGGGCTCCTGGCCAGTATTCATCACTCTCCAGCTGCCCAGCTCTGATGGCAGAGCTGCCACCAGCAGCAGTGCAGAAGGATAGCAGTATCGTAACCCCTCCTAAAATAACCTTGCGACCCCCTGTACAACTCCTTTCTGGGTCAGGACCCGTACAATTACAACAACATGAAATTTTAGATTTAAATAGCTCAAATCATGAAATTTATGATTTTTAAAATCCTGTGATCGCAAAATTGACCAAAATGGACCATGAATTTCGTAAGGCCCTAATAATAGCTATGCAAATTTCCTTTGGTGGTCATATCAAGGTTGTAAAGCACATTCTTACCTCTTCAGGACAGCCACTGTCTACCCAATCTTGCCGGTGGCGATCAAATCCACTGGAGCATCTTTAAATGATGAAAGAGATAAACACAATCCAGATGGAAATAGAAAGAGGTAAGGAAGGTGGGATGGGGGAGAGAGAGAGATAGAGAGACTGTAATTAATTGATTTATTTTATAATCTGAATGATTAGCACAGTGTACTGACTGAAATATGATTAAATCATTTAACTCTTTTCATCTAAGGGTGTTTATATTAGTTAGACATTTTTTAGATATCAGAGTATCCATCCCTTTTGACGGTTAATTGCTTCTCTGCACCAAGCAGCGTGGGCTTAAGTTTGATCTCAAGCATATAGAATTAAGTCATTAAATTCATTCTGTCCTGGCTTCTTAGTCTGTAAAAAGCAACAGCAGAAAGGACATAATGTATCAGTCATTACGGCTCTCCTTTTATCATGCTAGGTGATCTAAGACATCAAGACACTCACAGCTGTACGATCAACATGCCAGGATTATATAACAACCCAGAGGAACACTCCCAGTGGCAGTCTGCAAATACTGTAGAACTGCTTCAATCTCCTTACTAGCTGAAACGATTTAGGTTACATATGAATTTCTTGCCAAATTAACTGAGGTTAATAACCTGTTTTAAAAATCCTTTCTCATTTCAGTAAATAATGAGAAAACTTTCAAAGCAGCTTGTAATGTTTTAAGTTAATGAGTCCCATAGACCTCCCCACCTCATAGGAGTGTTCATTAATGCTGGTAAAGCACTTTGAGATCCCTCAACGGAAGGAGCTATAGAGATGCAAAGTTATAATAAAAAGGCAAACAAGTGGCTAGACTTCCAAAGACTGCTTTGAAAATTTTGCTCACAGCTGTTTAGTAAATGGCTTTGCATGGCACTATGTTGCATTATGTCATGCCAGGGATGATGTACCACAGCC